>NC_086215.1:9196250-9517500 GCF_035770615.1 Melospiza melodia melodia
AAAGAGCTACACACATAAAAAGAACAGAAAAACTGAGCTGAAAACAGAGAAACTCCCCACCTCAGTTTGTCAGTTATGTGCTAGGTATTGCTTGTAACAATACAAGATTTTGGGTTTTTTTTAAATCATGTGACTTTCAGATGCACCATGGTTTTGGGTACCACAATTTTTTCCCACACAGCAGCTCTGCAGAAGCAATTCCAAGCAGTAAAAGTTAAACTCAGCCCCTGCACTGCTCCTACCATGCTCTGTCAAAAATCTGGCATCAGCCTGAACATCTGATTTCATGTGACCTTTCAAGGGTATTTATACAAACAAACCACCTCCTGCACAAACCAGTGCTCTACATTTTCTGCAAATCCCTGTAAATTCATAGATGAGTTCTAACTAAACCTTTTGGCAGAATTCCCTAGTTCCTCAAATGTATTATTCTTATATATAATTCTACTGAGAAAAGTAGAAAATGTAGACTTAAAAAAATTAAGATGGAAAATATATATCCAAAAAGGGATATTTAATTTTCTAGTATATGAAAGCTGCAGCACACATCACTGTCAAATGTGAAATGCAAGGCTGCATTAAGCACTAAAAAGGAAAAAAAAAAAGGCAAAATGCTCAAATTGACAAAGTTAATATGGTTAGAGCACAACTGAAAGGATCATAAAACACCCAAGAAAAATTGTGTTTAAACAGTATTGTCCTGCTAACTGAACCCTTTGTCAGATGGATTCACTGAGCTCTGCTCTCCATAATTGATTGGAATGTACTCTACAACCAGAACTGCAATATTGATCTCCCTGGGTGCCCTTTGTTACATTTGGTTCGTAAAGGAAACTTTCTAAATATGGAATTAATTCCTGAGGCTACTGCAGAACCTCTTGGGCAGCACAGATAGGACCCAAAAAAACCCATCAGAAGGTAAGGGATAAAACAATATGTGCTGCACATTTGGAACACACTTGTTTCGGTTCCTATTTTAATTATTAAAGACTCCCTGCAAAGTACAGCTGAATGGATACAGAACTATTTATTCAGTCTCCCAGCAAAATTCTATCAAGGTTTAATCAACCAACCAAGCTGCAGTATCTGCTTCCTCCAACCTTACCAGCTGTGGGTAACTATTCTTTGATTTTAACCTCCACTGATTTTTTCCTTTCTTTCCAGAAGCCTGAAAAAGAAAATTTTCTTTCAAACCCCAAGATTTTGTACACGTCAGGGATGAAATTAAAGATCTTGTTTAGAATATAAATGGGACTGGTTCAGTGAATATGTTAAGTACTCAACAAAGGGCATCCCCCCATGAAGCCTTCAGAGAGAAAGAATGAGAGCATGAGAGTGCAAGCAAGCTTTAACCTCTCTCCCTGGGCAGAATAATGGATTAGGATTTCCTCAGAGGAACTGATAGCCATGCCAAGATGTTAACTTACATCACAAAGTGCACAGCATTTTCATGGCACCAGAAAAACTCTACCCAAAGCAGCAGACACTGCCACCCAGATAAAGTAAGATAATAAAAAAACATGTATTTTTTTCAATCCAAAAAGCCTCATTTCTGTAATTAAGAAATCTCTTCTTCAGTGCCACCTGTGCCCATTTGACCCTCAGAGTGGTTATAAAATGGGAAATAAAAAATTATTTAGAATATAGCTCTTATCAATTCTCAGATCTTTCAGATACTTTCCTAAATATGATACAATAGAAAGGAGGTGTAGGAGAACCCATCCTCCAAATACTGTGAATATTGTACCTCCCACAACACCAAGTGAACACTGATACAGGCTTTTCCCTCTGCTTGTCTCTATTCACTTCTCCCTTGCTCTCACAAGGAAACATTTTCTTACAAACGCCACAGAAGGTGAGCTGTGCTAGCAGCTCAAACAGCAAAGGGATTTAACATGAAGAGACTGTTTCCAAGCTGGAGAGCTTCCACTGAAATATGCAACCCAAATAAAAGCAGATCAATAATGTGATCCATCAGCCTGCTCAGGCTGCTCCACAGAACATGTGAGGACATCATTTCTCACTCACACAGATGAAATTGTTTGCTCTGTCACTGCCAGTGTCAGACACCTTAAGAAGAGCTTGGAAATGTATTTTTAAGAGTGGATGCAGTGGGTCAGGGAATAAAGCTGTAATTTGTCAGGATGCAGCAGGACGTGAACAGCACAAGTGCAGAGCATTCCTTTGGCAGCACGTCCCAACCTGCAGGATTCCTGCAGCTTTTCCGGATTGCTGAAATTCATCTTGTGTCTCTGTGCCTTGGAACAGACTCCATGGAAGCCGCTGGGAACATCCTCCTTGCCTGATTTCCCCCTCTGCCATCCATCCTGTCCTCTCCTCTCTGCTCTCCTCGCACGCAACGCAGCCCCCGCTCCCTCCTCTCCCATCGCTGCTGCGTTGGGCATCCTCTCAATTTTCTCATCTTTCAACCCATTCCATCCACATGTGGTGCTCCTTTTTCCTTCTCTGGCCACCTCTTTATACACCTTGCAGTGCTGGGGCTGCAAATTCAAACTTGCAAAGACAATAAATCTAGTTTTCCTTCAACCTGTTCTCCCTTTTCCTCTGATTTCAAGCCCTGAGAATGACACACTGTTCTACCTTACCATCCCCTCACCCCATTATGTTCTACAATATTTCTCAACTGTAACCACTAAGACAAAAATTACAAATAACCAAGCTAATATCCTTGCAATTGCTATGTGATTTTAATACTCTTTCCATGTCACTGGCTGACTCCCATAGTCATATGCTAACAAACAAAAAGGAAAAATGCAACTCCAAAGCAGTATTTTTCAAGTATTCAGGCACTTACAGCATAATAAATTTTCAATTCTTTTCAGAGAGAAAAGCCTATTCTGTCACAAATCTGAGAAGCTGAAGGAGCCCTCTCCATGTATAGGATTTTCCTCTAGATAATGTAATGTCTCTACAGGCAGAATATAAGCTGGAAGGATTCATTTCATGCTAAGCAACAGTACACAGAGGGCAAGAGCTTCCCAACTAGCAAAAGATCCCAAATCTCCAGTTCCAGCAGAAAAAAATGTTGTGACTGTATGCTTTGGAAAACTGAACAAGTTCTATCCACTACATGTATTCAAACTATGCAAAATGATGGGTGTGGTGAGGAGGGGGAGAGAGGAAGGAGGCTATTAAATCACCTTACCTGTAATTCTGACATGTAATTTGTTATTTTTAATATACAACATAGTTTCAGGTGTTTTATCTGGCACAAAGACAGAAAATGTTCTTTATCATCTTACCTTTGCTGGGGTACAAGGGATCTTCCAAACTGGGTGCTATGGTAACAAACAACTCCAGCTCCCACTAGCTCAACTGAGAGCTACCTATAATACACATAAATGATTGAGTGATTGAATTAAACCTGATCAGCCATCAAATGCCTCTGCCAAGGAAGGGACAACATCTCTCCAGCTTCTTTAAAATGAAGTTTAGAAAGTTAACTCCTCGCGTTCCTTCACTCGCAGCTCAAATGCTGTTAAGATTCTGGATGGAATGCTCTCCTTCCAAGGATCTGTAAGTCAACAGCAAAGCTCATTTTGCCAGTTCTACCCTCAGGCTTTCCACTTTGGAATAAATTAGGTCTTAATGTATATTTCTTTAAAAAGAAAGACCACACCTTTGCATTAGACTCTACCTGCACCTACACTAGAGTTACTAGAGCATCAACTGCAATTCAAAACTTCCAAAAATATGAACAGAACCCCAAGGAAATCTGAAAGAGGAGTTAGAGACTGACTCCCTTCCCTAGGAAAAAACACCCAGGTTTCTTCCACTCAGGCAATACACTGCAGCAAGCAGAGGCACACAAGTGAATCA
This sequence comes from Melospiza melodia melodia, assembly GCF_035770615.1. Lineage (NCBI taxonomy): Eukaryota > Metazoa > Chordata > Aves > Passeriformes > Passerellidae > Melospiza > Melospiza melodia. Next base: position 9,200,091 of record NC_086215.1, read on the forward strand.
AGAGATCTAAATGAGGGATATTTGTTTTACGATCTTGACTGACAGTGAACTTGCACTCCTCTCTTGTCTTGCCAGGAGGTTAGCAAGAGCCAGTGAGTTACCACCACATAAAAATCACAACCAACAGATATATTTAGTCACTGTGGTTCAAGGAAAACGATTGCTTACGCTGAAAATAAATTTAGCAATTGTTTCCAGTTTCTGATTTTCACTGACTAAGGCACAACCCAGCTGCTTCACATTCCAGTAGCCTTCAGCTGTCTTCTTGCTCCACTCCTTGCCCACTTCCTTCTTACAACTGCTAAGACCATCTCAATCCTGCAGCAGTTATCCCACAGGCTGCATTTTGGAACACACCACCTGTCAGCCTACAGTGGCCTACAAAAGATGCCAAATTCTGCTCCTTGTACCATTTTGTAGAAACCAGCAATCATCTTGTACCTGACCGTGTGAAAATTACCAAACACCCAGTACAAAAACAACAACTAAATAAACTATTTAGTGCAATACAACAACACAGCCTGAATGGCTGGTGCTGTTTAAAGAAGTTACAGTAAAACACACGTGGGATGTCTCTATGGGAGCAGCACACAGGAGGAAACAGGAGGTGCTAAAAGCCTGACGAAGGAAGAATTGGAACTGAATTACCTTTGGGGTTGAGAGAGAAGTTTTTTGAAGGGTCTCATTTTCAGATTTGCAGGTAACTCTTACTTTGCTTGAACACCACCAGCAGAGAAGCACTTAAGCTGGTCAACTGCAAAATTTTCTAACCTGAAACCCCTCACTTAGTATTGAGAAATACGGTGCAGCTGTGAATGCAAAACAGAACTGAGAGTCCTGCCTAGTAACCCACCTAAGCATGACAGACAAAGAGAAACTGCATAAAACTGAACAGGTATATAAAACAGGCAGGCTAATTTCCATAAAATGATCCAAGGCATGATGACAGTTCAAAATATACCCTCTGCAAAAACAAAATCTCCAGGAAACTTCACATTTGTACAAAAACATCCACAGATGAACAATTCAGGATCACATAAATTGGCCTGAAGGACTCCAAACAGAACATTAAATTCCTACAAAGATGGGAATAATGGGACCTCCTGAATTGCTTCTTCAATTTTGTCATTTTCTTAAAAACAGAGTTCTCCTGGAATCACCCCTAGATGTTTATCCCACCAATACTAAAGGGTGACAATTTGAGGTGAATTTGCTTATCAGGCAAGTGCTTATGAGTAAAAGGTAAAGCCAATAGTGTTTTTGGTCTGCTGGGAATAAACACATCCCAATGAGTCCTGAGCAGAACAGAGATGACTGCCTGCACTCCAGGTACCTAACACCTGAAACAGCTCTCTCAAACAACCTTTAGCAGGCAGCCATTGAAAAAAACAAGTTCACAAGGGAAACGAAAACCCTGAAAGAAATAACAAGACTAAGACTGAAAACACCAAGTAGAATAAACCTTCAAAATATGGCACCCATATGTTCTTTGGTTTTAATAAAAGGGCATTTTTGACTTGTTTCATGACAAGCTTTTGGTGTCTAATTCCTCCCTTACTCTCCCCGAATGATGCAGAGTAGCTGAATTCCCAGCAGCACGTAATCCATCAGGTAAATAAAAACAGGAATTCGTGCATCGCCATGGAAACAGGAAACCAAAGCAGAATCTGTGACCTTCTCTGCTCTTTCTTGGCATCTCTATTTTGGATTTCACATCAAAAAGGGAGAGAGCAAATATTTTCTGAAAGTGAAGACAAAAAGTCACAGTTCTGGAGCAAAGAGAAGCCAATGGCCATTCCTCCTCTTCCAGCCAAGGAGGTTTCTGCTTTGGAAAAGGGTCTGGAAGTCTCCTAGTGGGAGCCTAACAAAGCAGGGGCTCTAACACCAACAAACCCCAAATACACCATCTTCTACACTACCAGATGGCTGCCCTTCACTGCAAAGCACAGCTCTGAATTGCTCTACAGTGACCCTTCTGTTGATTAAACAGCAGCACTGAGAGGCTCCAGAGGGAGCCTTGTCTGCTCTTCCCTCATGGACAGGATGGAAGCTGTTATCTCTAATCATTTATTATTGTTTTTTATTGAGTGCCAACAAGGTGTTTCAGTTAAGGACCCGGGGAGCAGATGTTTGAGGGTCTCTGGGGGTCTAACCCTGCAAGGGGTAACACATTTTTTACAGCAGTCTGTCTAGATGGACACACAAGTTAAACCAAAGCCCACTCCAAAGTTTGTCACCATGGCTTGTGACCAGGCAGTAGTCTATTTTATTTATAACATAATGCATGAATTTCTGTCCCTGTAAGAAAAAATAAATTCAAATGTACACAAATGCACAGACCTTGGACCTCACAGCATTTGTTTCATGAGCCTGTATCCTTTGTTCTGCTACTGTACACGTTTTGACAAACATTACCCCCGAGTGGCTGTGGTGCTACAGGCTGTGTTTATTCGGTGACGCTATTAACCAAACTGTTTGTGTCAATCAGAAGTTCAAACACTCAGGAACAGAGATGGAGACAGTGCTGCTCTGGAACTGGCTCCCAGCCCTCCTTTCCTGTCTCTTCTCTTCCCATTTATATTTGGACTGGATTATTATTCTTTTTTAATATCCTTCCTAAAGAAATGAAAGTACAAGCAGTTGAAAGATGATAGATTCCCAGATTTACAGTTTCTCTTGTTCAGCAAATCATCACTGTGATAGATTTCCACTAGAACAAATGTCCCTGCATCAGGGCTTCTCCCACTGCATCTTCCACCTGCACACTCACAGCACTGACCTGGGGATGGATCTTGCACCATCCTTGAATTCTCCAGTGGGAGCTCAGTGTGGCTGGTCTCTAGGTTGCGCAGGGTATGACTTTTATATGGTATTTTATTGCTATTATATGGTATTTTATATGGCATTTTATATTTATATGGTATTTCTTGGCCTCTCTGCTCCATTGTTTATGGAACCGTGCTGAGTTTCTGTGTGTCTCCAGAGTGATCTTCCTGTGCCTGAACTCCTCTCGCCGCCTCTCTGGTGTGGAGCTCTATTTACTATTCTCCCAGGGTTATTTACTGCACGCGAATAAACAAAACGTGATCACTTATTTATACGTCTGTAATTACTGTCTACAGTTACTAAATCCCAAGCCAAATTCACCTCCAGCATAAACAAGTGGCAATTATTCCAGAGCTGGCCCGAGGTCTGTGTACTCTGCTAACACCTTCCCTGCTCGCTGGAGTAAGGGACAAGCACAGAAAAGCTCGGCAGGAGCAAAGCTACGCCGGGATCCTCCGAAAGGGACGGTGCACGGGATTAACCTGGGATATTTCTGGAGCAACATTTGTCCCCTGATGCCGAGCACACTTGTCAGACAGTAACTCAGCGCGGAGAGCTGGAAGCACGCCGAGGTGCTGCGCGGAGAGGCGGCTGGCAGGCTGCTCATCCCCCGGGGCCGCTGCGGAACACACGGAGCACACCAGGCTGTGCTGAGCACGGCCAGGAGGAGATGCTACCGACCCGCATCCCCTGGAACCGGGGACCCTTCCTGCATCCCTGGCCGCTGCCCTGGGGAGCCTGGAGGCTCCTGCCCTGGGGAGCCTGGATGCTCCTGCCCTGGGAAGCCTGGATGCTCCTGTCCTGGGAAGCCTGGATGCTCCTGCCCTGGGGAGCCTGGATGCTCCTGCCCTGGGGAGCCTGGATGCTCCTGTCCTAGGAAGCCTGGATGCTCCTGCCCTGGGAAGCCTGGAAGCTCCTGCCCTGGGGAGCCTGGATGCTCCTGTCCTAGGAAGCCTGGATGCTCCTGTCCTAGGAAGCCTGGATGCTCCTGCCCTGGGGAGCCTGGATGCTCCTGCCCTGAGGAGCCTGGATGCTCCTGCCCTGGGGAGCCTGGAGGCTCCTGCCCTGGGAAGCCTGGATGCTCCTGTCCTGGGAAGCCTGGAGGCTCCTGCCCTGGGAAGCCTGGAAGCTCCTGCCCTGGGAAGCCTGGATGCTCCTGCCCTGGGAAGCCTGGATGCTCCTGCCCTGGGGAGCCTGGAGGCTCCTGTCCTGGGAAGCCTGGAGGCTCCTGCCCTGGGAAGCCTGGATGCTCCTGCCCTGGGGAGCCTGGATGCTCCTGTCCTAGGAAGCCTGGATGCTCCTGCCCTGGGGAGCCTGGATGCTCCTGCCCTGGGGAGCCTGGAGGCTCCTGTCCTGGGGAGCCTGGATGCTCCTGTCCTAGGAAGCCTGGATGCTTCTTCCCTGGGAGCCTGGATGCTCCTGCCCTGGGGAGCCTGGATGCTCCTGCCCTAGGAAGCCTGGATGCTCTTGTCCTAGGAAGCCTGGATGCTCCTGCCCTGGGGAGCCTGGATGTTCCTGCCCTGGGGAGCCTGGATGCTCCTGTCCTGGGAAGCCTGGATGCTCTTGTCCTAGGAAGCCTGGATGCTCCTGCCCTGGGAAGCCTGGATGCTCTTGTCCTAGGAAGCCTGGATGCTCCTGTCCTAGGAAGCCTGGATGCTCTTGTCCTAGGAAGCCTGGATGCTCCTGCCCTGGGAAGCCTGGATGCTCTTGTCCTAGGAAGCCTGGATGCTCCTGTCCTAGGAAGCCTGGATGCTCTTGTCCTAGGAAGCCTGGATGCTCCTGTCCTAGGAAGCCTGGAAGCTCCTGCCCTGGGGAGTCTGGATGCTCCTGCCCTGGGAAGCCTGGAGGCTCCTGCCCTGCGTTCACCCAGGAGGAGACAGCCGAGCCATTCCCCACAATGAAATATACAAAACAGCATCGATTTCTTCCTCTGCTAATTAAATGCAACATAATTAAACTACGTAACTTCGCCGCTTGATTTGCACAACACTAATTGAATCTTTAAGCGTACTACTCCCACTACAGAGAAAAACAGGGTCATTCAACCATCTAAAGTGACAACTGAGAAGCAGGCACGACTCCAGAAGCACGGAGAGACAATATGATCCGTGCTTGAGCGTTTCCTTGTGAGAGCTGGAGGAACCTCAGCAGCCTCCCCTGGCTCTGGCTCTCGTGAGCACCCCTGGCAGAGGGGAAGAGGGAGGAAAAAACCTGCACGGTCCCTCTGACATTTGCCCACGGACTCATCTTTTCTCATCCTGCACAAACACCAGGAGAGGAAAGTTGGGAGAAGTTGAAATTAATCATTGTAGGCCCCAAAGCGCTGCAGCGCCCGGCTGTGCTGATGCTCGGCTGCACGGCAAGGACGGAACGGGTGCGAGAACACAAAAAATAAAATAAAGGAACTAGGGGGGAAAACAGGCAAACAACGAGGAAAAAGGAAAACGCGGCGGAGACACAAAGCCGGAGCCAAACAGCGCTCGGGCACCGCAGGAGCAGCCCCGGGGGGACGCGCAGAGCATCCCCCGCGGCCCCGGGCCCAGCCCCGGCCCCGCTGCCCGCCCGCGCTGTCAGGAGCCCCCGGGGGAGCCTGGCCGGGCGCGGGGGTCCCTGCCCGGCTCCCCCCGCCCCGCCGGGCCCGCCAGGCCCGCGGCACCGCCGGCACCTCCCGCAGCTCCCGCAGCCCCGGCGGCTCCGGCTCCTCCGGCGGCTCCGCGGGGCGGGCGGCGAGCGCGGCCGGCCCGGCGCGTCCCTCCCTCCCGGCTGCCCCGGGCCTCCCTCCCGGCGCTCACCTGCTTTCTCGATCTTGCCGGACATGTCGGAGCCGGCGCTCGGCGCTCAGGCCCGGCGGCGCACGGAGCCGGCGCTCGGGGCTGCCGGGCTCCCGCTGCTGCCGGGCGCGATGCGGGAGCGGCTCCAGCGGCGGCCGTGGAGCTGCGCCCGCCCCCTGCCCGCTCCGCGGGCCGCGACGGGAAGGGGCGGCCCGGGGCTCCCGCCGCGCACGCCCAGCGCCCGGCGCCGCCTCCCGGCCACAAAGGGAACCGCGGGGCGGGGCCGGCGGCGGGGCGGGCACGGAACCGCCGGGCCCCGGGATGGGCATCGGGATCCCGGGATGGGCATCGGGATCGAGGGATGGGCATCGGGATCCTGGGATGGGCATCGGGATCCTGGGGTGGGCATCGGGATCCTGGGGTAGAATCCCGGGATGGGCATCGGGATCGAGGGATAGGCATCGGGATCCTGGAATGGGCATCGGGATCCCGGGATGGGCATCAGGATCGAGGGATGGGCATCGGGATCCTGGGATGGACATCGGGATCCTGGGATGGGCATCGGGATCGAGGGATGGGCATCGGGATCCTGGGGTAGAATCCCGGGATGGGCATCGGGATCCTGGGATGGGCATCGGGATCCTGGGGTGGGCATCGGGATCCTGGGGTAGAATCCCGGGATGGGCATCGGGATCGAGGGATAGGCATCGGGATCCTGGAATGGGCATCGGGATCCCGGGATGGGCATCAGGATCGAGGGATGGGCATCGGGATCCTGGGATGGGCATCGGGATCCTGGGATGGAATCCTGGCATGGGCATTGGGATCCTGGGAGGGAATCCTGGCATAGGCATCAGGATCGAGGGGTGGGCATTGGGATCGAGGGATGGGCATTGGGATCCTGGAAGGGGCATTGGGGTCCTGGGATGGACATCGGGATCCTGGGATGGGCACCGGGATGCTGGAATGGGCACTGGGATCGTGGGATGGGCATCAGGATCCTGGGATGGAATCCCAGGATGGGCATCGGGATCCTGAGATAGGCATCGGGATCAAGGGATGGAATCCCGGGATGGGCACTGGGATTGAAGGATGGGCATCGGGATCTTGGGATGGAATCCTGTGGTGGGCATCGGGATCCCAGGATAGGCATCGGGATCCTGGGATGGACATCAGGACCTGTGATTGGTCTCGTGTAGATGCTTAGAATCAGCGACCACTCACGGCAGAGGTAGTTCTCTCTGTCTGAGCCACAGACCTTTGTTATCATTCTTTTCTATTCTGTTCTTAGCTTAGGTAGCTTTTTGAAATGAAACCTTTCTTTCTATTGTTTTAGTATAGTTATAATGTAATATATATATATATATATATATATATATATCATAAAATAATAAATCAAGCCTTCTGAAACATGGAGTCAGATCTACCTCTCTTCTCTCATCCTGAAAACCCCCGTAGACACTGTCACACCAGCGCATCCTCACAGCATCCACAGACACCCCAAACCCACACTCAGGGCAGGCAAACGTGAGCCCAGGTTGCCCAGCAGGGCTGCTGGAAGGCCCAGAGCAGCCCCAGCCAGCTCGGTGACCCTGCTCCTGCCCCCTGGCACCCCAGCTCCGTGTCTGCCACCCCAGCCCGCACACACTGCTTTAATCTGAGCCCAGTGGCAGTGGCAGCTCCCTGGGGACAAGTGGCTTCACTCCACAGGGAGGTGACAGCACAGCCCGCGGAGAGGGCTCCGGGCAATAATAAAATAATTATGGTCCTGTTTGAAAATGAACTCATTTCTACAACTTAATTAGGGACAAACATCTCAACAATGACTTACAGGTAGCCCTGTGCTACGGGCCAATAAATCTGCAGCCTGGTGAGCTGTCAGAGGTTGTTTACTTCCTTTACCAAATAAATCATTCACGAGGCTGCTATTTTTGTAAGCTTTCCTTACACACAACTTTGAAAGTGACTTCATGAGCCTGTTTAAACATCTCACACACCCAGGGCCAGGCAGAAGATACAGCAGGAAATGTCTCAGAGGCAGAGTATGCATTTTTCTCTCAGTTTTTTTTTTGTTGAGAGGCTTACGGAGAGCTCCTGAGTGCATTTGCTTAATAAATCCAATTTTAAAAAAGCAAGATTTAGGTGGAGGCTTTCCCCCGGCTCACACAGATGTAAATGGTGGCTGTGGCAGCCACGCTGAGCTGTGCTGACTCACTGGTATTAGTGAGCAGTAGTAACAGGGAGCTGCAGAGGGTGATGCTAATGAGAGCAGACCCGACTGGGAGTACACACAGGAAGCAGACAGATGAAGTAACAAGCTGCTATTCTTACACCCTCCCGTTTTCAGGCTTGGGCAAGGGAGAAGGAGCTTGTGTGCAATAATGTGAGATATGAACAGAACAGCTACTAAATTGGAAGGTCTTTTCATAGTCTCTGATATAAAAAGCCCCGTTGTGCCCATGATGTGCTGCCTTCCGGGGGATGCTGGAGTTTCTCTCGTGGTTTCTGCATTGAGATGTAACTCACAACGCTGGGAAAACCTGATGCTTCTAAATATCCCCTGGAGTCAGCAGGGGAAAAACAGCTCAGAGCTGATGGTGTCCATCTGAGCGTGTTGTTAAGGGCAGAGCTGAGGCTGGAGAGGGTCTGACAAGAGAGATGTCACTTTTCAGGCTGGTACAGAGCAGTGTGAGACCCACAGGGATGGTTCTTGCAGCACATTTGGGTACAGGGAAAGGGATGGCAGGAGCTGGTTGCCTTCAAGAGGGAGCAATGCTGGAACACCCCACAAAAAGCCAAATTTCCAGGTGCTGATGCTACATCAGGAGGAAGAAATGAAGAATATGTTGGGTACCTGCTTTGTTATCAATGAGAGCACAGGGCTAAAGTTCACCTTGCAGCCAGAGACGTGCCAGATGTGGGGGGCAACATCTGGAGCCTCCTTCCCCGAATATTTCTTCGCTGGGAGAAACTCCCAGGCAGCAAAAGCTGCAGATGGTGGAACCCCTCTCTGGAGGCAGCCCCAGACGGGCTGGGAGCGCCGAGGGAAAGCCACAGCCACAAAGTGCAGCCCCACAGGGTCATTTCCTGAGCCACTGAGCTGTACAGCTGACCCACTGAACGGGGAAATTGTGCAAGAAATGCCGGGGAGGCTGGAGCCGCGCAGTTACAGAGCTCTCCTGCCCTCTAGTGAGGCTCGGCCCAAATCCCGGCTGATCCCATCCCAGCCCTGCTCTCCTGTTCCCCTCCAGCTTGTGGGATCAGGGCTCTGCTGGGTCTGTCCCTGCAGGGGGAAGTGGCCATTCACCCCAAAAAAACCGGTCAGAGTGGGCTTTAGTAGCATGGAATAACTGGGAAGTTATGTAAAGGGAAACTATTAGTATTATTGTTGTTATTATTATTATTATTTAGTAATATTAAATTAGTATTTTAGTATTATTATTTAGTATTAGTATTTTTTTAGTTTTTAATTAATATTACTAATTTTAGTATTAAATTAGTATTTAGTATTAAATTACTAATTAGTATTAGTATTAAAATAAATTATATTTATTTTTCTTAATAATAAGGGAAATTATTTAGGGAAATGAAGTTTTTAATACTAAAATTAGTAATATCTTATTTTTCTTTTCTTCTTGTTCTCCTTCTCCTTCTTCTTCTTTTCTTCTTGTTCTCCTTCTCCTCCTTCTTCTTCTTTTCTTCTCCTTCTTCTTCTTCTCCTTCTTCTCCCTCCTCTTCTTCTTCTTTTCTTCTCCTCCTCCTTCTTCTTCTTCTTCTCTTCTTTTCTTCTTCTCCTTCTCCTCCTCCTTCTCTTCTTCTTCTTCTTTTCTTCTCCTTCCTCTTATTCTTCTTCTTCTTTTCTTCTTCTTCTTCTCCTTCCTCTTCTTCTTCTTTTCTTCTTCTTCTCCTCCTCCTTCCTTTTCTTTTCTTCTTCTTCTCCTCCTCCTTCTTCTTCTTCTTCCTCCTCTTCTTCTTCCTCCTCTTCTTTCTCTTCTTCTTCCCACTACTACTATTATTGTTGTTGTCTTGTTATTTTATTTTTATTTTAATTTTTAGTTTTATTATTATGTTTAATTTATTTATTTTATTTTTATTTTTATTTGGAGAGCTGATGGTCTGGGCAGATTGTCCAGGCTCTCCCTGTACATCCCCCATAGCCCTGTGCTGGTCCCCCTGAGTGCTCTCACCCCGGGAGGAGTTTCCGTCAGTTCTCCCATTCTGACTGTCAGGATTGTCAGGACTCGCTTTCTCGCAGCTTTTTCCGTGGAAAAAGGCGAGATTTGGGTGCGGGCTCTAGAGGGCAGCATCTGCCGGCACATGGGGCTGGGGGCGCCGCCGGCTCCCCCCGCCCTGCGCAGGAGAAGCCTGGGGGCGAGGAAGAGGAAGAGGAGAAAAGCCCGGCAGGATCATCCCTCAGGTGCTCGCTGTCCTCTGCCTGCAGGTGGGACAAGGAGTGATGGAATCATGGAATTGTCAGGGCTGGAAGGGAGCCTTAGAGGTCATTTAGTTCCAAACCCCCTGAAAGGATTTGGGGACACCTCTCACTGTGCTCCAACCCTGTCCAGCCTGGCCTTGGGCACTGCCAGGGATCAGGGGCAGCCACAGCTTCTCTGGGAACCTGTGCCAGGGTTCCTCACCCTCATTGTAAAGAATTCCTTCCTTATATGTAATTTAATTGACCCTCTTTCATTGTAAAGCCATTACCCCTTGTCCTGTTGCAACATCCCAACCTTGAAACACCTTGGTCCCTTCCCTGCTTGGTGACTGACCTTTGGTTTGTTGTTTTGTTTTGTTTTGTTCCCCAGACGAATCTTCAGTCCAAGACCAGCAAATCCATTGGATGGATTTTTGGGGTGGGTCACTCAATGTTTCAGGGCTTCCCCATCTGTAAAACACCAACAGCCAGGTGGGCAGGAGGGAGAGACTCAGGTCACTGGCACTGGGGGATTAATCAAAAAATAAATAAATTGCACTTTCACATATATCTGTTAAAGTGGCAGCTAAAGTTAAGCTTTTTGATGTCTTTGTCTTAGTCTTTGTGAAAAGAAGTAAATAGGGAAAAAAAATTGTTGGCCCCACGCTGCCACAGGAAGATGAGGTGGATCTGAGGAGGACGCTGAGAAGAACCCCAGGCCCTGGGATTGTTAAAAGAAAAAAAACTGAGAGAGAGATTAAACAGCTTATGACAAGCCCTTTGTACATTTAAAATAATTAGGAAGGTGAGGGTGGAGGGAGAAAAGGCTGTAAAGGTTCTTTCTCTGGTTTAATCTTTTCCCTCTAGTGGGGACTATATTTCACAGTGGAAACAAAATTGTGTGAATCACCAGCACAGGATTCACTGGCTAACGAGGTGTCTGGCACTCCCAGGTGTTTCTGTCAGCAATTCTCAGTGCTCAGACTGAGCACTGAGTGGGTCTGGCTGTCCCTTCACCCCCCACACGTGGGGTTCACATCGATGGCTCATCCTCCTGGGCTTATTGGCATCCTGGCAGATAATTGAATAAAGATCTTTGCTGTGCATGGCTGGAGCTCAGCTGCTGACTTTGCTGACCACATCATGGTCCATCTGTGCTGTCCCTGAAGAGCAAAAGCAGCTCTGAGCAGGGGCTCTGAAGCCTGCCCTGACCCTCCTGGGGGACAGAACTGGAAGGAAGGCCCTGCTTCTTTCAGAGGAAGGGAACAGGATATCTGGGGCAGTGCTTTCCCCTTGCAGATAATGAGGGCATCTTCCCAGAGACACAGATGGTCCCAAACCCTCTGGATGGCTTGGGCATCACCTAGTGCCACATTGCATCACAGACCTCAGGGCACTGAGCAGGCAGGGGAGAGGAAAGTTTGTAATTTTGTCACTTTGTCATCTCATGGCACAGGCTGCCGGACACACAGGATTGTAGGAAATACACTTTAGACTCTGCCTGCTGCAACTGATCTCTTCCTCCATCTGAAGCATCGTTACTGGTCACTGCTGAAGAGGGAGCACAAGGAGATGGACACATTTCTGTGGAAAACTCTCCCTCCCAAGAAGAAGATGCTCCTGCTGCCAGCAAAGACTGGAGGAGCTCCACATCCAGAGCTGCTTCATTGCAATGCAGTTCCCATCCACCTCTGGATGAGGGAGACAACTCACCATGAAGCCAAGGGGTGTTCAGGAAGGACAGGATGGAGGGGACCAATTTAGGGCACCAGAAGCAAGCCCAGCTCATACACAAGCCCTCTTTAAAACCTTGCTTTTCTTCCAGGTCATTTTCCATGGACAAGTGACCCTTCCTGCCTCACACCACAGAGCAAGCAGATGCTGAAGGTGAACCAAGTCACTCCCCTGCAGGAAAAGAGTGAAAGGAAAACGAATCAAAAAAGGAAATCAAAATCAATATTACAAAGTCAAATAATAAAAATTGTGTTATGGAAACAAAGGTCACCCAGGGAAAAATATAATTGGACGTGACAGCCTAGATTTCCCCTCCCTGCCAATCCCAGGTGGGGAGACCTTGTGCCCAAGCCAAAGTGTCACCTGGCCATGCTGCTGGAGCTCCACAGGGTCTGTACAGCTGTCAGCAGCTGCAGGGAGGGAGGATGGAGGAGAGAAACCTGGGGGAGCTGCAGGCAGCCTGGCCTGAAATAGCAGAGGTCCTGCAGGGCAGGAATGAGCTGTGCTGGCAAATGCACCTGGGGAGCCCAGCGGGGAATAAAGGAGCCTGTGGCAGGTCAGGAGGGAGATGTGCTGAATAATCCTGAGGGCTGCAGGAGATCCAGCCTTGGGAAAGGCAGCACCAGCACAGGGATGTGCACAGAGGAGAGGAAATGTGTTTGCTTTCAGTGCAAAAAGGTAACTTGGGCAGGGCCAGCCTCTGTGTGCCTCAGTTTCCCCTTTTGCAATTAGACAGGGGAGGCACAGACACCTCTGGACCTCATTAACAAACACAGGTATGAACATGAGCCAGTGATTCTCACCCAGCCCCTCCAAGGCCTCTCTCCTGCAGGGTGACAGGCTGCAATGCCTCATGCAAATCTTCATTTTGGCCCTCCTGGTCTTGAAGGAGGGACCCCCAGGTTGCTCCCATTATGCTGCACAAGCCCTGATACATTTCAGAGAGCATTGTAAATGTGGGGCACTGATAACGATGCAAACCTCAAACCATTATTCCTCAGCCCACAGCACTTCTCTTCATCCTCAAGCTGGTGCTGATGGGTTGTTTGGTGCAGGTTTTTTTTTGCTTCCTTTATTTTATTTTATTTTTAAACTTGACCTCCTGATTCCTCCCGGGAATTTATGTTGGATTCTTTTTATTATTACTTTCTTTCTTTCTTCTTTTTTTTTTTTTTTTGTTTTGTTTTGTTTTGTTTTGCTTTGCACAAAGTCAGCAGCAGGGAGATAAACTTCCCATGAAGTCTATTTGCCAACAAAGCTTTCTTTAGCACAGCAGACAATAGGAAAGCAAAACAAATGCTCTGGCTGGACATGACATTTCCAGCACCATGGTGACCACGTTGCTGCTCTCTGTCCCCCCACAGCTGGCCCAAGGGTGACCTTCAGCTCCATAAAATTCTGATTTTCTTGTCAGCTGAGAGCCTGCCTACCTGGGCTGGGGAGTCCCACTGCAGGAGCTGGAGCTTCTCAATTCTCTGGCAGAAATCTCAGCAATCTCCTCTCCAATTGCTCCTAGCAGCTTTGTTACCTTGTTTTGGCCTTCAGTGCTTCCCTGCAGGTTTTGGTATTTGGGGGATGGCTCCTGAATGCTATGGGGGCAGCTGGAGTTAACCAAGGAATAAGAAAAGAGTAAAAAAGTCACTCAGCCTTCAGTACAATTAGCATGAGACCAAATCATGTTTCCCCCCCAGCTTAAAGGTGGGCAGGGTTTAGCTCAGCTTCTGACAGAGTTGACACTGCTGTGGTCGGGATGGCAGAAAACCCAGCATGCACCCAGCACATTTCAGATGGACATCAAGGCTCATTCCCTTGTGGCTGAAACAGGAGTGAGATAACCCCTTCAGCAAGTTGGAAAAGCAGTAAAAGCCAAACTTGAAGGAAACCCAGGGGATAAAATCAGGGATTCAGCCTGGTTGCCTTCCAATAACAAAAAAACCCCCCCAAAAACCCCAAAAAAACCAAAACAAAACAAAAAAAAAGCCACCAAAACGAAACTGATTTAACTAATAATAATATTTAACTAATAATATTTAACTAATAAGTATCCAGGTGAGCTGGATGAGTGGGGAGAACCCTTTTGTAAAGGGGATTTCTCCCCTGAGACCCCCAAGAGCAGGACACAAAGAGAAGGCAGTGGGGAGCCCTGCCTGCCAGCCCTTGGCCACAAATAATTCTGTATAAATTGGGCCACCTCCCCAGTTAAACGGGAGCCTGTGCACTGCCTGCATCACCCCCTGGTGGGTTTGGATGTGCAAACACAAGGAGCTGCTGAGGCTGTGGATGTGATGGGGGAGAACTGGAGAGAGTCAAGAAGGGAACAGGATTGCTCCCCATTACACAGGGATGCTGCCAAGGGATAATGGGGAGCAGCAGCAGCACCTCTGTGTCTGGGGGGTCCAGAGAGGCTCTGGACCCTGCAGCAACAAGGCCTGGGGGACTCAGAACAGCTCCGTGAGTCCCAGCAGTGGCTGAGCAGTCAAGAACTCAAAAAAGGAGCCGGGGCTGGGAAACGCGACTGCGGAGCTCAACTGCAACAAAACACACAGAGAGAAAGCTACAGATCCTTCTGCTGCTGGATGGGGGCTCCTCCCGAGAGAGAAAACCACAGGGAAGCAGCCTGGCACTGCAGCAGGGAGCTCCAGGAGCAGAGGGTGTGATGGGGAGCAGCTGCCCCTTGCCAAAGTTTGGACAGAGCAGGGAGAGGCGGCAGAGCTGCTGCGACTTTATAAAACTTCACCTTCAGCAGAGTCTGCTCATCACCCCATCATCCCTGCCAGCACAGAGCAGAAATGGAAAAGATCCAAAGAATTGCAACAAATAGTATCAATAATCCATGAGAAGAGATTAAAAAGACTTAAGGCTATTTAGTTTTAGGAGAAGAGGGGATGGGATAGAGGTGAAGACAAGGAAGGCAGAGGCATACAAAGCAATGACTGAGGTAGAGGAGCACAAATTGGCCTCTGCAGCACCAAAACAGGAGACTTTCAATGCAGTTAGACGAGGGTACCTCCCAAACCAAGAGCAGGCAGAGCTGCAGGGTGCCCTGCCATGAAAATTCACAGTGGAGTTCAGCAGGATCTCCAAACTCAGAACAAACTGGAACAAGAGTGGTGTTGGCCAGGATTAAATTTAATAAGCTACAAACTGTCTTGCCCAGGATTTTGTACCTCTGGGGTCTCTGGCATGGACTCTGCTGAAGACAGGACAGTGGGGTGAGGATTTAAACCCCTGGGGGTAATTCCTGTACCTTCCATGTTAAATAGCCCGAGGACAGGCCTAGAGCTACTGATGGGCAAACAGGAGCTGCATCTCAGCATCTGCCTGCAAAAGATCCCACAAGCATCCTTGAGGGATTGAGAGAAATCCTTTAGAGGACCTAAAGAAAAAGCAACAGTGAATAATTACCGTCATCTACAAGGTGTCCTTCATCTTGGACCTCAGGGTGAGATCCTGTGCCTGGGGAAACTGAGGCACGGTGACACGGGTGGCTCCTGCCCACATTGCAGCCACAGCTCTCCCTCCCAGAGCTGCACGCACAGAGAAAGGAAAGCAGGTTATAAATTCAGGGTGGGTGCTCAAGGAGGCTCAGGGGGATGGAGAGAAGGATCTGGGGGGATCAAGCAGGCTGTAAATTCAGGGTGGGTGCTCAAGGAGGCTCAGGGGGATGGAGAGAAGGATCTGGGGGGATCAAGCAGGCTGTAAATTCAGGGTGGGTGCTCAAGGAGGCTCAGGGGGATGCAGGGAAGGATCTGGGGGGCTCCTGTGGCATCAGCTGGGTTGGTTTGTCCCCCTGGCCTGCAGCATCCCCAGGCTGGGTGGGACAGGGGGTCTGCAGCCAGCACAGCCCAGCTGTCCCCTGGGATGGTGGCACCTGCAGGAGGAGGGACAGGGCACCCCTGGCACCTGGATCAGCTGCTCCTCATGGTTTGTTTGGAGGGTTTTGCTGGCTTGCTGCAAGAGGCCAAAGCAGAGGAGCTGTCAGGAGGCCAGTGACATTTATTAAGTATTAATCCCTGCAGTGTGTCACTCGCCAGCCTGTTTGATAATGCCTCTGTGCTGGCTACCATGGTTTCTCACCTCTCTGCTGCTCAGGACAGGGTTTGCTATGCTTCAGGGACTTGTTGGATATTTTTCCCGCCAGTCACTTTTTCTACCTTCTCTTCCTCCTGTCCCACAGCTGCTCTCTCCTCCTGGATCTACCACACAATTTGCTTTGATCATCTTCTCCTTCCCTCTTACCCCAAGCCCCCAGCTTCTCCCCAGACACAATCCCCAGTGCTCTCTGCCAGCTCAGCCCTATTTCATCTTTAAACGAGGCTTAAAAGGCTCTTTACAGGGGAAGAAACAAACATTCCTCCTCCCTGTGCACCCGTGGATTCCCTGCCAGCCCAGCCCAGCCCGGAGGCTCCCGGCCAGGCTGGGGCTCAGGGAGCATCACCAGAGTGACACCACTTCTGTTCCTCAGCCGCCCTCGGGGAAGAGAAAATGAGCAACTGTAGCTTTAAAACAAAGATTAGATGCAATTTTTTCCTCCCCTCTCTCCCTGCCTTTCTCTCTCCTTTTTTAAAGGGAACTTGTCAAGGTTTCCATCAATAATAGATAATGGTGCATCACTCTGGCAGGTTACACCCTCCGGCTGTTTTGATATTTTCCAGAGAATTTGTCAGCAATCTTACAGCAAAGGAGGGCTGGGGGAAGGGTGCTGGGGAGGGGGTGAGAGGCCTCATTAATTTTTTGTCATTTGCATTCCTGCTGCTAAATAATGTATTGATTGCTCTTTCTCTCTCCCTCTTTAATTCTCTCTCTTCTGCAGTGTCTCGCAGCCCGTGGCCCTCACTCGGTGACAGATGAGTTTGTCACAGGCACCAGACAGCTCCTGCTCCCTGCACTGGGCTGGGAGGGCTCAATGTGACCCTGGCACCAGCTCCAGGCCTGGTGACACCAGGGGGGCACCGAGGACTCTCCCAGAGCAGATGCTGAGACATCCCACTCTGTGCCTTGGTTGTTATAAGTAAAAAAAATCGGCCAATTTTTGGTTTTTTTGAAAAAAGGGTTGTAGAGTGAACCAGTCAAACCAGTTGCTGCCAAGGTGAAGTTCTACCTGTCTGTTATTGTAATCACTGGTTGGTTAATTGCTCCTTTTGTATCGGTAAGGCCCTACCTGGGGCTAAGGTCTCCTTCTCCCTGACGGTGAGAGGAGAGGACATGGGGGTGGCATCAGACAGAATGCAAAATAACCTCAGGACCAGCATGCCATGGGAAGCTACCCCACCAAACTTACCGAAAGGACCCCGAAAACAAGGAGCCAACACAGAATTAAGAGATCAGAGTGATGTCTGGACGTGAGGAACAAAGTACTGGGCCTGCAGTGATGCTGAGAACCTTGGTTGCCCCTCACCCTGAGCACAGACCTCAGCTGGAACCAAGAGACCAAGCCTGGAAAGCTCTAAAAGTTGAAACACAGGGTACAAACCCGTTGTTTTCATGAGGGTGGGACCTCCAGTTCTGCTCTTAGTGGACAAAGCTGTGTGTTTTTCCTTCTCTCTGAGTTAGCCAGGGAATGACGATGGTGGCTGTGGGTTTGTTGGGCCTTGCAGCCTTGAGCTGATCACAAGTCTCCTGCCCTGTTCATATCGTTGGTGATCCACCTCCACACCCAGGGGCTCCAGGACAGCAGCACAGGTGTCCCAGCACCTTGGATGTCACCAGAGGAGGGGTGACAGCCATGCACAGCCAGGGAAAGCAGCCCTGGAGCCTCTGCCAGCCCAGCTCCACAGGCACCTCTGGGCTTCTGCAGGAAGGAGCCACTAGAAAGCCAACATGGGCAGCTCTTACCTTGGGAGGGCAGGAGAATGGAAATATTGCTCTTCTAACTTGAGGAATCTGCCTCCCTGTCCCTTCCACAGACCTGAGACACAGCCAAGGTCCACTGAGTTGGCAGCTGAGCTAAACACGAACCTGCACATGATTTGGGCCTTGCTCAGCTTAATGTGGCTTGGCTTCTCTTTTAATTAATAAATACTTAATTACATAGTTAATATTTTAATATTTCATTTTAAAAATATCTGATTTAATGGAATTACTTCCAGCTATTTGTTTTGTATTACTTTTATGTTTATTTTTCCTCTTTCATTTCTCATTTCACCCTCCAACCCACTGCTCTAACCCCTGAAGCTCCCAGCTGATCTTTGCTACTGGAAATTAGGGAGGAAATTAGCTAGAAATTGCTACTGGAAATTTCCAGGCTTTTGCTGGAAATTTCCAGGCTTTTAGGCTTGTCTGGTCTCTTTTAAAAAATGCAGTCTGGCCCTTGGTGCTGGCATCCACCAGCCCGAAGTGTTAATGTGGATTATTAGCACTGGATACCTCTCTGCAAATGTACCAGCCCCTGGGGAGGGGAGGGAAGGTACAGGGGAGGTGGGACAATGGGATTGTTAAAGATTGGTTAGAAACTCTACTGGGAGTGTGGTCCCATTTTTAATGGGATGAGCCCAAAGATGGGGAGGACCCCGAGCCTGTGTTTGCCTTTCAAACCCTCCCTGGCTGCTGTCAGGAGCAGCTCACCTGCACCCAGGCCAGCATGGAGAAGGGTTCCAGCTGTGGGGATGTGACCTGCAGCAGGGACAGCTCCTCTCTTCCTCTCCTCAGCCCTTGGCTCCTTGTGCATCTCCTCTGGCTCCAGGGTACTGCACACAGTGGGGGGATGCACTGAGAGAGTCACTGAATTAAAGCAGCTATTGCCTCCTGCATCCCCTTCCTCTTTTTTCCCTTCCCTGGCAGCCCCCACCTCACAATCACATCTGATCCCCCAAGTCCAGCTCCAAATCCACATTTCCCCAGCCGAGGTGAGCTGAGCCTTACCTGGGCTGGGACATCTCCCCCATCCTCTCTGTGAGCCCATGCTGAGGACAGTGGGTGATTCCATGAGCAGCCAGTTGGGATAATAAAACAAATAAACAGAAGAGTTACAGCCAAGGCACTTGGGGCACCATAAAACAGGCTAAAAGCAAATACAGCATCGTTAATCCATCACAAAATAACAGCTCCTTACGATCCTGAATGCATCAGAAACGAACGAGAGACCGGCAGGGCCACAACACACCCGGGGCTGTGTGGAATGTGAAGCAGGGCTGGAAACAAACCCCAACCACACATTCAGGGTGTGGCTGAATCAGGGCTCCAGGAACTCCCACCTCCCTGCCCAGGTGTGTTTAAAACCAGTGACACCAGGAGGAGAGGTGTGCTGATGAGAGATGTGCCCATGCTCCTGGTGGAGCTGGAGGTGACAGGGACTCGGTGTCAGGAAAGGAGGAGATGAAACAGATCTGGATGGAAACTTAACGGGGCTCTTTAGTGCTCCATCTTCCCACTAATGAGGGTTCTGCATGTGAGGGCAGGAGAAAAAAAAGCCACCAGGCACTAATAAAGCCCTGTGACTTTGCTGACTGCAGGCACTGGTGCTAATGAAGTCACCAGAGAGATGGGATTCCTCTGGCAGCTCTGACATTGCTCTGTAGAACTGTTATTTTAATTCAGTCAGAGGAAACAACAATAAAAATGGGGGAAAACAAGCCACAAACTGGTGTGCATGCCCAGGCAGCAGCTGATGCTGGTTTGCCTGGTGGCTGGGGAGCCTGGGTGGGAGATGGGGTGGGAATGGGGGTGGTATGGAGCCATCGAGGGGTGGGATGCTCAGGTCACCCCAGAGCTGGGCTGTGAGCACCTCCTGATGATCCAGATCTGTGCCAGGAGCCCTGGGGACACAAGCAGTGTGAGGTCAGATCCTGGAGAGGAAGGACAGAGAGATGGACACTTATGGATTTCAAAGCATTCCATAAATGCCACGTGCACCCTCCAGAGCCATGCTTGGAGCAAACACCCAGCAAGGGCCATTCCATAGCCCTGGAGGTAGAGGATTGTTTCATGGAAGCAATGGCTTTATACATTCAGACATATATTTAAACATATTTTTACATATTAATATATTAATATTATTTATACATATCTATATATTGATATTATATATTTATACACATATATATGTATATATATAATATATATATACACATATATATCTCTCATATATATATGAGATATATAATATATGATATATAATTTATATATGCATATATATATAATATATATATAAAAATTTATATATAATAAGATATATATAATACTTTATGTGTATATATATATATATATATATGGTATATTATTTATACCTAACATATCAATATATTAAATAAAATCCCTAAATCTTCCCCCCATATACACGTGTGTGTATATACATATAAAAGCTCAGGACTGTAGTTTGGCACTGGCAGGCTTTAGCAGAGGCTGGTTTTGGAAGCCTCACAATGTCCCCTGAAATCCCCATCCCATCAGCTTTTATTTGAGCTCCACTGAAGTTAAGGAGGAGTCGGTTCACCGTCCTGGAGTGCCCGGTGTCCTCGTTGTCACCTGGTGGAGCAGGAGGAGCAGGCAGATCCCCCCTGGGGTTCTCCAGTGCCTCTTTTTAATTAGAAACCTCGTCTCTGAGTCTTACATGCCCTTCCACAGGGTGAGTTGCTCTCACCTGCTTAATCCTGGGAGATTATTTTCTGGTCTCTTTTAAAAAATAACCCAACCGCCCCAAACTCTTTGGTCTCTTTCAATTCTTTTCATTTCACCTCATTTAATTCCTTGCCAGCTTAATGACTCGGTAGTAATGAATAAGATGAAAATTAGGGCTTAATAAGTGTTAGGAAAAGACAGTTTTCTTGCTGATGAAGGGAGCCTGTTGGTGGGAAAGTGGAGCCTGGGGAGAGCACAGAGATAACCCCAAAGCTCCTCCCGACCTTGAGAGAGGTGATGCCAGCTCTGGCTGCAACTGGTGACAATGACAAGCTGCAGAGAGATCAGGGATGTGGGGCTGGACCAGCCAGGGATGGCACAGGGCACAGCTGTGAAAAATGAGTATTTTTATGATTGGCTTTTTGCAAATATTAAAATGAATATTATATGTGTTTTGTTAGAAAGTAATGCTGTATTAATTCTCTTAAGTTGTGTGTTAAATATAGTTTTAGATGTGAAAAATTAGTGTTTTATGATTGGCTTTTCGCAAATATAAAAATGAATATTACATGTGTTGTGTTAGAAAGTAATGCTGCATTAATTCTCTTAGTGTGTTAAATATAGTTTTAGGTTATAAGAAATGTTAAAATAGAAACTGTGCTATGTAGGATACTTTTTTTAAAGAAAGGACTGGCACTGAGATAGCAGCCACAGGACACCTGAATCTTTCAGAGAAAGGGAATTTATTGCTCCATTATCAGAAGAAATGAACTTCTTCCCGCCTTGAAGGAGCTGTCAGGATTCAGAGGAAGAAGCTGACACTGCCCAGACAGAATCCTGTGTTTGAATGGAATTTATGCATCATGGATGAGGTGTATGAATATCCAACAGGTTATTGTTTTTAAGGGTTAATCCTCTGTTAACATGGGTCCTTTTCCAGGCTTGTGCTGCCTAGAAAAAGTGCCAGACATCCAAAACTCTTTGTTTCTATTGTCTCGTATTGTCCTAATTCAAAATGTCCAAATTATTATTACTCTAATTGTATTGCCTTTTTAATAGCCATTTTATTACTATTAAATTTTTAAAATTTTAAAACCAAGTGATTGGCGTTTTTCACACAGCTCACACTGCGTTAGCTGACTCTGGACATGTCTTCTAATTAACGATAATATTGGAACTGACAGGTTGATCAGGGGAGAAAAGGTGCAGAATTAATTGACCTGCCAGCAGATGTGTCCAACAAGATTCAAACACAAACCTGTCCCTGCCCATCTGCCCCAGCCAGGGCAAACGCTGCTGGCACTGTGGGCATTCCTGTGACTTTCAGGGCACCCTGAGAGCTGCCTCCACCTCTGCCACACACCACATTACTCCTCCATTGTTGCTTTGATTTTTTTTAAGATTTTTCTAAGCTTTCTGATGTTTACATTTTTGTAACAAACTTCCTTACTTTCTGTAAATAACTTATTGCTTTGCATTCTTTTATAGAATGGGAGAAATTTGATAGACTGTTGGTTTGTGCAGTGCCATTGGAGAGGTGGCACTTTCACCCTCCAATCCACTATCACTTTTTAGAAAACTACAAGTGTTAAAGTTAGAAAATAAACTTGTGTGTGCAGGCTTTGCAGGGGCACCTTCCCCAACATCTCCTCCTTTTCCAGATGCACAGGTCACCAGGGGATTTTAATTCCCCTTTCCTAGGGGATTTTAATTCCCCCTTCCATGGACTAGAGGTGGTTAAATGGATTTCCCCATATAATCTGAGCTGCTGAAATTTTTATTCAAGGGTGGGAAAAAGCCTGAAGAGGAGAGTGAATGAGGAGCTCAATGAGATGGGGCAAACACCACCAGGCTCAGGAAATTCCCTGAGCTAAAAACAGGTGATGCTAAAATCTATCAGAGGGCTCACACAAATTACAGGGATCAAAAATCCTGTTCCTGCTCGCTCCTGTGCATCTGCTTGCGGCTACTACAGCAGACAGGAGACCAAAACCCCACTAAAACCCCACTATTTTATAGCAGACACCTCCAGCAAAACAGCCCTTGGATTCAAAAGGATGCTCCAATCCCCGCACCTTCTTTTTAATTATTTTTTGAGTTATTTTTTTTATTATAAGTCTCCTCCAAGTCTGTTCCTGCTGTGACAAACAGCATGAAAGGACCCCTCAATAATCAAATCAGCTGCTGCTCCTGCACAGCCCAAGATCAGATGCACCTGCAGCGGGGATCGATTGCCTGATTAGGGGGGATTGATTGCCCCAGCCTCATTAGCATATCGTTAGCACTGACCCCATGGCTGGCCCCACTCAAGCAGGCCATGGCCTGGATGGATTAAAGAACCCAATGCACTGGGGAGGGATGGAAATCAGTGAACAGGAGAGGGGGAGGTGAGGATGCTGGTCGATAACATCCACAGCATTGCCCTGCTGAGTTCTCCAGTGCTCGTCACCACCACTCCTGGAGCATCCCAGGGGATGCAGCTCCATGGAACACTGCCCTGCCCATGGCAGCCCTGGTGGAGCATCCCCCTGGGCACCTTGGAGGGTTTCTTCAGGAGCTCCAGCCCTTTTGAACACTGACTAACAGGTTTTATTTTAGTGCTGTGAGTCAGTAGCCCCAGATAGGATTTCCATCTGTGCCATGCCAGACTGTGCTTTGGGCCTCCATCCAAATAAAGCTGAAGAACTGGTTGGGTTTGATTTGGTTTTATGGTTGGGGTTTGATTTTTTTTTTTTTTTCTTATCAGTTTTGCATACAAAAGAAGGGAAGAGGAGCCTGGGCTGCTCCAGAGGCCCTGTCCAGCCTGAATTTCCCCTTGTGAGTGGCTCCAGGCAGGAGCAGGGCTCGTGTCCAAGGCCTTGAGCCATTCAGGAGGAGGCAGAGCCAGCCCCAGGTCCTAGCCAGGACAGGAGCCCCAGAGAGGTCATGGCCAGGCATGCAAGGGCAGTTTGTCTGCTCCCAAACATCCTTTGAACATCCAGGACCAGATCTCTCCTGATTTTTTTGGGTTTTTTTTTTTTTTTATTTTTTATTTTAATTACCTGATGTGACATCTGTGGGATGCTCGAGGACCACGGGCGCAGCACAGGTGACCTCACACAGCTCAGGTGACATCCAGGCACGGACACCCTGTGCCCATCTCTGCTGACCACATCACAAACATCCCATAGCACGGCCTGGACAACATCAAGAGGACACAGGGTGCCCCACAGGCCCCTGCCCTGGTGGGATGTGGGGATGCCACCTCCAGCATCATTCCCCTTCACCTGCAGGGTGGAGGTGTCCCTCTGCTGGGGGTGTTGCTCAGCTTTATCAGGCATTTTTAAAGTAAAAGGTGCTAGCAGCAAATAAATTCTGGTTTCCCAAATAATCCAAGCAGATTTGGCTGAAAAAAAAAGGGATTTCCTTCCTTCCACTCTGGTGTTTGGGACAGTGGGAAGCTCCAGTGCTGCTCCCACACGAGATGCAGTCCTGCCTGTTGAAGCTGTCCATCAGCTCTCATTGTGGTTCATTTCCTCTGCTGGGTGAATTATTGCCGGAGTCTCGGCGCCGGCAGCCCTTTGCCAGCTCCTGTAACACAGAGAATTAATTAATTAGCGGCGATGTGCTAACTACCCGCGCATCTCATCACCGTAATTGCACCGGCCGCGAGCATCTCACCGCCTATCGATGAACAGAGCCGCCTTCCCCTCCCACACCAGGCCTCCTTTCCCACTTTGCCCCCGCTCCTTTCCCATTTTTTCGGCCACTTCTGAAGAGGAATGATTTGTCCAGATTGCAGCGGTAGTGGGAGAGAGGAGCACATCCAGGGATGTGGGCATCGTGCAGCATCCCTCAGCCCCTGCAGGAGCCCTGGGAACGTGGGACAGACCCTGCTCCATCCTGCAGCATCCCTCAGCCCCTGCAGGAGCCCTGGGAACGTGGGACAGACCCTGCTCCATCCTGCAGCATCCCTCAGCCCCTGCAGGAGCCCTGGGAACGTGGGACAGAGCCTGCTCCATCCTGCAGCATCCCTCAGCCCCTGCAGGAGCCCTGGGAACGTGGGACAGACCCTGCTCCGTCCTGCAGCATCCCTCAGCCCCTGCAGGAGCCCTGGGAACGTGGGACAGACCCTGCTGCCCCCCGTGTTTTGACTGCTGAGCCTCTCTGAGGCATCCCAGTCCCAGCCAGCGTCGGGGTGATGCTGCACTCCCTCAAGGACACAGCTCCGAGGGGCTCACTCCCTCCCTCTGCACTGGGACAGAGCTGCTCTTCAACAGGAACCACGTTCCAAGCAGCGTTTTCCAACAAAAAACCCCTCCTGCGCTTTCCTACCTGCAAGAAATGTGAGTGTCCTACTCCCCCTCTTCCACCACCCAACATGGAAAATGAGAAAATGCTGTGAGCAGGACCCACCCGAATGACAGTGACCCTCCCCACCCCAGCCCTTCACAGGATGATGATTACAATTATTCCATGAACAAGGAATGTCTCACTGCACATTTCCACCTGTTCCCAGCGCCTCCCTGTGATCCCTGTGGCTTTCAGGGAACACAAACCCATTTTGCAGGCAGCAGGGATGTTTGGAGCCTCCTTCATCCCAAATTTCAAGTGTTTATCTCCTCTGCTTGGCACAGCTGCTCCTCCTTGGGTGGGAATGGGCAGATCAAGCTCCTGGGGTCAAGTTTTTGCTGCTGCAGGTCCAAAGCCTGCTCCAAAGGAAAAGGTGTAGTGAGCATCATGAAGGCACCAAAGAGAAACAAAACCCAGTAAAAACTGTGTTGGCAGCTGGATCCCAGAGACTGATTAATTAATTGGCTGATTAACTACCTATGTGTCCAACCCAAGGGGCTCCTCTGCTGCTTTTCTCACCAGAGAAGAAGGCAGATGTGCTCACTAAGGTGCAGAAAACAAGGAGAATAGCCCCTGTGTTGGAGATAACTTACTGTTGCTGAAGAATCTTCCTCCTCCTCCTCTCTGTAACAGGCCAAAAATTAAATAACCAATATTGCTTTACTGTTCCCGAGCACCTCCACCCACCCAGCAAAAGGCAGGGATAGAAAAACTGCTGTGGCCTTCAGGAAAAATAAAAAAACCTCAAACCAAATCCCCCCAAGCTTTCTCTTTCATTCCCTTGTCAAGATAAGCAAATGAAAAAAAAATATGGAGAATGTTTTGCCACCAAACCTAATGCTTCACGCTGTGTAGGTGTTCTCCTTCTTTATGAAATTAGTGTTGGCCAAATTTAGTTATTTTCACATCATTTCAAAGAGTCGAGATACTCCATCTTTTAAGGATTATGAAGAAACATTTTGACACAAAAACCCAACCCCCCCATTCATCAAGTCCTCATCTAATTCAGCACAAGTTCATGAATAATTTTCATCAGCCTGAAACCGCTCGTGGCTGATGAGACTCAGCCCAAAGTGCCCATCAGGGTGGGATCCTCTCCTCTCCCCAGCAGTGAGATGTCCTGGGAGCCCAGGATCTGCTGGGAATGGTGACCCCAAAATCCCTGAAATTTCCTCCCAGGCCTAAGGTTTGCCACAGCAAACAAATGAAATCCTGGAGGAGTCAGGAGATGTGGTGAGAACCCTCCAGAACACCTTCTTCCTCTCCCTGGGGCATGGCCACATCCCCACCAACCTTCTGCACCACTTTTGCTGCTCTGGGCAACAGGAGCTGTTTGGAGGGAAAAATAAAAGCCCATCAAAGAAAAGCCCATCAAAGAAAAGCCTATCAAGGAAAAGCCCATGCTGGAGTCACAGCCATAAACCTGGGTCTGTGGGGCCACTGAGGTGTGCCACCATGATATTTTATGAAAAATCCTTTTGCTAGGATCTTTTCTCCTGAGAAGCTGAGAGGCCTCAGAAATTAAATGTGAACAACGATTATCTGTTGCTGTGCAATGCAACAGCTGGATCTGTGATTGGTCTCATGTGGTTGTTTTTAATTAATGGCCAATCACAGTCAGCTGGCTCGGACTCTGATCAGTCACAAGATTTTATCATCATTCCTTCCTTTCTTTGCTAACCTTCTGATGAAACCCTTCCTTCTATTCTTTTAATACAGTTATAATATATAATTTTCTTTTACTATAATATATATATTAAAATAATAAATCAGCCTTCTGATTTATCATTTTATTATATATATTATAGTAACAAGGAGTCAAGATTCTCATCTCTTCCCTCGTCCTGGGACCCCTGCACACACCCTCACTGAGGTGGCTTTCCCAGGGCAGGCTGAGGGTCTGTCCCTGTGCCCTGGAGACGACTTTGGCCATGCAGAGCATCAGGGACATGTGTCCAGGGTCAGTTTTTCTCTCCCCAGGGGCTGCAGAAGCCCCCCAGCACCCCAGGAAGGGCACTGTGGGCTCAGACAGCAGCACCCGGGGTGGTTTGGGGGGCAGGAAGGCAAAGAGCTCCTGCCTCACCCCCCTTCTGCCCTCTGTGCCAGGCTGATGGCAGCAGCAGTGCCTGCTGCTCCCAGGGCTCCCAGGCAGCTCCACAGAGCTCTCAGCACTGCTCTTGCTCTTGTTTTCCTAAATAAACTTCTCCACAGCCAAGATTTTCCACACTGACTCGAGCTGGCATAGCAGATTCCCCCAGATGTGGCTGCAGCTGCCTCCCTGCACTGCCTCTGCTGGGAACCAGCTACAAAACTTCTGGCTGACTTGCAAGAGAATATTTTCATCATTAATTTTGCCTTGTGAAATATTTTGAACCCCATTCTCCCTTCCTGGGATCTCTTGGAGCCAGCCCGTGGGTGTTCAGTGGAATCGGGGGGTTAAGCTGGAAATTCTCCTCCCAACTTTGCACAGTTGGTTTTAAACTGATGGCAAAGATTTAGGAGGGCTCTCAGCTAACAAATGCTACCAGATAACCTGGGAAACATTAAATACCATTTAATTAAATACCATTATATATATAAAATAATTAAATACCATTCAATCACCTGTCTGTTGTCACAGAGGTTTCACCCAGGGCTGGGGGCAGTTTTGGCAGCCCAGGATGGGCAGATGCTGTTTTGCCAACCAGCCAACTAAATTTGGCCAATCCTAATTTCATAAAGGAGGAGAACACCTACACAGCATGAAGCCCTGTTCCCAAACACCCCAAAGAAAGTTCCTCATCCCCTCTCCCCTCCAGGCTCTACTCCCACTCCCTTTTTCCCCCTGATGGTGAGACAGGAACCATGGCATCATCATCCAACCCCCCTGAATATAGTTATAATATATCATTTTATTATAATATGTATCATAAAATAATAAATCAGCCTTCTGAAACATGGAGCCAAGATTCTCATCTGCAGGGCTGGGAGCAGCACAGGCTCCAGGGGGGGATTTGGGGTGCACCTGAGAGCAGGGAACACCTTGGGGCAGCATCTCCCTGCAGATCCACCCGGTGCCTTCAGCTGGTGGAGCCATCCCCTCACTGTGGGACTCTGCCCCTGCTGAGAGCCTCAGGAAGAAGGGGAAGAAAATAATGAACAAAAAAATTAAAAAAAAAAAAAAAAAGGAGGAAAAGAGAAAGGAGATTAAAAATTATAAACGGCAACAGACAACAAAACAACAACAAAAATACCCAGCTTTCTCCTCAAACTGTTCTTTTAGTCCCAACAGCGTCTGCTGCGCAGAGCTCGCGTCTCAGAATTCACAGCTGCTCAAAAAGCCCAAAAAAGCTCATGAATTATTTATCCCCGCTCAGATCAATCCTTCAGCAGGCTGTCAGTGAGGAATCAAAGCCCCAACAAGGCAGGCAGGTGAGGAAGCAACTTCCAAATTCCCTGAGTGACCAGCAGCTCCCTCAGCTCTCCTGCTGCCCCATCCCTGTCCCCCTGGTGCCCATCACACACAAATCATAAACTGAAATAATTTAAATCATAAACTGAAAATTTAAATTATAAACTGAAATAAAATTGATGGCAAAGGTTTATTCCAAGGAACACAGGGAGGTTTCTCCCCCTCATCCCCAAGTGCAGCCATTTCTCACAGCACAGCCCAAGGGTGCTTTATCCTCAGCTCTGCCTCCTGCCTGCACCCTCTGAAACCCTGAAAATCCTGGGTCTGTCCCCCACAGCCTCTTTTCTCTTGTAAAATTGGTAAGGAAGTTAAAAAAGAGGATTTGCAGCAGCTGAGGGAAGGAACCACCCGTGCTCCTGTCCCCATCCCTGTCCTGTCTATGCAGGGTCTGTCTGTCTGTCTGTCTGTCGGGAGCTGCACATGCAGAGGAGAGCAAAGGACAGGGACACACAAGGGCTGGAAAATCTCTCATTTGTCCACCCTGTCTGGGGTGGAACAGCAGAGAGGCTGGGGTGGAATCAGAGGGAACCTTTCGGCTTCTTTTCCTCTTTGCTTTTCAGGTGAAAAATCCGCCCTGCAAAGAGAGGTGGCAATGTCCCACCAGTGTCCCCAGGGCTGCTCCAGGCTCTGAGCCGGGACTGGGGGTGCTCTCAGGACCTTTCCCAGTCACACCAGTGAGAGCAGCAGGGGTGACCATGGACTGGGGAATCTGAAGGGGGAGCCTGGAATGGGACACATGAAGGATGATCCTGGAATGGGGAATCTGAAGGATGACCCTGGAATGGGCACCTGAAGCTCTGCCCCCTTCCAGGGTGAGGATCTCTCAGTGAAAGCGCCGAGTTTGGTCTCTGATTTCCCCACATCCCGAGTTTCCTGCTGCCAGCTCCGGTTCCTGCATCACCTCCGCTCCTCCTGGAGCATCTCCGTGTCCCTGGGTGAAGGCAGCGCTGCTTAATTAGCGCCGGCTCCTCATTAACTCCGGTCCGGAGCTTCCTCCAGCTGCAGCTCCGCTCCTGCACAGCCCAGCCCGGCTCAGGAAAAGGCAGGAACATACCCGGGATACCAAATCCCCATCCCTGATGGGCAGAGGAAAAGGCAGGAACACACCCGGGATACCAAATTCCCATCCCTGATGGGCAGAGGGAAAGGCAGGGACACACCTGGAACACCAAATCCCCATCCCTGATGGGCAGAGGGAAAGGCAGGGACACACCTGGAACACCAAATCCCCATCCCTGCCATGCAGAGGGAAAGGCAGGGACACCCAGGACACCAAATCCCCATCCCTGATGGGCTCAGGAAAAGTCAGGGACACACTTGAGACACCAAATCCCCATCCTTGCCGGCCTCAGGGAAAGGCAGGGACAACACCCGGGACATCAAATCCCCATCCCTGCCGGGCTCAGGAAAAGTCAGGGACACACCCGGGGTACCAAATCCCCATCCCTGATGGGCAGAGGGAAAGGCAGGGACACCCAGGACACCAAATCCCCATCCCTCCATGCCCCATCCCCTGCACAGCCAAAGGTGGGCACTCCCTGCCATAAAACCAAACCTCGCGGTGGGCACAGGGGGGCTCAGCTCTGCTCCCTGTCCCCATCCCACCCGCTCCGATGCTCCGGGAGAGCCTCCAGCATCCCGAATTCCCGCAGCACCTCCCCTGGTGCAAAGCCATTCATCAAGGCACACAAACAGCTCGGCTGCTAAAGGCCACGCCGTGACAAAATGCCAATAGCTGTATTTACATTCAATAGGTGCCGCTAATCTCGCCTTCAGGAAGCGTCTGCTGAACCTGCCTGTTCCTTGCCGGGCATCACCTCTTTAATCAGTCTCTTGTTACTGATCGCAGATTGATTGCACTTCCAGTAGCCAATAGGTTTTCCGTTTAATTTTCGGCATCATGTTTAATTAAAGCAGGGTGGGTCCGACCCCATCAGATCATATCAAAGTCTGTCTGAGCCCCAGGTGAGTGAGAACACCAGCATAAATTATTGATCAATCTTTGTTCAGATTAATCTATCACTGCCTCTCCCTGGGCAGTGCAGGACAGAGCCTGGGAGGTGTTTTGTGGCAGCTCAGGACACTGAGAGATCCAAATTTGCTCCTCAAAAGCATCACATCTCATCCTTTCCTCCCAGAAAATCCCAGCCCAGGGGCACAGCAGGTGCTGGGAGATGCTGTTAACTCCCAGTTATTCACTGGGAGGAGGATGCAAACCGCGGCGAGGAGCCAAGATTAAAGAAATCCCCATTCTGCACAAATGCCAGTCTAAAAGCCCTGGAAGAACAAGTGGCTTTACCCAGTTTTGGAGGCCCTGGAGCTGCAGGGTCAGGGGGAGCAATGCTCAGGACAGGAAAACCTTTCTCCCCTGCCCTGCTGCAGAATTCCAAGCGATGCATGGAAGCACAGCTCTGTGTCAGAGGAGATGAGGGGCACAGGGATGGCTGTGATGGGCACAGAAAGCCAGGCAGACAAGGTGGGAGGTGATGCTGCCCCTCAGCCCGAGCATTTCCCCCTGTGAGCTCTCTGAGCCACGAGGGGTTTCTGCTCCTCTGGGGCTGGGCGAGAGCCTGAGCTCAGAAATGATCCAGAAATGCTGAAAACCAACAGAGCCTTGGAGCACCTGAGAGGTCCTGTGGGGCTCAGGCTGCTCCAGCACTGCAGCTGGAGAGCAAACAGCCTTTGGATGATGAATAAAGATGGAGAGGAGGCATTCCTGCCGCTCCCAAGGCTCTCCTGCCTGAATACTAATTGCTGGTCTGAGCTGAGACTGCTTAAAAGCATGTTTGGGGCCAGGGTGTGGAAGAGACTGCAGTGCATTTGCATCATTCCGGGGAAAAACAGGTGGTTTTGCTGGATTCAGAAAACTTCTGTTCCTGGAGTAAACTTTGGATGCTGCCAAAGCCCCAGAGGGGTGAAGGGCTGCGTAGAAATAGCTGGAGAGAGGGGAAGCATTGCCAAGAGCATCAGCTCAGCTCGTGAGTCAGCAGCATTAGCTCTCACCTCAACAAGCAATCTGCAAATTGTGCAAATCTGCTTTTCACAGTTCACCTAACCTGCGAAATGGCCTCAGATTTACAGCCCCGGTGTTCACGCTTAAAAACAACTGAGTTAATGAAGAACTGGGAGGGATGGGGGGGAATTGCACAGAGACAGAGTCTGGGTTTCACCTGAAGCCCTGGCTGGTGCCATCCCCACAAGGGTTTCTGTCCCATCCCCACAAACACCTGGGGCTGGTTTGTCACCATCACATTCTTTGAAAATTCCCTTTGCAGGATTTCTTCTCCTGGGAAGCTGAGAAGCCTCAGAGAAAAATGAAAACAATAATTACCTGATTGCTTCTACTGTGTTTTGCTGCTTTGGAATGTGGTTTGGACATTGTGTAACAACTGGTCATTGTTTCATTGGTTTCATGTGAATTGTTTTAACCTAATGACCAATCACTGTGTCAGACTCTGAGGAGAGAGTCACAAATTTTTCATTGGTATCTGGTTAAGCCTTCTGTAATTGAAATAATTGAATAATATCTTTTTTCTATTCTTTAGTATAGATAATATAATATAATATAATATAATATAATATAATATAATATAATATAATATAATATAATATAATATAATATAATATAATATAATATAATATAATATAATATAATATAATATATCTCATAAAATAATACATTTGCCTTCTATGAACATGGAGTCAGTTTCAATCATTCCTCCCAACAACGAGGGACTCAGAAAATACCACACTGGCTCCTGAGCTGTGCATCCCCTTTGCTTCCCCCTTTTTCCACCTGCTTGCTGCAGCTGCAGCCCCATCTGAGGCTGAGCTGGGGGATTCTTTGATAAGGCAAAGATTTCCAATCCTTTTGGATTAAAACCCTCCCATTTCGACAAGGAGATCAGTCTGTGCAAGGAGAGGATGAAAGGGGCCGTGTTTGCCCTCCCTTTGTAAAGTGCTGAGATCAATACCACGTTTCCACTGGGATAAAAGGGCCAGCTCGGCTGTGGGGGGATTGCTGGGGAAGGAAGAGCAGGAGCAGAGTGGAGGAGCCACCCCAGGGTTTACCTTTAAAGTATTTTTAGCACCGAGCTCAGAAGAAAAAGCTGAATAGTTCAGAGCAGGATGAGCAGAGGACGTGGAGGAGTTACCTTTGTGCACAGGTCCTGAAGCAGAGCTGGGAATGAGAGGGAGCAGAGGAAGGTTATGACAATTCCATCTGCTCCTGCACTAAGAACATGTGTGACAGGAGGGTGGTGGCTTTGAAACCTCTCCCAGGGCCTCACCCCTTGGATTTTAAATCTCTGGAAGAAAATCCATCAGTTCTTCATGCAGGGCTGTGTGTGAGCAGGTACCTGCCAGCCCCATGTGTGTGAAATCCTGGTGTTCAGTAACCCTTGGGTGATGCTCTGGATGATTTCCAGCATTCTGTGGAGCTGCTGCATCCCCTGTTGCATTGCTGCACCCTGGGACCTGTCCAAGATCCATGGAAGCCAGTGGAAAACTTCCATGGGCATCAATCAATCCATGATTAAACAGAGGCTGTAAAGCCTGTGATACCTGAGGGATGAAAGATATAAACATAACTCCTTTTCAAAATTTACATTTTAAAGAAACGCGGCTTTCCACAATCAGTAAAAACCGAGCACTGCTTGTTGTGCTGAAACTCAGGAGGTTGTTCTGATTTCAGGAGACACTGAGCACAAGGAGGGGGAAAGCTGCTGAAATCTGAGCACAAACCTGGAGGACAGAGAGGAGCACATGTGCCAAAAGCTCCTCAGAACTCAGGCTGAAGGATGCTTCAAGCCAGGAGCCTCTCCAGCCCCAACGGCCTTGGAGTGCAAAAAACTAAAGACAGAAACTCTTATTT
Source organism: Melospiza melodia melodia (assembly GCF_035770615.1). NCBI lineage: Eukaryota > Metazoa > Chordata > Aves > Passeriformes > Passerellidae > Melospiza > Melospiza melodia. The sequence goes on from NC_086215.1 coordinate 9,233,048, forward strand.
TTGCAGCTTCCTTGAAATAACAGGGGTGGAGGACAAAATACCAGGTAACCCAAAGTTATCTCTTTGAAATAGGAGCATTAAAAGGACCAGTTTTATCTAAAGGTGATAAAACAACAGAACTCAAATGGCATCCAAGGAGACCAAAAGCACATTGCTCAGCACTAGGAGCCTTACAGGAGAAAAGTTCTGCTTGGCACCACAAATTTAAAGTGCAGCTTAAAACCAGGGATTTCAACGTGGGTTTTTTGTTTCTGTTCTGTTTCAGTTTTTAAAAACATTAATTACTTTGCCTTTGGAATGCTCTTCAAAAGCTTTGCTTTCTCTATCCAGCAATTCTCACACCGTGCTCGTGCAGAGCCCTGGTGGCACCAGACTTGGGAAAAATAAAGTGAATCCACTTTTCATCTCAAGGGCTGAAGGTGTTAGGTTTTGTTTATATCACCACGATTTAATGTTGAATATTTGCAGCTCTTCTGATAACCAGGGTGAGGCTGTATTGATTTCTCCACCTCGTGCTAGAAGGTGGCTTGTATTAAAAAAGAGATAACTCAGCTCTTTTCTAGTTCAGAGCCTGCCCATGTTTGACTGTTTTTAAAGCAGCACCCTTTCTCCCCCAAGAAAATCCTTAAAAATATTCACAGATGAAAACGAAATACCAGCCTTTCTGCTGAGTTTTGTAACAGTAAAACAATCAAAAGGATTTTTAACAGAAGCAAATAAACCAGTTTAACTGATTTAACAGGAAACTGAGGCGTCAAATGTGGGATGATACCCAAAGATTTGTGAGGATTTTTGCATGGTTTTAAATCTTCTTGAACAAATTTGGGAATTTCTGCCTTGCAGAGGGCAGCAGCCCCTGCTCATCTGCAAAAGCTCTGTGGGGACCAGCTGTGCTGATATTGGAGAGCTCACCTGTATTTTCCCAGCACAATCAACACGGCTGTCAGGTGAGTTTGGCAGGACTCCCTTCCTGATCCCCCACTGCTGCTTTAAGGCTGGAAGAATGTCCTGTCACAGCAATTTAAATGTTTCCCAGCCCGGCCTTTCCACTCTCCTACCTCAGCAATTTGCAGTTTTAATTTCACGGATGTTTGTAATTACAGCGAGGGGCTCAGTGAAAACAAAAAGCAAACCAGGAGAGCTTGGCAGCTTTGCTTCTTGGCTTGTTTTGTTGAATACTCTGGGATTAATTTCCTCATGTTTTTCTGTAGGAGAGAAGTACTTAATGCAATGAATAATTTGGCTATAACCTTCCAGGGCCTCAGACCCAGGTGGCACCCGGGGCCAGGAGCACATCCTGCAGCAGCATCAGCTGCTTCATCCACAGATCCACGGGGGAAAAGACACCCAAAAGCTCAGGGAACCACACAGGCCCTGAGCAGAACAGACCTTGATGTGAAGGAGCAGCATGGTTTCTCTCCCTCCCCTTAGCTGGGAGCACATTTCTGTCAGAAACCCGAGGTTTGGGAAGCTCAGGATGAAGGGTTTTGGAAGCGCGAGCGTTTCATCAGAGTCACCTCCTGGCTCAGGAAGAATTCATCACGAGAGCAGGATTGATAGGAGAGCTAGGTAAAACCTCAGAGAAAGAAAACAAAATCTAATTAAGCCTCCTGTTAAGGTTGTGGTTTAGCAATTTTTGCTCAAATTCAGCATCTCGGGACATCACCCAGCTTTGGCTTGCCCTGCTCAGGCGGGATGCTCCGTCCCCTCCCCAGCCTTTATTCCCTCCCAGCTCCCATTCTCCTGTGACATTTCCCTTCCCCTCAGGTCCCCCAGCAGGTTCCAGCCTCGCCAGCTCCAGGAGCTGATGGCTGGCAGAGTTTTTCATCCAGCAGAAAATGAGCAGTGCCCACGGGTCACCTCTGCTGTGGCTGCTCTCCGGATTGTTCCCAGCCCAGGGGAGCCCACAGCCCATTGTCACCCCGAGCCCCGGCTGGTGACGCTGTAAAAAAGCCCTCCTGCTTTCTTTTCAGCATTTTAAAGAGGGATTGTCAACAGTAAGGAAAGAAAAAGGGCTAAAAATACCGTAATAAACCCAAAAGGCAGGGAGGAATTGCAGATGGTGAGAGACAAGGGCACGGCAGCGCTGCGCGGGCACAGGCTGCTGCTCCCCTCCATCAGCTTTATTTTTATACCAAGGCTACACTGAAATTTCCTGCTCATAATTCTTCACCTGCAGATGCAGCTTGTTGTGAAACTTAGTAGCTGAGACGTTGGTAGCACGGGTTAATTGTAATTGGGTACATAAATCCCAGCCTGCATTACTGTCCCTTAGAATCACGTTCTCCACGCAAATATTTGTTCTCATGAATTCCAAATGATCTCACCATTAATATTTTTCACATATTTGTTGTTTTCTGGCAGTACTCCTGAGCTGATTTGCAGGACTGTTGGGGATGTTGGAGACCAGAGTGGGGCACCTTTAAACCCCAAAATGCTCAGTCTCAGCACCTGAATAACAAAACTTCTCTGTCCTTGATCCTGGTCCTCTGGTTTTCAGAGCAACTTTTTAATCAGCACAACCCTGTCTATTACAAGGACTCCCATTTTAAATTAGCCTCCTTATTAACATAAAAAAGTAAATAATATGAGAAATGCTCAGCTGTTCCTGGGTTCTCCCAACTCAAAAGACAATAAAAGCCCATTTACATTCCTATGCCATACTGCATTTTTTAAATCCCCCTTTCATTTTTATGACATAAACCCAGCAATCAGGTATTAGTGCTGCTGTTGAACTTTACAGAGGATAAAATGCCAGCTGATAAAAAATCCTGCTTGCTGCAGGGACACACCCCTGCCCTTCCAGAGGGTCACTGCTCTCCTTGTGTTAACAAGGAGCAAGTCTGGAGATGTCTCTTGTTTTGATCATTTGCTTTTAAAGAGGAAGAAGAAAGGCAACCCCACAAATTCCAGCAAGTTCATGACACACACAGGTCTTTATAGGAACTAATTATCTCATATTGCAGTTACTGTCTCTCAAAGGAAGAGAGGAGACACAAAACAACCAATTCCCTCCTTACCCCGCTGCTTCCAACCAGGGAACACGCATGGGAAAAACAGCTGCTGTCTGATGTGAGGAAACCCAGCTGAAGCCACCCCTTCCTTCCTGCGTTCACCTGCAGCAAATCTCCTTCTCTGAAGGACACCAGGTGATTTGGAACAGAAGCTCTGAGTTGCAGTGCAGCTTTGGGATGAAGCAGGGCATTGGAGACTCAGCTCAGGGTGTGGGATTCAGTGACAGCTCCTGCTCAGGGCTGGGGGAGGAAGAGCAGGACATGGCCTGAGGGGCCAAACTCTCTGATGAAACCTGAGTTCAGCCAGCTTGAGGCTGATCTACCCCCTCTTGCATGGGTGTGAACTAAACCCATGCAGGGATCCGTGCTGGGGTCGCACCAGCAGAGGTGAGGGTGGCAGGAGGAACTTCTGAGGTTTCCCTGCATTTTTGGGTGGCAGCTGGAAGGGGACCCTGAGCCTCCTTCCTCTCCCCCTCCCTGCCAACATCTGCCACGTCCAGGGCTCAGCTCTGGGGCTCCTGGCATGGAGCAAGGAGGGATGGATTCCCAGGGAGATGCTGGTGGAGAGTCCAGGCACAGGGGGGTGAAAGAGCCCAGTCCTGCCCAGTCCTTGCCCTCGTGCCCAGTCCTTGCCCTCCTGCAAACCCTCCATGACAGAGGATTTTTGGAAGGTTTTGCCACATCTGTGGAATTCACAGCTCTGGAGACACCAGAACAAACTGTGGAGACAACGCTCAGGATGGGGATCCTGCCACACACCAGAAGCCCCAGTGCTGCTCACGCCAGCCAGGGCTGCAGCCCCACAGCACAACACAGAGGCTGCCACTGAGAGACAAATATCCTCCTATTTAAGCTGCATTTCTACCTTGAAAAGCAATTTGCAAACCCACAGAGCAATTCTGACAAGCCTCACTGAAACCACATTCTGAGTTTGCAAGAAAGATGCTTTTACCCACCTGCCAGCCCTGGGATCCATCATCATCAGGCCTTCAAAGTGCTCTACAAGGCAACCCAGCTCTCACATCTGCAGAATTCCAGCAGCTTTCTGAGCGTGGGGTGGGTGAAACCTGTGAGCCTTCAGGGGGTTTAGCGAAGGATGTAAATTTGGGGTTGGAGAAGCTGCAGGAGCCCTGTCAGGTACCCAGAGCCCAGCTGGTGTGGCCAGCGCTGCTGCACTGCTGTGCTGGGATTCCACTCACTCTTAAAATTTAAAGCTGTTTGGGAGAGGCCAAAGAGAAAAGGGAAACCTTTCCCACGTGTTCTTGAAGCCCTTCTCCAAAAAGTTTAGCTTTGAAATGGGAACACACCAACACCATTCACTCCCTTACTGCATTCCTGGCTAAAAACTTCCCTGTGGATTCCTCTGGCTGCTGCTCAGCACCAATTAACCCAGGGCCTAATGTAAAAAAATGTATTTGTTTCTGAGCAGGCGTTAAAAACTTTGGGAAAAGGCAACAAATACACAAGAAAGGAAAGAGAACTAAAAGGCTTTGGTTAGAAAATTAAAGTTGTTTGCCATGGCTTGATGGCTTAATCAGTCGATCAATATTTTTCACAGGGCAGGCGGGGAGGGAGCCATGAGCTGTGATGAAAAATGCATGAGGGGACAAGGGAGACCTGGGAGTAGAAAATTAAAAAGTCAGCCTGTTACATTTGTCCAATATTGGCAGAGAAATTAAAGCAGTTTGGGGAGGGGTGCGGGGAGGGAAAGGGGAGCGGCTGCGGATCTGCTGCGGGTTCCCTTCACCACAGAAACGTGGACATTAATTAAGTTGCTTTCTTAGCAAAAAGATGGATTTTGTAACCTTTAGCACTCGCCAGCACCACGAGCAGAGCAGGAAGGGTTTGCACAGGGAAAATAGAAGGGATTTCTTGCCAGAGGAGCAGGCTGGGCTCAGGGAGGTGACACGGAGTGACGGTGCCAGGGCCAGGGGCTGCAGCAGGACGGAGCTGGATGGATCCTGCACAGGAACAACCACACTGGCATGATTCAGCTCTGTCACAGCCAGAGCCACCACAGCAGCTCCTGCTTCTGCATGAGCATCACTTCCCTCTTTCTGTGCTCAGTTTGGCCACTCCTGGTTCTGCTGGCCTTGCAGAAATGAGGATAAGGACAAGTGCAGGCCTGGAAGATGCTCTGGAAGAGGTGAGAGCCAACCACTCCTTATGGATCACAGTCCTTGGTGTTTGCCTTAGAGATTGGGACTGCTTTAATACCTGCAACAAACTCCAGTGGCAAAGAGCAAAATCATTAATTCTTCAATTAAACTGTTTTTGGTCACCCATCCTTTCTAAGGGTAACAAAAATAATTATGATGTCCAGTATGTAAAGCTGAGAAAACCCACAGAAATTCTGTGACTGTGAGAATGGCTCTGTGCATAGGAGTGACTCTGTACCCAGTTTCCAGCCCTCACACTGAGAGCAGCCTCGGCTTCCCTTGGGAATCCACATCCCAGGGATAACCAGGCACTGCCACCAGGCTCTGCACTGCACAGAATCAATCCAAACTGCTGGAACTCCTGAGCTGAGTCTCACTCCCCCAAATATTGGAAAATATTCCAACCTGCTGCCCTTCAAGGCTTGCAGGGACAGAACTCCAAGATCCTGATCCCTCTGCTGCAGTTCAGGGGGGAGGGACCTGACAAAGGGGTTTGTGTTGCACTTCAGTAAAACAAATTATTTTTATACTCAGGTACTTACAGTGAATTCTGTGACTCTCCATCAGACTCTCCAGCTACAGGTTTAAAATTTCAGGCTCAATTAACAGACCTGGACAACGCTGTTTTCTGCAACTAATTATCTCCAAATGCCAAGACACGATTCCACACACGGTATTTTTGTGAACCTCAAGATTTGCTTTCTGCACCATTATTTAAGCATAAACAGAAGGGAGCAGCCAGCAGTGCCTAAAGCAGGTTGGATATCATATTATGACCTTTATAGTAACAAAAAAAAAATTGCTTATGCCATCAGAAAGCCAGAACTTCTAATTAGCACAGGAACAGGATAGAGAGTGGGACTGATTATTTCCAAGGCTCGGGCTCATCCAAGATGCAAACGTTGTTCTGTCTTGGCTGATCTTTGGACTGAGAAGGCTGCTTGGGTCAAATAACAGCACAGAAAGTTTTCATTAGGTAATCCAACTGCAGCTGGGTTTGAAATGGCCATTATCCCACTGCTATGGTAATTCTTCTGTTTGGTGACAAGGAATGTTATTATTAGTAATAATATAGAGTTAAAATTTAGATCTGATTATTAACATCCTTAAACACACACTCTCATCCTTCACATACAATGTTGTGCCTCCACGGTCATAAACGTGGATTTTCCTTCAATTTCTCCTTCGTAAGAGCCAGTCCTGCAACAGAAACTTGTCTAAAGGCAGAAGGAACCTCAAAAATGACTCTGCAGCACTGTCAATTTATTTGACACTTAATGGAGTGACAAGGGTCCTCCAGAGCTCCCCTTCCCAGCTCCCAAATCAGCTGATTACTGAAGCCTTTGTGGTTTGTAGCAGCAAAAGGTGGGAATGAGAGTGGAATTAATCAAACTGGCTGTCAGGGGATGACACAGGAGAGCAAAATACCAGAGGAGAGACTTCACCCACAACACCCTCAGGCTGGGACAGGAGCAGGGACCTTTTCCTGTGTCTGGGGAAAGGAAAAGCAGCCAAGGCTCAGAGGATGGAACTCTCCCATCCCTTCCAAGCTCAGGGATTGCTGGGAGGGATCCTGCTCTTCTCCAGCATGCTCCATGCACATTTTAAATCATTTAGGAAACACGCTGGGTATCTGTGCTGCAGAAACTCTGCTTTAGGGCTGAATTATTTCAGTTGTAGAACACGACTGTCACTGCTCATCACACGTTTTCTAACCACTTAATACATGCAGATTTTGTTAACATTTCTCATTACAATTTCAGTAAAGGGAAACATCTGGTTCCCCCCCGCCTCAGAAAGTTACACTGCATCTTCCAAGCTGCCACAAACCTTTGAAATTCTGTGTTTAATCAATGCCATAATCTCCTCTTCCACAAAAATTCCACAGCACTCAGATAAGCATCCTTGCAACAATTCCCCCCCCAACATTTCAGCATGTTTAAATGTTTCCTAAAGAAAAGAGCAGCACTGAAAAATCCACACCAAAACCAAAGGCTTTGCTGACCAAACAGCGAAACAAACAGCACAAATCTTGAGAATACAAAATTTATTTCAAGCTTATAAAAGTCCTCAGCATTGAAAATTCTGTCACAAAACACAAACTGTACAATAGATATTTTCATTAAATTTTGGAGTAATGATAATTAGTGCCAGATCTTCCCAGGCAGATCATTTCAGATCACACACACACACAGCTTCTCCTCCAAGATGTATCAGTCTCACACGCGTGCCTTGCAGATGGCTGCTCCAGAGTCAAATGTTCCAGTGCAACCTCACTGCTCAGAGTGGAGCCACCAGGGCTGTCCCAAAGCCCAGTGCTGCCTCCTCTGGGCTCCTACTGCCTGCAGGTGTCGTGGAAAGCCTCGAGGGTTCGGAAGTCCCTCCACGTGGGTGGGAGGCCATCCTGCAGGAACTTCCCACAGCGCTGGCACGGAGCCTGGAACAGCTTTATGTAACTCCTTAACCAGGTCTGGAAGGAGAAGGGAGAGAAATTAAGGAAAACTGGATGTGGATGGTCCCCTTCGTCATTACTCTTGTCAAACAGCAGCAGCAAGGACAGAGGATGTGCTTTGGCCAGGCCCCAGTGAGGTGTTTTATAAACACACTGAAGACTACAAGGTCACTGTAGAGCTGAATTCCCACTTTATTAATCATCTCTTTTTTAGTCAGTGAAGCAAATTCTTTAATAGAAACTCCTGCCCTGTGAGCAGGAGGCATTTGCAGCTCCAGAGCTGTGAGGGGAGGCGAGTGCTGCAAGGCCTCACATTTTCACTGGGATATAATTGTTCCTCCTGGTGGTGCCTTCTCCAGCTGAGCATTGGTTTGTCCCTTGCCATGATCTATCACCCCCTGCTGCACTCCCACTGCAGGCTGGGCTCTCCAGAGCTCAAGACAGAAGGACTCCCACATCCAGCTAATGAACTTCCTCTCTAATGCGATTTCAGGATCAATACTCGCTGCTCATAAAAATACTGAGCCATTTTAAACCTGATTACACTGATGACTACATAGATATAAAATAAATAAAAGGCTAGTAGTGGTGGTGTTTGTGAGGTCTCCAGGATGAGGTGAGAGATGAGAATCTGATTCCATGTTCTCAAAAGGCTGATTTATTATTTTATGATATTATATTCAAAGAATGCTATACTAAAACTATATTAAAGAGAAGGATACAAAGAATGAATAATAAAAACTCGTGAGTGACTCAGAGAGTCCAACATGGCTGTGATTGATTAATTTAAAACAATTCACATGTTTGGATAAACAATCTCCAGATTACATTCCAGAGCAGCAAAACATGGAGAAGCTGAAGCTTCTCATCTTCCCAGGAGAAGAAATCCTGGCAAAGGGATTTTTCAGAAAATATGACAGTAACAAATAATGCTGAACAATACAGGGTAAGCTGAGATGCTCCTTCACAAAGTTCCTGCCTCTGAAATGGGTTGTTCCCATCATCACACGCAGCAATGAGCATTGCATAACCCAATTCCCCACTCAAGGAGATACACAACTAAAAAAGCCCTAGACCAGCAGATTTATACTGTGAAGGATGCACATGAATCTTGTCATTTAAAGTCCTATTGAATTCCATCGATAAGAGAAAATTGTTCTGTAAAGAAGAGGTCAGCTGAGTTTATTGAAACAAATCCTTCCATCTTCATCAGAGTCTTCTCTATAGCAACCAAACCTTGGGCTGTCAATAACTCTCCTCCAGAAGAACCAGATCTTGTCTGGGTTGAGCAGTAAATATGGGGACAAGGGCAGCACAACTCTACAAGTAAATTGCTGTTATTTACTTCAGCTTGGATGGGCTTTGCTTGCACTATTAAGAAATCGAACTTTCTGAGCCATAATACAAAAATAAGTAAATGAAGTTAAATTGTGCACTTGAGACATGTGTTGACAGAAAAGAAAGGAATGGGTTCTTCATTCCCATCAGAAAATTAGGGCTCCAGAAGATCCTGTCATGAGGATTGCACAAGTGACAGCTGAAAGGCCCAACATATTGACACTTGTGCTGGTTTTGCTTTGTTGGAAGATTTGGTGTTTTCTCTGATCAATACAGCAGGGCCTTGGCTCACACAAACCACTTGTTCTACTCAACATTCATTTTCAGGACCATGTTGAACATGGATCTGACCAGTAATGGTTGCTTTCCCTTTTCAAAACTGATTATTTTAAGATGCACGTTGCAAATCTCTAATCTTAATCTTAGTAGCCTTTTTATTAAACAACCAATTCAGCAGAGCAGGGAGGAGAGCCTGACTGCTCTGAAATTGCACACTGGAAATTAAGGAATTAAAAGAACTGGTGCTAAATACTCCTAAAGACAGTGAATGGCAAAATGAGATTTATGTTTCCCAAAGTCTCAGCTGCATTGCTGCAGGTGAAGGGGCAACATAAGGGAAGGAAGTGGAGGAAAAAGCCTGAATTGTAAAGAAAATCTCCCCAAATCCTCCTCTGACTGCAGCAGAGAGAACAGCAAGAGCTTCCACTGCCAGAATTTATCTTGGTAGAAGGGATCCTGAATCCTAATTCCTTGTATTCACCCTCTGATTAACACGGCTGCTTCTTATGCAAGTTTATTTCACAAACAGGATTCTAAATACAAAAAGAATTAAAGGGGATAAACTTAAATCTGTACATCAAGGTAGAATTGTATTGGATTAATTTTATTCAGTAAGAGAAGGTATGAATCCTCCAGTATTTCCTTGCTTCTCCTGCAGCTGCAGCTGAGCTGGGTGAGTACACACAGTCCCACAGGAACAAAGTTTGGATACAAAATGGAACTTTCTGTAAAAAATGCCCATCACTTCCCATACTGGGTAAACTCCTCAGCTGGATCACTAATTCTGGGAATTTCAATTTCCTCTTACCAGGGAACTTTCAGTGGAGCAGGTTTTGTACATCCAGAACTGTCCAAGGGCTGGGCCAAAGGACAGAGTTTGGTTGAGGGAGTTTTTCCTTCTGTTCTGACCTTTGCAGACAGGAACCATCAGGCCAATACTGAGACCTGGACAGAAGAACCATTCCCAGCTCAGGTTTCCAACACCAATTCCCCCAGGGAAATGGGGATGAGATCTTGATCCCAGTCTCTGGGGAAATTCCAACTGCATCAGAACTGCCTGTGTCAGTCACTGCAAACACACTCAAACTGGGCTGGAAAAAGGTGTTTTCCAACACACTTACCATGAAAGACCTGACCACCACATCTGGCATCTGGGGCAGCTGGTAGTGCAGCAGGGCAGTGGTTGCATGATCTGTCACCTGCATCAGACCAAAGCAGAAAAAATACCTTTATTATTATATCTTTATTCACTCCCCATTTCACACAGAGCAGTGTCAGCCTGCAGGAAAACCATGAATTCCACGGGGAGGTAGCAAACCAGGGAGTACAAGGATTACTCAGTTTCATTTCCTCTGACATCAGGAATCAATTAATATGATTACGGTTTATAAATACTTGCATTACTAAAAGATTTCTGATAAAAAGCTTTTTAATTTCCCAGACAGAGCCATAGCAAGATCACACATCTGGGAATTGCACATGGGCACAATACATATAAAATGTGTATTTATAATAATAAGAATAATTACAAGAAAAATCAGGAAAACTAACCAATGCTGACAGACTTTTTTTTTTTTTTTTTTAGTAAGTACAATTTTTCAAATTATTCTGGAAGGGGCAGTTTCTGACAGTTATGATACACTTTTCTAGCAGTATTCAGCCTGTCAGCTGTTATCAGCACAGTCAAGAGCTTACTGCTTCTTAGAAATTCCATGTTGAATGCAAGAAATTACTGGAAAAACTCTTTATGCTGGACAATAAAGAATTCAGAACAACAACACAACCACAAGAGCTCTTTCACAGATTTCAACTCATGAATCTCAATGGTCCTCATCAGTAATGTCAAAGCTGCCAACAAAATACATGACTTTACAGAGAGTGATTTAATTGTATTTTCTAGTTCTGGCATGGGAGTGGAGCTCTTCTCAGGGCCAGTCTACAGACTACAGCAAAGTTTGAGTAAGAGGAAGTGAGAACTGAAATTCCCAGTGCTATTCCCAGCTAGCTCCAGTTGCTCCCCATTTGCAGTTCAGTCCAATTCAGCAATGGGAGCTGGAATACTCCAAGTTTCACTGGAGACAAGAGAGGCTCGTGCTTGAAGCTATTCAGGGAGGTGGTTTTGCCAAAGATATATTCCTGAATAAATCCATGTATAGCCAAGCTCTCATTCACACCACACAAACTTCCTCCACAGAGCTCTCCATCACATCAGGCTGACTGAATCCAGTTCTGAGTTTTTCTGCTATTTCAGACCCAGGATCTGCTCCCCACCATTCTCACACACCCAGCTCCCTCACTCACATGTGATTCTGACATTTGGAAGGCAAAACTTTCAGGACTTTGCACATCCTGGTGAGTTTGCAAAAATATTCACAAAAAGGACCCCGGCCTGTTTTAGCCATTCCTGTGTTACCATGTAAAAATAAATATAAGAAATAATGTGATGAACTGTGCATTAACAGCACAGCATAACTCAAACCAGCCATTGCTTTTAAACACATCTCATGCAGTGCTCAGAAGCCCCACCAGCTATCTGATTTTTTTTGAGCTGGTGCTTTTATAGGATAGTAGCAGACATGTCAAAGAATAGGAAGTTCTGAAGATATTTATGAGCAGCCGTTCTCCTTCTGCTGTATTTCTACTTCTAACAAACTGTGGTTTGTTATTTTTCTTTTTTTTTCCTCCTGAACAACAAAGTTGTTTTCTCTTGGCACTGAAGGAAGTTGCTTAAAAAATACTGCTATTAACAAATTTAAATTGACTGGCCACTTTGGCAAAGTTGCCCATATGCTGTTGCTATTGTAATGTAAAGATAATGAGATTCCTTGGGGAGATGAAAGCCATCCCAGCATTGCTGGAACACTAATAATGCCTTCTGCACGAAAAGAAAGCAATTTCTACCCTAAGCAAGAGCTGGTAGCTAAAAAAGATCAAAGTGGGTGTCAAATTTGAGGAAGAAAAGTGAAGGAATGATTCCCCACCCCTTCCCACCCCAGCAGAAAAGAGCTGGGCCATGGATAAACTGCCCAGGGCATGGGAGAGAGGGAGAATTTAAATCATTTAACCCCCCCAAGATAACAGACAATGAGAGAAAACACAAACTGAGCAAGATTAAAAAACAAGAGGAAAAAGGAAAAAAAAAGAGGAGGGGGAAAAGCAAAAATAAAAATCCCAAAAGATCAATACCCAGCTTTCCTAATGGCAATACAATTTCACAGCAAAGCAAAGCAAAACAAACTGTGGATGTGCCAGCTCACTTAAGGGACACACTTCTTCTTCCAGCCAAGCTGGAATCAGAAACTAATTTATTCTGGGTGTAGGATGATATTTTGTACATCTCAGGGTTTTATTTTATTAACTCCACTTTTATCGTTGTGCCTTACCTGCTGCTCTCTAAGTTATCAGTCACTTTGTAATTTCTCTACTTTTTTTTTTTTTTTTTAATAGGGAAACATATTCAGGGGAGCACACATTGATTGGGATAGCTCTGCTCTGGACCTTGAAATGGATTTTTCAAGAGATCTTGCAGAAGAGCTCAATATTTCACAATTCATCTATTGAAAAGCACTTGTGTTTCTTGTCTAAAAAAAAAAAAGGAAAAACAAGGCAATCTCCTGCAGCAAAATTCTGCTGAATAAAATAGCCATTGTTGAACTAAGCACTTGGAGACTGAGGAAAAGAGACTTCAGTGACATGGAAAAAACAGATTTGGGAAAAAGTCTCATTTTTTCACAGGCAGAGCTGTAATGCATTGGAATAGTGGTAAGATTTCCAAAGGTGACACATCCAAAAATGGCTTTATTGGGCTTTGATGACACTGGTTAGTCATACAGCATTCCCAAAGCCAGAAAATCCATTTAAAAAAATTAAATTATACAATTTACAGGTGGAGAAGGCTGAGCAAGTGCTTCCTGTAAGTGGGAAAAGCAGCAAAAAAAACCAAAGACCTAAGGCACAGCTTTGCCCCACCACAGACCAGGTGGATGCAGCTACACCTGGCCTAATAAAAACCATCACATGGCTGAATTATAAAAGCTCTCCCTCTCCCCATGCATTTTATCTCACTGCCAGGAAATATCCTTCTCAAAAGTAAGTGCAGAACTTCCTTTAAGAGCCACAACTTTCCTTGCCACTCACTGCTTTATTCCCTCCAGCATGGCACTGACAACTCCATCTAATATAAAGGGATTCTTTCAATCCCCTGAAAGGTTTTTAATTTTTTTTTCCCAAACCCTTGTAAGTTCATGGCCTTAACAGTAGCCTGTAGCAATGAGCTGTGAAGGCTGATCACAGCACTGAGGGAAAGAAAAAAAAAGGAAGTTATTTTATTAGTGTTTAGATCTTTTATAGCGTGGAAAACTGCACCAATGCCTTTGTTCATTTCCAAGGATTCCCATTACTCAATCTTCTCTCCAGGAACAGATCTGAGTCTCTCTGGAGGGAATGTGGTGCCTGAGAGGTGCCGGGAAGGATGATGGATGGAACAGGCACTGAGGAACTCACACAAATCTCTACACACCACCCCCAGCTCAGGAAAGCACCACCACACTCCTCTGTAAAACAGGATTTATCAGTTCTTTTCAGACCTTGCAATGTTTAGTTATTATTTTGCTTGTTCTGCTAATTTGGGCTGGGTGCCAGAGGTTTTATTTCCCTCCAGGAGGTCTCTGGGGAGAGGCAGGGGCTGGTCCTGCCCAGGTGACCCTGGAACCACCAGCTCCTCTCCTTGAGCAGCAGCAGCAGCAGCAGCAGAGCCCACGCTCTGTCTCATGCATGCATTCATCCTGCATGTGATCTCACTCTGAGATTATTGACAGGAATACATCTTCATACATTACAATACTTATGTGCCCTTGTGCTGGTGAAAATGCCAGCACTTTGGGATCACAGGGCTCACAAACAGCTTCTCCAAGTGCTGCTGAAAATCTGCTTTGGGGAGAAGCAGATCAAGCAAAATCACAACCAGTTTGTGGCATTCCTAGACTGTTTAGGTGAAAATAAGGGTGGGACTCTGAGAACAGAATGAAATAAATGGGTTTAAAGCTTTTGCATATGATTTGAACAGCCAACCTCCTCATAGTACCCAGCAACATCAGCTCTGCTGCTCTTAACTGAGCAGTTCTTTGACACCATCTCCCAGTTTGATCCCCTCACAGCAGCTCCAAAATTCTGTTCTTCCCTCATTTTTTGAATGCAAAGTTATGAACATGGCACCATTGTTTACAATTAGAATTTTGAACTCTCTGCACAATGACTGGAATTATGCAGCCTTCATGTATACCAGGATTTAAGCCTCAAAATCTTTCCTTATTTCCTGTTTTATTCCTCCTCTTGCTTTAGTGGATCAAGAGGCACGAGGTGTTAAAATTAGGAGGTTTAAGATGAAAATATTTGCTCTTCCTGTGGAGTTTAAATGTCACACCAACATGGCAGCCTGAGAAACCTTTTCTTTGCTCCTTGTGCTTCTGCCCTTTGAGCATTCCCCTCTCTTATTTCCCAGCTGCATTCTCTGGATCTAACCCTGCTGCTGCATTCAGTGCCTGTAAGGTTTGGTCACCCCAGGAGCAGATTCAGGAAGTCTCCAGGGAACTGGGAAAATGAGAGTACACTGGAACAGAAATGGCCCTCCAGGAGCTGCCCCCCATCAAATCACACATACCCAGGTCCCCTGCCTAATAAATAGGAGAAAGAAAAGCCTTGCTGACACAGCCAATGTTTGCAAACAAAAAGTCAGGACAAATTTAGCTTGGTTTGACAGGGTTGCATTGAAGATCAGAGGTCTCTGGTCCTACAAAGTTGTGCTGCAACCCTGTGAGGATGTGACAGGACTGCAGCTCCCCCAGGCAGGGATCTGGGGAGCTCCACATGTTTTATTCGTGTTATCATTGAAGACAGATTTTGGGAACTTGGTTGGGGTTTTAAAGAGGAGCAGGCCTGTACTTCTGTTCATTTAAAGGCAGCAGAAAGGGCTGCTCAGCCTCCTCCATGGGGACAGCAGTTACTCATCCCTATTTTCCCTTTTTCCACATTGCCGTACTGGTGACTGCCATGAGAAACACATTTCAAGAACATTCAGATGTGCTCTGACACATTTACTCATGATTTTTTAGTGGCATGAAAACATTTGTTCAGAAAATCCTGCAGTACAGACCCTACCCTGGTAACAGAGTGTGATAGTTTCTGTAACACTATTTTATCTATTTCCTTCATTTTGCTACTCCTAAATCACTACTCCTGGGTATTACAAATAGACACAAGTGCAGCTTTAGAGAATAAAGAGGAAATCAAACCAAGCACTGCACCACAGAGAATTTACTATGCTGAACCACAGCACTTTCTGTCACCTGTTTGAAAACCTGATGTGGGTCTCAGCCTTAACTTCTTCAACTATCAGCTCAATCTGCACCATCTATTGATTAAAAGCTGCCATCACCTTCCATTTTTATCACATTTCTCAGGCAAGAATCTGAGAGCTCTATGCAACCAATTCAGTGAGAGCTCCTGTGAAGTCAGCAAATATTACCCCAGCCTGAGGGATGAGAAACTCAGCCAAAGAGAGGTGAAGGTGTCCAAGGTAACACAGTGACAGAGCCAGCAACAAAATCTATAAAACTACTATAAAAACCCCCCTACAAACAGTTGTTCAGCTGTTACAGAACACCCTTTCCCTGAAGTCTTTCTGGGTTGGATTTATTTATTGGTAAATATGAATAATTTGGTATTTATCAAGAGAAAACTGGACAACAGGAACTTAGGAAGAGAAGAAAGATTCTCAATTATCCATACTGCAGCCACAGAGGCAGGAGGAAGAGGGGTATTTTATGTTTTCTCACTGATCTCTTCCATCTTCTGCTCTGAAAGCATCACCTGAAGGGAAATTTATTCCACTTATTTATGCATCCTAAGTCCTTAACATGGACATCTAAGCAAACTGGACATTTACTGAACTCTGTTATCTTGCTATAGACAATTATATCATCAAAACCGGATTATTTATTATCATTTAACACAAATTTCAGCAAGTTAATTCTAAACAAAAACATCCAGGAGGACAATTTTATGCCCAAATGAGAGTACAACCAAACACGCACAATGGGAAATTGAGATGATGCAGGTCATTCCATAACCTTACACTTATTCCACTGAAAAAATCACTTTAAAGCAGGCTGATAAACAAATGCTGTTTTACTTCCTGCTCTATTACCCTACTTGATGCTAAAATAGAAAGAATATTTCAACCACTAAATCTCTGGGGTAAAGAACCAACTGCAGCAAAAATTCGCTTTAATGCCAGGCAGAGAAGGGAGAGCAACCCAGCTCCCCAAAAGCTGTCTTTGATCTGCAGCAGGGCAATATCCCAGGTCAACATCCTCCCCTCCTGCCTGCCTCAGAAATCTTGGAAGGGAGCTGCACAAGCACAGCCAAGATGCCAGAGTTGTGACCCCTGTTTTTAAGCCCTTTCGAGTCCCTGACCCCCATTTGCTTCACAAACTCCAAAGGAGGATGAAAGGAGCCAGAGCAGCAGCTGGAGGCTCCAGCTCCTTGAACTGAGGCTTGAGGGAAGGGAAACTGGAATTTAAACTTGGATCAATGTGAACTTACAGCATTCTGACAAGAGGCCTTCAAAGAGAAATCTTCCCCTCCTTGAAAATAGCAAGATATAGATCTTTCTAAAATACACTTTAACCCTCTTAGCAGTTTTATTTTTATTGCTGCCATTCTCTCATCGGGCTTCTCTTACTTTATGGCACAACATTTATTCCAGTAAGTCCCTCCTCTGGCTTACATCATCATGGGAAGAATACACCCAAACACAGTACACCCAAATATTTCCAAACTCATTCTGGAAAGGGGGTTCCACTGATTTATTAAACTCAAGCTCTCAGGAATGTGAGGCAACAAACCCCATTGAAAACAACAAAGCAAAATCCAAATGAACCTGTAACAGTCCTTTCTCCCTCAAAAGATTTAAACTGATTTCTCATGAAATTTTAAGACTATTGTAGTATAATCTCTGATTTCCTATTCCAAACCATGGACTGGAACTGTGATGGGAAATAAATCCAAATTAAATAACACTAGAAGTGATCTTCTTTTCTACTCACAGTTTTCCATCATTACAGATTATTGTTTGCTATTTGCAAGTTGTGATGACAAAGAATAAATTCTGAATTATTTAACATAAGGGCCCAGATATTTAAAATCAATTCCCCATATGTGCCTTAGGTAGAGAGAAATGATGTGAGACTTACCTTCTGAAAAACTTGATAGTTGGATTTAGACCATATGTCAAGCTACAGTAGGGAAAAAAGAAAAAAGTTATAAATTACTACAGATAAAGAAGCAGCTTTGGAGAGAAAATGGATCAACAAAGATGCATCTCTGAGTTCACTCTTTTGACCCCCTGCCCTCACCTGTTGCAATCCAAGAAAGGGAATTAATAACATAAGATTTCCTTTGTATTGCAATGAAGAATGAACATAGTTCAGCACAGTTTCAATAAAAAAATAATACATACAAGACCTGTTGAATTAATGAGTTCTCTTTAAAAAAGCAAAATCTTCATTTGTATGGGGTTGTGGCTGATCTATGCAAATATTCATCAGCTTGAGTGTGTTTCCAAAATGAGGGCATTTTTATTAAGTTTATGCTTGTCTTGTGTTGAATAAGTGATTCAGTTACAAACGACACAAAGAGCATTTAGCTGAATTAAGCCAAAGCTTTGGGTCTACTGGGGCTAAATAAAACATCCCTCAGGAAACTGCATTTACATTTGCAGACAAAAATCACACTAAGAGAGATTGAAGGTTGTAGATAACTGCATGCATCCATGACTTAAACGTGTGCTCAGCTACACACAAACTAAAAGAACAAAATTGAAATTGAAGATTTCTTAGCTCTGGTGTTTAATAATTCCTACTGACATGTCAATGCTCTCTTAGCCAGCCCTGTGGAACAGCTCAGACTCTGTCAAGGGAAAGCAGCAGGGAAAACCAAGAGGAGCTCCCATCAATCCCAGACTTGCAAATCACCTTTTTCCAACAGATCCCAGTGTACTCAACAATTCTGTATGCACAGAACTTGTCACAGGAAAGGTGTTTGATAAAGCATTAATCTCAGGAATCTCAGTCTAGACAGAAGAAGTTCTGAGTGAATTTATGAAGCAGGAGTAGCTCCTCTAGTGCCTGATACCAGGGTTGGACACACGTGCTCTCACAAGGGGGTTCTCTCTTTCCCTGGTACAACTGATTATTTCAGCTCTGCCTTAGGTGTCCATACATTCCAACTGACAGTAAAACTCTCCAAAGGCACAAAAAGAGCCTGAAATGAAGTAAGTCATGTGAAGTGAGTAAAACACATTAGAGGGAGGTGAGGGAAGCGAGGGGGAAGGATGCTGAGTCCAAGTGATTAATTCACCATGCTAAAAACGGTCAGAATGCTAAAAGCTCTCACTCCTGTAGGAGCAGCAGTGTGAAGTGGCCCATGTCCAAATCCTGCCCAGTGACTCCTGGGTCCCCAGAGCTCAGAGGGGACAGGATGATGCTAAAGCTTCAGAAGCTGCTCCAGGATCGATGTTTCACGGCTCAGCACTGCTGACCTTGCCCTGAGACAAAAGGCAGCTGATGTCTCAATGTCCCAATGCCTTCTCCAGGCTGGATGGGGACAGGAGTACCCTGAGGCACCTCCCTGCAAGCCTGGTAACATTTCCTGGCTCTTGGGGTGAGATCAAGAACTCCTGTGAACACCAGCATTGAGACCTTGACCCAGGCTTGATTTATTATCCCACCTGGGAAAGCAGCACTGCACTTCCAGATTAGAAAGGCCTACATTTGAAAATAAAAAATTAATGTGTATCTTTAAAAAAACCCACCCTGTTTTAATGTAATTTACAGCTTTTCTTTGACTGCAGAGTTGCTGTAATTGGAATGTATAGATGGTTTGCTAATCTCCAGTGATCAAACCAAGTATGTGATCCTCTCTAGTTAGGCTCAAAAAAAAAAAAAAAGTCCACTTCAGATGCTGCTTTAAGATGAGTCCAACAGGTTCTGAATGTTCATTAGTTGGCATGGAGATGGGAAAGCTGAAAAAGTAATGAATGCCTGTCTTACAGACGTGATGTTATCCATGTTAAAAAAGGAAGAAAGAAAAAAGAAAGAAAGAAAAAGCCACTAGCCCCTGCTCCATGCATACATCCTAAATGAGTGCCCACCTCTCCCTCCTGAAACTGAGGATTAAGGCAGAGGCAGATTAAAGAATGCATCGTTATAGGTCTATTATTCTTCAACTTTTCACTTTCAATCAAGACACACATTTGTAACGAAAAAACTGCTGAAAGCACAATTTCAGGGCATCCTCTGCATGTGAATTAAACAGGGGCTTTCTCTCCCCAGTGCCCCTCTCCCCAGCCAGCCCCAGCAGCTGGAACAAGAGGCCGTTTGCTGAAGGTCGCGGAGCGATTTCAAAGGCGATAACAAACCCGAATGTTCCCTGCATCCCATATCAAACAGGTCCGGTGCCAACACTTATTAGAGAAATCAGATTCAACCCCCCCTTCACCCAAACACACACACAGCCAGCTTTGAAGTGGTGAGAATGCAGGGATCAGAAATTACCCCAGAGACAGCTCTGCCTGTCTTTGAAGCTTTCCTTTGATACCACTATTTCTTCTCCTCTCTTACGCTAGGAGGCTAAAAGCTGCCTTTTCTTATTGATATGGGGTAATTAATGAAGCCACAGCATTAACATAACCCAAGTTCCTGAACATGAGAATTCAACAGAGACACTTATGTTTCTTTAGTTAAGTCTAAGGGATGCAAAATAGAAATCTGGCTAGTGCCCACATGCCCTGTCAAGGTGGTTCTTGGTCTCTGCATCAAAAGAAAATCATGGCATCATCATGCCAAAAAAAATCCCAATATGATTTTTTTCTTGGCAGATCAATGACTCAGCTGCCCTGTGAAGATGAGCTGCATAGCTTCATTTAGTCAGGAATCAGGAAAACACTAGTAATTAATTACCATCCATGGTTAAATTTCAATGCACAACAAGCATGTCACAGTCTGAAATTAAGGGTGGCACTGTGCCACCACTAAAATCATGAGGGTAATTAAAATGCATCAGTCTGTGGTGGACATGAAGGGTTAGGATGGTGAGCAACAGCAACTGTGAGCAGGTCCAGCACCCACGACATGTCAGAGCCTGCCAGATCTCACTTATTGTTTTTGCAAAGTGGCACCAAAAATGTCCAAGTTATGCAGCTGGCAGCTTGGCAAAGACATTCTGCAGGGTCTGTGAATAATTCACGAGAGAGGTACACGAGGCACTTAAGAAATGCAATGATTCTGTCTGTATAAGCAAAGCTTGAAAAAAAAAACCCAGAATGGCTGGTCTTGTTTTACTCACTGCAAGCTTAAAACTTCTGCTCTTTCACCTTAATTTTGAAAGGATTTAAATGTATAAGAGGGAGAACCCAATTTAGGGAGACTTCAGCAGAGACCACGTGAGGCTGTCATGTAAGCACCTGTCAACGTGCACAGCTCAATGTGTGAGCACACAGCAAGATAAAGCCACCTGGAAAATGCTGTGTCAGCTTTCCTGGGTAACTGCTGGTGTGTCACTGTAGAGCTCCACCACCAGGAGAAAAACCCAGATTTGGGTTTTTTTTGCCAGACTTGCCTGACTGAAGGACCAGAGGAATCTCAACAGCTCTGCTGTTTGCACTTGTCTCTTCCTTTTATCTCCCCAGCAATGTAGAATTTGCTAAAAACCAGTGTATTTTCAGTAATAAATGATGACTGCTCTGATCAGAGGGGAAATCCTTGGCCTCTTTTGTGCACAGTCCATTTCTCACTTAGTGTCTGTGTGACCAGTCTCCCAGTGACGGCCAGTTCTCCTTTTTTAAATACCACTGAATACACTGCCTCAAACCCCCCTCTACTTGTAAAAAGTCTTTTTCCACTGAATTTCACTTTTTGTACCTTTCCAATGTGTGCAGTTTGGAGGGTGACTCAACAGACCCTCATCCAGTTATTTAAGTGCCAAGAAGATTTATCCAGTGTCCCTTCTTCAGCTTGCCTTACAGAAAAGAGGCACTTCAGCATTGCCATATTGCATGTTAGCACCTAATTCCTCATCTCCCTGTTGTTTACAAATATTAAATGTTTCCTAGGAATACATAAGCTAAGTCCCAAGTCAACAATGACTGTGTAAACTGCTCCCTGGAAAAATTATCACCGCCCACTGTGTTCCTGAGGGTTCTCCATATTTCTGTTATTTAATAAGGATGATACTCACTGATCTTTTTCTTACTTTTTTGGTGTGTTTCTCCTTAATGCTGGTGCATTTTTCATGCTATCAGGCTAGCAACTGAGAAGGCAGAATGGTGCAGAAGCCTCACTGAAGTACCTTCCCAACAGCATCTGTTGTGACAGGGAAGGAATTGCAATGGACTCTGTTCCTAACTGACTGCAATCGCTCATTCCCAGCAGGCACAATAAGGAAAGCAAATCATTGTGAGAGCACAATCTTAATTCTTATTCTCCAATTACCAGAGTAGTTAATTAGTGACAAAAAAAAAAGGAGCTTACTGTTTGTCAATATGTGCTCCAGTTGGCAAAACTAGCAAACTACGCATTTATTTAATCTTCCAAGCCAAATTTGCTCATGATTTAAGTGGCTCCAACTCCAATTCTACTTCAGTCAAATGAAATGTTCATATTTATACCTGAAACAGAGACCTTCAGGTTTGCAAAATCTCTGGGATGCCCACTGGAATTGCAAAGTGCCACGTAAAGGTCACAGGTTGGTGCATCCTTGCAGGAGCAATGACACAGCCCAGGGTTGGACACAAAGCTGAATGAGTAGAGAACAGACTCCCCTGCAGACTGGCTTAAAGCAAGAAATGAGGCAGGTGTTAACAGCAATGCTCTGGAGGAGCAGAGCTGCTCCCCACTGACAGCAGGCAAAGGTTAGTGCCCCGTGCCCAGAGCTGGCCTTGGCAAGTCCTGCTGTCCCCTGGCAGCAAACGATGGCAGAGGAACAATGTGCAGCTCCCAGGAGAGTTCACCTTGAGCTCAACAGAATCCCAGTGCCAGATGCTGAGTTTCAGAAAGGAACTCCTTACTTAGCTTTTCAGCATATATAGCATTATTGTATTTCAAGGGAGCTTCAAAGGAAACTGGATTCATCAGAGAAAACGAGCACACCCAAATGAAGTGTGACATGGGAATCCATCACACACTGTCAGGGCTCTCTCAGCAGACCATCATTTCACTTCCATGCAGAACTTGGGGTGAAGAGGGGCTGCTGCTGGAGCTCTGTATTTATATGCAAATATACAGGGACTAGAGAGCAGCTGCTTCTGTTGCAAACTGGTATTTAAACCTGCCTATATGAAAAAGGCAAATTAAAATTAAGCAATTTTTATTTTACTACTTCTTAGGCCAATCCTCCGCCCTTTGAGGAAGAATGTCTCACCTGGGAGATGGAGCTGCACTATTTCCTTCAGCAGCTCAGCTCCTGGCCTTTCCCAGAGAACAGAGGTTCAGACTCAGAGCTGCTGAACTCTGGGTCAGCACACAACGTGCTTCTGTGTGCTGAAACACAGTTATCACTTCTGAAAGGAAAAGAAGTCTCACCTCATTATAACATGGCCTATGGGTGCCAAATATTCATCTTGATATAATGAACTTCTTATTTTAATAGGCTTCATAATCAGAAAAGAAAGCTCCAGAGAGACAGTGTGAAACATGGAGGTATTTAGTGCTGTTGCTGGAACAGAGAATCCTGGTGGATGTCTCAGGAACAGAGATCCTTCCACCCTGGAAAGAGACCTGAGCTGAGCCAAGGCCATCAGGTCCTGTTAACATCTCCTGATGTGCTGAGGAGAGCCAGATGGAGAGTGTGCAGGCACAGGAAATCTCAGGGTTCAAGCAGGGTGAGCTGTTCACAAAATAAATCACTTGTGGAAACAGGTAACACTTGCTGTAGTAGCTGCTGTTCAAGATGTGCTGCTGCTGGCAAGCAAATTCTTGAGGAGCACCTACCAGTGATCCTCTCTGTTGTGTTTATCAAGCCAAAAAAAACAGCCCAAGATTTCTCAATGGCTCTCAGAAGAGGGAAAGCTGGACCTTGGGCTGTTGATGTGCTGGTACACTGCAAAAATGTTTTCTCAGCAGACACTATGAACACAGCAACTGGGGTCTAAGGTGATAAATCAGAAATTCAAGCAAAGGCTTCAGAGCTTAGAAAGAACTCAGAGATATGGGATGCAAAACCCAAGCAAAACAAGACAGATTTAAACTGGAATGTTCTGCAAACATTCCAAGTCCTTTGCCAGTTTTGCATTTCCAGTGTGCCTGCAGTGGGATCCCAGTTTTCTGCCATGAAAACAGATGGAAATGAAGTGCAGGCTGTGACCTATTGTATTTGCAGAGCCCCTCGTGGCAGGAAGGAATGATGAATCTGACTCCATGTTCTTGAAGGCTAATTTATTATTTTATGATACTATATTATATTAAAGAATGCTATACTAAAACAATACTAAAGAATACAAAAGGGATACTTACACAATGCTAAAAAGATTATAATGAAAACTCCTGACTCTCTCCAGACTCCCAACACAGCTCGGCACTGATTGGCCAAAGAGTGAAAACAACCCACAGCAGAAACCAACAAAACAATCACCTGTGGTAAACAATCTCATATGTGAGCACAACACAGGAGAAGCAAATGAGATAAGAATTTGTTTTCCTTTTTCTCTGAGGCTTCTCAGCTCCCCAGGAGAAAAATCCTGGGCGAAGGGTGTTGGGGAAGATGAAACAGGAAAACCTTATAAATATGATTGTCTGGCAAAAGATTTGGAGAATATGGAAACTATAAGTAAGATGAAATGAAAGCAAGCTTTGAGATACCTTACTGAACAACTGGAAAACAATGGTGTGGCTGGCTGAAGGTAGATGAAACAACACTCTCTGCTTGCAGACAGGTCCTAGGGTCAGAGCAGACCCTGCCAGCTTGGCAGAAGGGGCCCAAAGAGGAGTTTTTACGGTTTAAAATGTAACCCAGTATGGTAATGTAATGATTCTTAGGGGCTTTATGTAAATGCTATAGGATTTGTGTCTCATACTAGATTGGTTAGTAAGAATTAGAATATTCAGCACAGAAGAAGATTTATGGTATTGTAACGGGGAACCTCGCTCTCTTACCCTCTTTTACTCTTTACCTCTTCTACTCTCTCATAACTTTTACCACGCTCTTGCCTTCTCTCTCTTTACCACTGTCTTTACTTCTCTGTGGCTGGCAGCTCCCAGCAGGGCCCTGCACCCAGGCCCTTTGCAATAAACCCCAAGTTTCACCACGTGGCCTCACAGATCTCTTGTCTCCGTCCATCCCCACCACTCTACCCCTCGTCACTCCTACAGAAGGGATTTTTCAGAGGATTTGAGTGCCCCAGTGCCCCACCCTGTGAGTGCCCCACCCTGTGAATGCCCCACCCTGTGAATGCCCCACCTTGCCATCCTCAGTGTAGACGTTCTCGCTGTAGCCCTTGACGATGGTGCGGTCGATGAAGAGGCTCCGCATCACCACGATCACCTTCAGCACCTTCCCCAAGGTCACCTGGCAAGAGCAGGACAGGGACACAAACGGGCTCAGGGTGAGCTGGTGGTGTCTGAATTTGTAAGACCAGCGAGTTAACAGCTTAAGTTGATGCAATTTCAGTTTTCAATATTTTATAGAGAGACCAAAATAAAAGATCTAAAAGCAGTGTGTGATATGAGGAGGAGAGATGCTATAAAGTGCAGAACAAACAAACATTCATTTGCAACTGAAAATGTATGAGTTCACAGAATTCCCTTGTGCAGACATGACACTGCCAAGCAATTCTCTCCATTTTATTAACACCACAACTCAATAACTTGTCAAAAACAATGGGCAAATGTGATTATTTTCGATGAATTTGATATTCTCCAATATAAGCCCACTTAGAGAAAAACAATTTGAAAGAGGAATCGGACTCTCCTAATGCTGCCTTGTAAAAGCATACCATGAGTTTAATGGAAAACATTTTCTGTCCAATAAAAATGTAAAATTATTTCAAAGGAAACTACAGCTTAAAGTAAAAATGTTACATTTTCAAAGGTTTCATTTCCTTCTGTGAGAGTGTTAAAGTGCAAAGAATAAAACTAGTATAATGGAAAATATAGAGGGTCAGTCAGAGTATAATAACAGAAACAAGCCTAAATTATATTATTGACAAAAATGCAATAATGAAGGCATTTTAATCTAAAAATCAATTTACATTTCAAAGATGAAGTTGTACTTCAATACCGTTAAGATGTGTGTCTAACAAGGATCTTGTCTTTGTATTTTGTTATGCAGAGATTATTAGAGAGTTTTTCCTCACCCACAAAAGCATAAAACTGAGATAAAAAAGAAACAATTAGCTCATTTTAATATTTCCCAACCAGCAGCAGCTCATTTTCTGCCAGTGTTCCAACATTTCATCCTGTATAGATTAACACCCACTAAAACAAATGTGTTTTTACTGCTGACCTCAGCAGACAAATCCACACCTAAAGAAACCAGTCAATATGCACCTTTATTGATCTGTTGGATGTTATTCCTTTGTAACTTCTGGTAATGACTGCTGCCCATCATCTTGTTCCAACACCAACAGCCCCAGCCTGAGCTGATTTAATCAGCACTGAGCAGGACAGAGCGACAAACCCTGGACAGAACTGATGCCAAACCTTTGGCACAGAACAGGGAGAACTCCAGCAGGGCAGGACAAATTCACAGCAAGAGAAAAGACAGGGGAACAGGAAGGGGAGACAATGACAGCCATCAAGCAGACAGGCTGCCAGGCATAATGCTGCAAGAACATAAAAAGTGGGTCAGAAGAATGGGTAATTTGTGAAGAAAAAAATGTGAAAGGCTGAAGGACAGGAAGCTGTATCAGGGCCTGAGCCAGGCACACACCAGGAACCATGAACATGTATGGAAACACCACATTGTGCTGTGAATTTTGGTTTAAATGCAGTATTTTGCCAGGGTACTCTTAAACAAGATCTAGTTGGTCCTCATGTACAAAAAGCTGGCAGAGTTATTTCAGCACCTGGCACTGAATTAATGAAGTTATAAATGCAAAGTCATTACCCAGAGGTGCCCAAGCTATGATCCTGATCACCACTGGAATCACAGAGTTGTCATAATTGCTAACAGGAGGAAATGAATCAACTTTGAGAAAAGCTGCCAGCACATTAAGAGTTAACAGTTTTCAATTTATTTTTCTGCATTATTAAAACTGGCACTTCAGTGGGATATTGGTCTGCTGAGAGAACTGACTCTTATTTATAACTTCACACTAGGCATCAACCATACATAACAAAATTAAAAGGAAGAAAAGAAGACATTTTAAAGAAAAAGAAATCTTAATGGAAGAAGGATAAGGCTGCCCTACAAACACCCAGACCCAGCTTTCTCTATAATATTTCCTATCCTCACTGCCTTCACACACTTTAGCTGATGCTCCCTTCTTTCCTCTTTCTCTTTCCATTGTGCATTCACAGCACCTCCCGTTGCTGCCAGGTAGAAATAAATCTGAGGTTGATCTGAAGCTTGTGTGGGATGTTCCTGAAAATCCTCAGAGTGAACAGTGGAACATAATACAGTGAAAAATCCTGTGTGTGGCACTCCAGCTTGCTGGAATGAACTCACTGCTGGCCTCAAACCTCCTCATGAGTTTCACATGATCCACCTGCACAGACGCTCCTGCATTACCTCCCTGCCCTTTCCCAGGTGATCTGACTTCACACCCTTCCAGTGGTTCACTCCCCACTTCCAGAATCCATCACAGCACTGAAATGTCACATCCTGCACAATGTCCAGGACAGGACCTTGATCAGCCACTTGCCTGACCACAGAAATTCAAAATTCCTGTCTCCCACATGTGTAAGGAGCTGTGGAAACCCAGCTCTGGCTGGGTACCTCAGTGAGCTCCTGAGAAAGGTCCTAGAGCTGCACTTCCCCTTTACAGGGCACCCAGGCACCCTAGAAATCCAAACTTGGGCTGGGTTGTCTGAATGAGCTCTTACAGTGCTCTGGTACTGAAACAAAAACTTCCTCTTTTGTACCACTCTTGTTTTGACAAGAGATTCCTGCAGATTTTACTCTGGCTGGGAGAGAGATCGAGACATTGAGATGATTTCTGTAGGACTGGATCATTAGTCAAGTCTGACAGAAGCAGGAGTTTTGTAAAAGAGCAGCTCAGAGAAATTACAGTTCATGGTTTTGAGAGCACTGAAAGAATGAGGGTAGTAGTACAAAGAATGAACAACAGCCTGTCACCAGACTGGGGGATGCTGTGAGACGTGGAAGCCACAACTCTGCTCCACAGCTATTTTCAGGGTGAAGCACATTCCATACTGTACACACAGCAAATGCAATAGCCTTTATTTTTTCCTCCAGTAATCAAGATTCATAACTATTTCCAGGGCTTAATGTTTTTTGTTCAATTCTGCTGTATTTTACAAATCATGTTTTTCAGCAGATCATTTTATTCCAATCCCTGCTCACTTTGGCTGCTTGGAGGCCGTGTTCAGAACAGATCTGTGTATGGAACATAATTCACATTTACAGTCATGCAGCTGTGTCCCTCCAGATCACCTGAAAGAAGCTAATAAAACACTAATGCCTTTGGTAAACCAGAAATTTGATAGTTCTACTCCAAGCTCCAAAAGTGCAGATCTCTCCTGGAGGTCCAGACTCACCCAGATGGTCTCTATTTAATGGGCACTGAAATGTCCCTACATTTCCACAGGTACCAACTGAGAGAAATTTCCTTCCTTGTTCAGAAAAGATACCTTTCAATTGTGACAAAATGGCAACAATTTCCCTTCTAAGCCAAGTTTTCCTATTAAATTTCAACTTCTCCTGTCGATATCCTGTTAAGACAGCACTTGGCTTTTTAATATTTTGCCTGAAGGATATATGCCAACTCGTCCTTGATGTAGAAAATTTTAATTCAAATCAATACATGTACAAGGTCACTTTAAAATTCAATTAATATGAATGAAAAAATATGCCCCACAGTTCTGTGAGCTGAAAATGGAACAGTTGCAAGTTAAATACTTCTGTAGCTTCTGTTTTGGGCTGTGTAATAACAACATGCTTCTAACTTCCTTTTAACTAAAGTATACTAAATTCAGACAGTTAAGTTATTCATAAATCCCCTGCTTCCTAAAATGGCAAGCCCAAGAAGAAGGTAGGACAGGCAGCTGATTGGAATCTGCAATATTATGCAGCTTTTCTGACAAAGACATATAAAATAAAAATCTTCTTGAAATATCCCAGTTTTAAAAATATTTTGTCTATCACCAAGATAAATCTCAAGGAGCATCTGACAGACACAGTATGCCAAGAAAGGGAGAGGGGGAAACAGAATAATCAGGGAGAATGACTTAGATAATTTCTTGTAAGACTGCTAAAAAAAGTTCCCATTTAACACCAGTTATAATTATAAAAGAAGAAAGTACCTTTCCAAGTAAGTCAAAATCAGGGTCCACATGAGTTTACAAAATGAAAAGGATCAAAATTAATTTACCATGCCAGAACTCTGCCTTGAGGAATCAGTTTGAATTTCCCCCTTTAATTTTGCCTCCTCACTAAAACTAATATCAAGTGAAAAGCCCTTTTATCAACCATTTAAACAACACATTAGCAAATGTTCTTTCTTAAAATTTATTTAAGTTTGATATCAGGAAAATGTATACTGACAACACTGAGCTGCCATACTTTGTGAAATGAAAAATTCCCAAAGCTGCAGATTTCCCCTCAGCATTCCAGGGAATTTGCTGCTGATTTGAGCTGCAGATGCTCTGCAATGCAGAGCTAAAAGAAAGAAAACATTATTTTCAGTTAACATGGGCACCTCCCCACTTCTATAAAAAGGAGCACAAGTGTGTGTGTGGTTTTTATTCACCTCAGAAATAAGGCAACATCCAAGCAGAGATGTAACCAAGCTACAGATTTCCAGCAAAAGGCCAGACACCTGCTCCTTGCCACGGAACCAGCCATAAGCTCAGCCTCCCACTCACAGATCCTTCTTACTAATCAGTACAATGCATGGAAATCGTATTTAGATATGCTGGAAAAAAAAAAGGTTTTGCATTAAAATAAAGTTTTTAAAAAAACCCAACACACAGACTTTCAACTAGATTTTTTTCCTCTCATTTTTTATGTCTCATCTGCTGCTGGTATGGCTGCTTTTTCCCTCACATGCTCATTATTCTTTAATGATGCCTATTTGTAAATAGCAAGATAAGATGCAATTAAGCCATTAGAGTCTAAATAAACAAACATACTAATTAGGTTCTTTACACGGATTTCTTTTTTTATGCAAGGGCTGGAATTTACCTTTCATTAGTCTAACCTAATTGCAATAGTGCCTGATAAAAAGTCAACATAAATGAAGGACTTTAAATGCTCCCACCATATGAAGGATGAGCTGGCTCTTTTCTCTCACTAACATTCCCTTTTCTCTTAATAAAGCAAAAAAACTGGCACAGGAATTTTGTTCAAGGTTCAAGGACAGATTTTGCCAGTGGCCAGTCACACTTAGGGAACACTCACACCAGTCCAGCATTGCTACAGAAGATGAAATGGATTTTGTTTCTTTTTTCCTTTCTAAATTAAAGCACACCAGGAATTTTACAAGGATGAAAATGACGTGTGATCTTCCACAATATAAATCCATGGGAATATCAATACACACCTGAGAGCTTTGGGCACAGCAACCCTGTGGAGGGAGCAAAGCTGAGGACATTTCTCACAAGTCTTCATCCACTTTTTTCCTATTTTTTTCCCTTTTCCCAATGGAAAGGACTCTTCCTCATCTTCCTCATTCTTCATTAGACAAGCAGAGAACACTTTCCAATTTACTTGCCAGCTCTTGTTCATGTACTTTGTTAATTCAAGACATCCTTCCCCTGCCCATGCCACCTCAAACAATGCCCCTTAAATGCCGATTTTGATGCTTTTTAAATGCTGGTTCTCAAATAATGCCCCTTAAATGCTGATTTTAATGCTTTTTAAATGCTGGTTCTCCATCTTAAGGCACAAACTGTGAAGCCACTGCAGTCACAAGTCCCAGTGTGAGCTCAGGAGTGATTCCTTAAACACCATCCCAGGGGTTCCCTTCAACACCAAAACCAAGCTACTGCCTCCAAGGCAGTAAATCCCTAAATGAATATTCATCCTACAGCCCTAAAAATCAGGTGCCCAAGCCACCAAAGGTGACCAGCAGAGCTACATCCCTCCCATGAACTGCCTGCTTTTATCCCTGAGCACTGCTCTCCTGATAAACCATCCAACAGGAAAGAAGGAAGGAAGATTACACTGCAAAGCACTTTGGAAATACGAAATTGTTTTAGAAACAACAGCACTGAATTGTTTCCAATCAATACAGCATGAATACTGATTTTAAATCACTTTGCAAATTCCTCCCCACTCCTCCCAGATCTCCAACATCAGAGTCTCATGCACAGAAATCAGTTTGGTGCCTTTCTTGATGGGCAAATAATAAATTTCAGCATCCATTTTCCTTATAAAAATAATAATGGTTTTATGTAAAACACTAATAAACAACAATGAGACACAAGGAATTATTCAGTTTCAGGGAACAGATGTCTGGCCTATTTGCAATTAATACAACCCACTGCCACACAATCAGCCTGCTGCAAATGCTGGGAACAAGATCTGAAAGTTCAAATGCAAATGTGTCTGGTTTTAAGGAGATGGAATAAAACTCTATAAAAACCTGCTTCGTATTTTTATATGACAGATCTATTAAAAATCTAGGCAGCAGTATAAATTAATAAAAAAATAATTTAAAATTTTGTAAGATAACCTGGAAAGAAAAAAATAATGATTCCTGACCTGAGTCTGGCAGAAACAATTCAGTTTTTTGGTTGGAAGTTACTTATACATATCATTATGCTTTAGAAACACAAATTACAGAAAACAGTTCCATTACCTGCAAAAATATTTACCACTGCTTGCAATTTCTGTAGCAGTTCTTTACAAATATTGAGAATAAAAAGAATTTAAAGACAAAGTAGTTCCCAGACATAGATAAGAAAATAAGCTTCTTCTCCAAGTAGGACTGGAAAGGAACTCAGATTTCTCAAATGGAAAAGTAGGGCTGAAGTTAGTAGGGCTAAAATCTTTCTGTTATTAATGAATATATTGTACACAGGATTTGTTTCACACAAAAAATATTCTGAATTTTGGTAATGGAAACAAGGTGTGTGAAACAAATACAAAATAATGTGATTAATACAATAGGAAAAATAATATATCTAGGAATATGACTAATCATTTGAGAAAAAAAGACTAGGTATTTTCATTCATGAAAAATTAGTTAATGTTTTCTTAATACACAAGATAAGGTTTATCTATATACAATTCCTGGCATTTGACCAACAAAATCTCACAAAAAACCTTAAGGAGTCCACATTTCCCTGTGCTGCTGCTGGAAATTAATTTTGCATTACACAGTTATTAGAGCTGATATAATTCTATGTTTAGTCTATTTTCTACATAGTGCTATTAAAAGATTAATTGAAAAATCACTGGTGAAGACTGGGATTAAACAGCACCTTGAAATGCCACAATAAACTGCTTTTAAAATCAGCTGAGGATCTCACACAGCTCTGAAAGGTTTCAATTATTTATGTGTTTGGCCTGTGTAGCATAAATCCAGCCTAATGAGGTACAATTGCTGTGTGTAAATCTGAAGCATAAAAAACCTCCTCATTGTCTGGAGGCAGCAGCTCATTTTTCTCACAGGAATTTGCAGATTCTGGTCAGGGAGAGCCCAGCTGAGCACAAGGGTTATTTGCCAGCAGAGCTCGACCAACAGGCTCACACAACTCCTAATTATTCCAGAATTCCAGAACTGTTTGGGTTGGAAGGGACTTCTGGAGATCATCTCATGCAACCCTCTGCCCAAGGGAGGGTCATCTGGAGCAGGTGACACAGGAACACACCCTAGTGGGTCTGGAATGTCTCCAGAGAGGGAGACTCCACGTCCTCCCTGGGTGGTTCTGCCACCATCCATGGAAAGTTTATCACAGAATATTCTTGTTGGAAGGGACCCACAAGGATCAATGGGAATGGCCCACAAGGAGATCAAACCCACAAACCTGGCACCACCCCTGGCACCGTGCCCTAACCAAGGGAGCTCATCTCAGGGTTCATTCTCATGCTGAGGTGAAACTTTCTGTGGTTTCTTTTAGTTTATGGCTGTTAACTCCTTTTCCTGCCACTGGGCACCACTCAAGACAATCTGGCACTGACTTGACACCTCTTGGAGGGAACTGACATGGATTGCTGAGATCCCCTCTCGGCCTCCCCTTCTCCAGACTGACCCAGCCCAGCTCCGCAGTGTCTCCTCACCAGAGAGCTGCTCCAGCTCCAAATCCTCTGGGTGTCCCCACAGGACCCTCTCCAGCCCCAAATCCTCTGGGTGCCCTCACAGGACCCTCTCCAGCCCCAAATCCTCTGGGTGCCCCCACAGGACCCTCTCCAGCCCTAAATTCTCTCTGGGTGTCCCTCACAGGACCCTCTCCAGCCCTAAATCCTCTCTGGGTGTCCCTCACAGGACCCTCTCCAGCCCCAAATCCTCTGGGTGTCCCTCACAGGACCCTCTCCAGCCCCAAATCCTCTGGGTGTCCCTCACAGGACCCTCTCCAGCCGCTCCTTGTTCTTCTTGAAGAGAAAGAAATCTCCTTGAACCACCAGATGAATCTCAGTGGTGCAAGTCCCACCTGCACAGCTAAGGACACCAACAGATTTCCACGTGCACATGAAGTTGTAGAGTCTGGGGCTGAAACTTTCTTGGGTCTTTTTCTTAAAGATAATTTGTTTGGGAAAGGCCCCAACGTTTCTTGAGTTTCAAAGAGTCTCCCAGACTTCCCTTCCCCTTCTTCCCCATCTCCCTCCAATAATTTACATATTTTTAAGATATGTATAGTGCTTACCAGTGCCTTTGAAGATGAATGCAGGGGTTTTCTCTAGTAGATGGAGCAACTGTATTTAAAGATGCTGTAAAAACCAAATCTTTGCATCAAGGACCTTGCTAAGACACCAGGTGTGCTAGGAACAGTCCAAGGATGAGCATGGTTGAGATTCCAGTTAGTTAATTAACTCTGGGCAAACAGTTTGGCTGTGAAATATTTTGATAAAATGAGCATTATCTGGAGCCTTTGGCACTGAGGTAAACCACACTGCAGCAGGGGAGCAGCTCCAGATGTAGCTTGGGTTAAGTTCAGAGTGAGAAATCACAAGTGCTGAAGAAACCTCCCTCCTTCTGGAGGAGGTGCTCTTCACACTGCCCATCCCTCAGCACCTTTTCCACTGAAGGATCTGTGGCTGAAAACAGCAAAAGCTTTTGTAGCAGTCAGGGCCAGATGGAAAGTGCCATATTGGCAACATCAACTGAGACAGATGGGGAAGAGGGAAAAACCTGGCTAAAAGCAAAAATGATAAACCCATCACACAATCACACACAAAAATACTTTAAAAACAATCTTTTTTGATCTCTGATCCAAGGAAAATATGCACACCACTGGTTCAACATGGGGCTGGGATCTTGTAGGAACAAAGATGTCCTTGATTTAGAGAGCAACTGCCACATGGAATTCACTCTGTTACTGCTGCTGGTGGAAGGCACCTCCTTCAGTTACCACCCAACCTTGTTCCTTGGCATCACATCCAAGATAATTTACCTTATTTCCTAATCGTGCCTCAGTCTTGAAAAACATCATCTATTTCCTGACCACCTCAAAAAGACACCAAAAGTGGAAGGTATTTCAGTATGCAAAGAAGGGCTCCAGGAAAATGGAAAGCATTTCAAAGTAAGGAAGTAAAACCAGACATTTTTTACAGCAAAATAGATAAAACACAAAGTCAGCTTAAGAGGAAATGCAAAAACTTCTAAGACTTATAACTTCTTAAGACTGCACTGATGAATTCCATTC
This sequence comes from Melospiza melodia melodia, assembly GCF_035770615.1. NCBI lineage: Eukaryota > Metazoa > Chordata > Aves > Passeriformes > Passerellidae > Melospiza > Melospiza melodia. The sequence continues at coordinate 9,267,330 of NC_086215.1, forward strand.
TTTTCTGGAATATATTTTTCCACTTGGTGAATCCAACAATTGCAGATTAAATGTTTTAATGCCAGCTGTTTATTTTAACCTCTGACTCAGTTAATCTCTTGTGAATTTGTGGCTGTTCAAAGAAAGTTAATAATGACATGTTAGACAGTTGATTAATTAAAACTAAATACAATTAAAATACTTAAAAATTAAAAATAATCACAGCAATAGTTGCTATAGGGAAATTTCCATGAGAAATGTGAGGTGGAAAAGACTGAACTGGCCTCAGTTCTTCATCTGTGCATGTGGTCTATTTTCTAGTTTTATTTAAAATTTGGCAAAATATGTGACTTCTGCCTTTCCCTAGAAGGAAATCAGCATCCAGCTGCCACACCAGGGACTCCTCTTCCACCTAAAGTCTTAGAGCCTTGAAGACTTTTTTTGCTGTAAGCACAACAGCTGGCTGTAAAAATGGATGTGAACAATAGGCTCCTCTGCAATGAAATCTTGCCTGGTCAGGCAGAAATAAGTTGAATGTATTGGACTTGTTTATCTCAAATCCAGCCTTTACTGCTCATTTACTTCAAAGGCAAATTCTTAACTTCATCATATAACAGAAATTCACTGACCCAAGAGCAATGTGAACAAATTTAAATCATATTGGTTTCCTTCTTCTTTTCTTCTTGACAACATTCTCCTCCTTCTTAATTATCATGATTAGGATTCACTCATTGCCAAGTCTGCCAAAACCCACAGTGAGTATTTGAGTTTTGTGCTCCTATTTCTACAATCACATTTAACAATAAAGCAATAGATCTTCTGTTTAAAGGGGAAATTATTTTTATCACTTATTTGCCTAAGAGCAAGAAGGATGCTGCATTGCTGTGGCAAATGAAGAATGATATGTTTCTGGGGAAAAAAATCTTTAATACCCTGCATTTTTGGGACAGTAATTCAACCTGTGAAGGAAATGAACTCAAGGATTAAATGTTTCAGCTTACCAGAAGCATTGCAGAGGTTCCATTGGGCCGGGAGAGCTGGATGGACATTTCAGGGAACATCCTGTCAATGCGACTGATCACATCATCAACGTACCTACCAACCAAAGCACACAGCACCATCAACACAGGGGCTCTCTCACACACAGATTATACAAACTATGCTTTTAAAAAACACTTATTCTTTTTAGGAATTATCCTTTTAAAAATTATCCTTTTTAACCCTATTTATGGGACTTTCCTGGACCAGTTTCTCTCTGATACCTGCGTATTTTTCAAAACCACATGCAAGCAATAATTCAAAAAGTTGTTGATAAGAGGAAACAAACCAAAGCCCTCTGCAAGTTGTTTTGAAAATCAATTACTCTGCCCTTAAAAACATGCACTCTTAAATTTCAGTCCAAATCCGTCAGCTTCAAACTCCTGCCATGGTAGTTCTGTACTTTCTCCTCAGGAGGGTTGAAGGACACATGATTACAATTACTCCTCCAGTGCAGGAATTCACAGGCTGTCATGTCCTTACTCTCTCTTTGATAAACTTAAGAGATAAAGCTTTTATCAAAGTCTTTGGATGATTCTTAGAGGTGTTTTTTTTTTTTTTCCCTGAATCTTTCCAATTTATTTCATGCACTGGTGACTCTGAAATTGGCTGGTAAATTCCAGATGTTTCTCTGGAGCAATCAAACACAAAGGTAAAACAACATCCTTTCTGCTGGGTGTAATCCCTGTTTCTCCAGGCCAAGGTGAGCTGGCACACAGTTCTCCTGTTCCCTGGGATCAAATTAAGAACTGACCTCCATTAACACTGAAAAGAGCCTTACACAGACCTTATTTCCCAGGACACATCACCCCAAGTCATGGACATGCCACTTCAGCCACCCCTCTGGACACATTAAAATCCAAACATTTGCTTTAGCAGAGTTCCCAGGACAGTCTGTATCATCTGTGCACTGATCTGTCCCCATTTACAAACTCAGACCCATGAATGAATTTATAAATAAAACTGTTTTCATGCTAATCCACATGTGTGCTCTGAAAAAAAAGACTTTGGGAAAATTGGCTGCCTGAGTTATATTAACAGTAAAAATTAAAAAAAACCCAGGCAAATAATTTCCCTTTATTCTGCTTAAATAAAGGCAAAAAAAAAAAAAAAAGTTGAATTCTTGCTCTTCAAAGTAATTAATTTCTAATGTTAGTGCTAAAATCTCCTGAACAACAATGAGGTGCTATGCTCCAATTGCTGCTTTGCAAAGGATTAAAACAACCAGGAAAAAATAAAATCAAATCAGGAAAGCTACACCTCCTCAGCTGGTAAAGTTAGCTTTTAAAAGTAACCAAAGAATGAGATGAGTTAGGACAATTTTGGACAAAAACCTTAATCCACACTTGTCATTGTACAGAGAAAGTTCCCCATTCAGTGCAATGACTCATTAACACTTGCTGCTGATAAGAAAAGCCAAAACCATCCAAAAGCCAAGAACTTCCTCAGCACTGGGAAGAGGAGGCACATCAGGAGGAATCAACCACACATGGACAGCACAAACCCAGCTCATTTCAAACACTGCTGAATCCCAGGCTGATTTCATCCAGCAGGAGAGTTTATTCTGCTTCATAAATGCCATTACTCCAGGCTCTGCAAATAAATTCATCTCCTGCTTGTGGAGGACCAGGGATGACCAGAGATCCTGTGGCTCTGAACACGTTGTGATGTAGATTTGTGCATTGCTTAAGTTTTGCAATTTGCCAAGCTTTAGGCAAGAAGAAGTTAAACAAAATGAAAAGTTGTAGAAAACAAGACACTGGCATAGTCAGTGCAATTAAGGAAGGAAAATTCAAGAAATTCTAAATCATGTGAACAACAGTTGGATGTGGGCACCTAATCTGCTTACGTCCTTCTGAAAATCCCAGTGGACATGTACACTCATCCTTTGAAACTGGGATCCAGGCTGGCTGGAGGTAATCAATTCTTCAAAGTCTTTCTCAGATAAGATTATTTTTAAATGTAAAACTTGTCTGGACCACGAGGCTTAAAATCTGACTCAAACCCAAACGTCACCTTGTACTACGTGAGCAGTGTAAGGCAGAACAGGGAACTCACAGGGTTGTGGAATCTTCCCTTTAAATGAAATCACACATCCAGCAAAGCAGAAATCTCCTAATTTCCTTCTGAAAGCACTTCAAGGTGAGTTACTGTGACTTTTTGGGCTTAGATGCCTGTTAATTTTGTACCACTTTTCATAGATCAGCTGACAGAAGAAGGAAAATGAAAATCACGTGCTCCAGGAATTGTGATGTTTTACTTTGGCAGCTCTGTCAGGACCCTCACACAGGGAACCTCTTCTCTTCTCCATCAATCAGATGTCAGAGAAGATCCCAGACCAACAGGAGAAAATTCACTGATGTGTGCAGCATTGTTTTGTGCCCCCACGCCTTTTTTCCAGTAGTCATCAGGCTTTCCTGAGCATTTATCAGAACACAGATTCTTCCAAAAATACATATATAATTAGTCAATTAGCCTGACTGGATTGTGTATCAAATACAAAATGACAAACAGCCTTTTCTAAGGCAAAATTCTGTAGATTTGCCATTCTGAGAAGACATTTGGTAAAATATCTTGTAAAGGGATGAACATGAGAAATCAGGTGCAGTGAAGTAATGTAAAAGTGTAGCTGGTGATAACTTCAGAGAAAACTGAGGAACACATGTTAAAGAAGAGATAAAGTGCACTCCTGAGGCTGTTTGGAAAGAGGGTCAAAGAAAAAGCTGCTGTCTGCAACTTATTTTGTAGAACTGAAATACAGACATTTCCTGCCAAAATAAGCACTTACAAAATTTACACATCTCTGTCCAGTTTTAGCTCAAAAATACGATGGTTCCTATTTATGTTACAGAACCTATTGCCCAGTCTCAGAGAAGCAAAGCACTTGAGGATGGAGAAAAGTCTATTTTTACTTTGCCAAAAAGCACTTCTGACGTCCTCTGCACATCTCAGTTTTCTCCTACATACAAAAGATGATGGTTGGAAGGAGCATTTACAAACCCAGAAGAAATAACACAAAGTGGGGAAAAGCAAATGGCAATAGATTTGTCCAGACATTTGGCTTATTTTAATCTTAAGAAATTAATGGAATTCTCAGAATTAAATACAAGCTGGAATTTCATGTCCTAGAGCAGGCATTGTTCCACCTACAAAGGGCTGAAGAGTGTGTCTAGACAAATTCCCTATTGCTTCTCTGGGATGCAAAGGTTGTTCAAAAAGGTCTGAAGCCAGACTGCAAAAGATTGTACCCAATAATCCTCATTTTACAGCACAGAGTTTTAACTCTTCATAGACAGAATTTCATATTATGAACTATCCCAGGTCTCAAAAACATTTAACAAGTTCTCATTGCAACATCCAGAGTTAGTCCCATTCCATTTAATAGAGCTTTAAGTAATTTCATCAACACCTGCAGCCTAATCCAGACCCATAAGTGTCTCCCCATCCAGATCCCTGAACATCCTACTCAGAAAAGAACAGACTCAACCAACAGGTCTTCACCTCATTACACCTCATCAAGTACTAAAACAATTTCCCCAATGTAATTTTACTGGTCTGGGGAAAAATTTTTAAAACATCTTCTACAGCAGGTTTGTACCAGCTTCCCCCTCTCGTTTTTCCTTCTTCTTTCCTTCGTGACAGAAGTTCATGATTTTTCAGGAGGTATTAAAATTCTATTTTAGATATAAAACTTTTACATTAAAAAAAATGCTAATATTGTCATGCAGGAGTTTGCATCTGAATGTGCAGAGCCAGCCAGACCCTCAGATGCTCTCAAAGGCTGTCAACACTATAAATCAGTATTTTTATTTTAATGTAGAAGAGTTCTTTTTTCCACAAACATGCCAGATTAATACTACAAAAGTCAAAACAAATCTACTTCGTGAACATCAGCAATGACTAAAATTAATTCAAAATATTACACTTCATATGAAGCTTTGTTAGGAGCATGCAGGGAAAAAAAATAGAATAAAGGAATAGAGATATTAGTTGAAAAATCTCTGCTATTTTGCTAGTAAATGTACACATAAATCCTTTAGTCCCTATTACAGAAACAATGCTTGGGACATGCAGAAAACACCTTTGAAACCAGTTCGAAAATCCTGTTTAGAAAGGCCTAATTATCTATGCAAACCACTCACAGAGAAGTTTCATGCTAAAACATCAGGTTGACAATGTAGAAATAATTCAGGACCCGTTTTTGTAGATAAATGGTCTTGTACCATCTCTTTGATTCACATAAAGGCCCCCCAAAAGACAGCAATATAGGAAAGCAATTCATTATAAATGCCTTTCAATTCCACACTGGACAGATGGCTTCACTCTCTAATGTGACCTCTCTTTTTGATTTTTTTTTTATTTTTACTGGATTACATCCAGCAATCCAGTGTTAGTGTGATGTTTAACAGATTAGACAAGACTTAAATAGCATTTTTCCCACACAGCGTTTCACTTGCATGCTGTTCTTTTTTTCCACCCAATACAATGATTTAAAAATTAGAAATATAGGTTTATAATAATTTTCTTTTGGAAGAAAGAAAATTTTGCTAAGTGATCTTGAGAAGATGGAGATAAAGAGAAAAGGGGCAAAAATACACATTTGTGACAGGAAAGAAGTTAATCTATCCTATACACTTAGCAGAAAACACAACACATAAGACAAAAATAAACTCTACAATTCTGTCAACTCTGGATTCATGGTATTTTGGAGAGCAACAGGGGAAACTCTCCACACATCCTCTCACTAGCACAGTATTTACTTGCTCACAGATTTTTTTTTTTTTTTTTTTTTTTTTTTTTTTTTTTTTTGGCTTTCAGTTAATATTTTCAACCCAGTTAATAATTTCTTTTCACATGTGTGATATTTCAGAAGCATGAGCTGGCCCTGCTGCACATGTTGGGTTGGTTGATGGAGGCATCAGGGGACAGCGTTTGCCTGCACTCATTCCAAGACCTATAGAACAGCTATTTTTGGCAGAATCAAGACTCAAACACAACTTAAACATTTTAGCAGCAGCAGAATTTAAAATATTATAAACTTACAAAGAGATTTAATAGTTTTCAGGCAGGCTGACTGGAAAAATAGTGTATTTTAACACACAGAGAGTAATCACAGTTCTAGTGTGATTTATTCATCATGGAATTCAAGTTTTAATTTGATTCAGGTACCTGCTAGGCAAGTCTCTGCAGGTAGCAAATTCAAGTTGATAGAAAGCTTTTCAGAAGCATCAATTAACAACAGTTATTAAAACAGTGACCTCTGCCAGCTCTGGTGAGATGACACTTCCTGCTTGGATAGGCAATGAGGAGCGTGAAAAGAAATCCAACACCACTCACGCTGAGAGAGCCACTTCACATCTCAGGACTAAATTAGACAGCTGGCAGCATCCCTGACATCTGTACAACAATCCTGGAAGTCTCTGCCTCTTCTCACAGATTCTACAGGTTCTGTTGGTTTTTTTTTAAATTATTGTTAACACAAGGCTCTTGCTTTTCACTTCTGCAGAACCTCTATGAAATGCTCGCGGTTTCCTGGCTCCTGTACTAAATTCTCTTGTTTTGAGCAACATCTCCTCCAGCTATGAGTTTCCTTGCCAGGCTGTTTTCTCATACAGTTGTTAACACCGTCCTCTTGTCCTTTCTAACAAACTGCTTCAGCAGTTTCCTCTCTCTTCTCACCCAATTTCCAAGTTTCTCCTGGTGGAAGATTCCAGCCAGGATCCTCCTGGCTCATCTTTCTCTTCCCTTCTCATCTGCACACTGACTTGGTCTCTGCTGCTCCTGCAATGCCTCTGTTCCTGCTGTAAAATCTTTATTCATGACACATCAGAAAGGAAAAATATTCTTTCAAATAACTAACTGACTTTGAACTACCAGGAGGTGAGGGGAGGGCAAAAGGAGCAAATCTGAGTTGTGCACATTTCTTCAGTCTTGGGGCTAAACCACAGAATGAGCAGGAGGGAGTTTCGGCACCGGAGAGTAGGAATCCACAGGTGTGGGAAGAAGTCAGGATGTGTGGGCTGCAAGGAATTGATTTGCTAAGACACCTTGAACAAAGCTCCCAAATTTGCTAAAATTTTTGCCCAACCCCACTCCACCTTCAGAGGGGTGGAAGCACTCTAAGATCCAAACCTGAGAGAAGGCAGACTTCCACTGATTCTTAAAAATCCTCCTGCTTTCAACTTTGCTATGGATGTTATTTTGGTCATAGAGGAATTATGCTTTATTACTGAGTGGATGCAAAAGATTAAGTTAAGTGCTTAAATAGTCTAGCAGTGTTTACATATAAACACAGGGTGGTCTGCTGCAAAAGCATATGCACACAGAGCTGTATCAAACACTCACCATCTGCACTTCTCACTCACAACAGGCCAAACCTGGTACAGCACTTAAGGACACATGTGGAATCGTTTGGACAGCTCTCCAGAAGCCATGACAGAGTGTTTAAGGGTTGGATTTACAAAGACATTTAGAAACCTAAGGCTGTGATTCAACAATTTTGAGGCTTCAGCAGCAATAGTGACATAAGGCACTGACACATCCCCTCCTGCACAGCATTCAGCCCCCTCAGCTGTGCTGTGCTGGAGGAGCTGGAGCTCACAACTGAAAAAAGAAAAGTATTGGTTTAAATCTAAACCAGTTTCACGATCCAACTCCCTGTGTGGCTGCACACAATTCCTGGCACTACACATCATGGGCCAGCACTGCTGCACACTGGGGTCATCCTATTTCAACAATAAAATATTGGTTTATGGTAAAATGTTGTTACTTAAGAGGCGTTGTTTATACAGCAAACACAATTCAGAATTCTTCAGTGCCACCGTGAGCCCACTGCTAAGAGATGTGGTGCAGACCTGCCTGGAATGTCCTCAAAGGTCTGAGCTGACAGTGATGGCACAAATGAACACAGGTTGTCCTGCTGAAAGCCTCTGCAATGCAAACCTGCTGCTGAATCAAACAGTCTCTGGGCATCTGCACATTTACATTAAATATGAACAAACAGCTCTGTAACACACTTTATCAGTGCATACTTTGTTTTTTAATACAGAACAAAAAGACATCTCTTCACAATGCTGAATTCCAGTGCACCACCTTAAAAAGCATAACTTTAATAAGGAAATTTTAAGTTACAAATAGAGACCTTGCAATCCAATTCCCAGGGCTATTTTATTATAGTATTGAAATAGCTTTCTTTGTACTTATGTGGAATGCTCTTCAAAATGCCTTTAATTCACAGCAGTAATCACGAGAGGAATATGGATATTAGAATGTGTGAAAACTGGTTAACAAAACAAGCATGCATCTACTTTACAGTCATCACCAGGATCCTGCCTGAGCCTGCACTGGTCTGTGCTTTATGAAAAAGAAAAGCATTAACTCCTTTACACACACCTTGAGAGGGAAACCAGCCCTCCCATAACCATTCAGCATCAGAGGTAAAATAATTTCAGAACCAAAATCCCACAGCACAAATGCATTGTTTATATTTCCACTTCATGAAACATGACATTGCACCACAACAATAATAATATTGTTATTATTAACAACAAATGCTAAAAGCAGTAATTTTTAGGGGCCTGGGTAAGAATTAGAATTATTGCATTAGATGGTTCTTGAATTATTCCTGACTTTTCAAGCAATTTGAAAAGTTTGAAATTTTAAACACATCAGCCTAAATTGCACATGCACACACATTTCCATACAGCAGAGCTGAGATAGAACTCTTCAGGAGAAACCCAACCCAGAGTCCTTTAAAAAGGAAAAAGAGCATTTTTCACACAGACAGAGCTGTGCCCATGGTGTTCCAAAGCTGGATAATGCCCCCACCGTCTCGGGGCTCACCTGGGGGTGCAGGGTCAGTGCTGGGAGGTGAAATCCTGCAGGGAGGGACAGGGGGTGCAGCTGATGCTGACCCCAGTAAACACCAGACCCTGGGCCTCAAAGGAAGGCACAGAGTCCAGTCCTGCCTCGAGGAAATGAGGGGCTGGGATGGTTTCTTGGCCAGCCAGATTCCCAGGGGAAGTGAGTGGGGCTGTTTCCCATCTGGGAAAGGCCCCACTGTGTGCACCGACCCCCTGATGGGACCCTGACACCATGCACCACTCCCCACTGTCACTGAACTTGAGTTCAGCCTTCTCAAGCTAGAATTCATTATTTTATAACATGTTATTTTCAGCTCTCCTATTGAAGATTTACAGCAACAGCAAAGCCTTCTCACTCTCTTTCTTTGTGCTTTATTTCTCCCTCAACAGAGCAGAAATTACAGTGCTTACCTCCTTTTATGAACAGCAACAGATGATGCATGATACCTATTATTTACTCTATACTTATGGGAAGCAGAGAGATTTTACCTTTGGGTGCAGTGAGTGATGAACAGGAAACACAGATGTTGTGCCCAGTCAGACCTTTTCACACTCTGGGCTTGACCATGACAGGCACTGCTGGCAGGAAGGGATCTCAGTGATCACTTCTCCTAGGCACATCAGCTCCCTGAACTTAGTGCAAGCATCACAAATTCCAGAGGCTGGGAGGAAGGGAAGATTAGGGATTTGACCCTCTGGAGAGCAGAGCAGACCATTTCATACACAGGACTAAAAATAGACAGAATTAGCATGTGAAGACTCAAATTTTAGGCTTCATCAATAGAGTTCAAACAGCCACTCCAAAAAAATCATCCACTTCAAGGTCTAGAGCTTTTGTTAAAATTATAAATTATGGTAGAAACAGGCAAGTCTTAATATCACTAGTTCTAAGGGTACTTCAGATACTTGATATCAGCCTTTAAGGATCCTTAAGATCAATTTGTTCTGTAATTAAGAGGGAAGCAAAGGTGAAGAAAAAAGCAGAAAAGATGAGATATAAATGTTGCACAGCCCACTGCAATTTATTACACAAGCTTTTACTCATTCCAACTTTTGTGATCACTTAGTTGAAGTTTTCTTGAGGGAATTTCATAATTAGTCTTGGTTTTTAGCTCTTCAGAATGATGATCTGACCAAGTACTTCGATCTGCCTGTGATACTACAGAGATAAAAATCTATCTTACAACTCAGAGGTTTATCAAAAGACTCCTTCAAGGTCATCTTCACACTTCAGTAGAAAAACTGGAGATAACAAGAACAATTAGGCATTTATAAACTCAAGACTCTCCCAGCACAAACATTTAGGAGAGAGAAGCCCTTCAGAACGCTATTTTATAAAAAATATGCTTTCATCACTTCTTCCTCCAGCATGACAAGCTGTTCCTTAGGTTGGGATTTTTTATAGGGCTTATGGAAATTAATTGCGTGGCTTCCGCTGAAAGTCAGCATGGGGGAGGAGGGCGAATTCCCTGGAGGAAACTCTCTGAGAAAAACTCTCCTTGAACAGGAAAGTTGGTTAAAGGAAAGGGCTCCTCATGGCTGTAACTCCTGGGCTTGGGGAGCACAGTGCAGACATGGCAGCAAAGTGGCAGCAGAAATTCACTGCTCCTTTCTGGCCATTTCCCCACTCCTGTAATCAGATTCCCTCTCATTTGTTATTTCCACTCACACAAGGATCACGTGCAGCCCCAGCAGAGATCACACAGGTTTGAAGTTCACTGTGGCTTTTGAAATGTTAGAGCCTCTGAGCTGGAGTTTAAAGTCTTTCATGGGGCTGAGAGCTGGACTAAAGCCAGAATAAGAAATACAGAAATTCAGAAGTGTAGTCGTGTAGCTGCGTTGCTTGACATGACCTGCAGAGCTTCACTAAAAAATAAAACCTAAGCTAGCATTAATGCCAAATATATCTAAAGTAGAATAAGCCCTGCAAAATTACCATGTCTAGTGCAATCTGGGAGAAAAGCTCAGCCTACTAAAAAATAATATGATTCTGTTTATGTAGGCAGACTAAGAGAGGAAAGTGCCCAAGTGGAATCCAAGGAATGAAGATATCCCAAGGTAAGCACAAATATTATCATGAACACTGCCTAGCTTAGCTCCAAATACATTTCCCAATCCTCTTCATGAATATAGAGCTCAGAGATTGTGAAGAGCAAATTCCTTTAAGGCACGTCAAGTTGCTTATTCAAAGTAAAGAAATTCCAAGTTGTCAGATAATTTCTAATAGTAAACAGATACAAATTAAAAAAATAAAAAAGGACAGTCTATGCATCCACAGTCCCTTATATAAAACAAAGAAAAACTAAATCCTGTCCACTGTAATGTGACTGAGTGGTACAAAATAATCCACCTGTCCCAGGGTCTGGACTTGGCCAAAAGCCAGGGTTTGAACTCTGCCAAACATCTCCAAAGTGCTGCTAGAGAAGAGCCAATAAAACATTTCTCGCAGACCCTGCAGACAACAGGAGCCTGCTGAACCCTTTCTGATCAGCAGCCCCGGTGTCTGGCCTGTCTGTCAATGCCAGGGGCTCTCAGCAGGGAGTGGTTTATTATTCTAATAAGATGCTCCAATGAAGAGAGGGTCAGCTCTGAATCACTGCCATGAGAAGATTTAATTAGATTTTTACACTGACTAAAGACATTCCCTGCACACACACTAAATTTTAAATATGGAGATAAATGACAGTGTCTTTTAAAGCAAGGCTACTTTTGTTTTCTTTCTGTTTCAAATTCCCTGTTTCTATTTTTCCTTTCTTTGAGATAGCTGTTTTCATTACACATTTATAGCGTCCAAGCTGAAAGGTTTATTGTGAAAGAGTTCAATAATTTTCTGATTAAAACTCTCTGGGCAAACCTGAACTATTCCACCCAACACAGAGCTCTGTAATTTCCCAGGAAAAGGTCTGAAAACCCATACCCAATTAAAAATTAGAAAAACCCAACAAAACAACCCAAATTTTCTTCATCACACAGCAAAACCTGCAGAACAGATTGATATTGAATACATGCATGTTATAGACCAATGCATTATTGTTATTAATATGCTGTTTTAATTAAAAATACACTGGATAAAGAAGAGAAAGAGGCTCAGCTGTGTCTGCTCCACACAGCTGCAAACTACCTGTATGAGCAGATAGAATGTTCATTAAGGGTAACCTCACATCAAAGATTCTTCTAAAAGCCACCAGAGGAACGCTGAAGTCAAGCACGAGGGCCAGAGCTATTAGGGCAGTTTCAATCATTAGGAAACCATTATCTCCAATTCATGCTGCTACCAGGATACAGGTTCACCCAGTAACATGACAGCAAATTACATGATTAATTAGCTCCCACATAGCTACTGTGAGTCAACCAGTTGAAACTGATGCCCTACAGAAATGGATAAAATATCACCCAATGGTAGCTACTGGCTGCACAGATCTTCCTGCAGTTACATCCCAAACATCAGTGAGCTTGCAGGTGTTTGAAGGGAGCTCCCCGGCCATGCCCACTTTGTATTCACTACCCAGTGCACAACATGGATTTCTGTATTTGATTTCTCTTTCACCATTTAATTATTTTCACTCTTTTGCCTAATTGCCATCATCAAGTTTCCTGTAGATTCAAAACATGAACTACACTGGCATTCTTCTAATGGCACCCATTCTTAAGAGCACTTCATAGGCATTTTTAAAAAGAAGACAAAATATTTGCCTCCTTTGGCAATTTGGCAAAAGAAACAATGAGACAAACACTGTACAACAACTCTGAAAAGGATGATGGGAAAGCTGGAAGAGAATGCAAACTGAGAACAAAACAAATGAAATTACATCCAGCACTGAGAACTTCCCTGCTCTGCCTGGTGCCCTGCACCCCATCCCACCAGCTGAGTCAAGTGGCGAGAAGTCAGCAACAGCAAAAATAAAAACCAAACACACGAAACAAAACAAATCTCTCATTTTGTTCTTTTCAAGGGTTTAAAAAAAAACAAACCCAAGGGACATGTGTGTACAAACATGACCCAGTATTTCAGCAGTTAGTGCTCCCTGACACCTGCACAGGCTCTGCTCACTCAGAGCTGAACTTTCCTCAGTACATCCTCTCCTCCACGCTCAGGAGGCAGGAATGAACGATTTATTTAGGATCTGAAAACACCAGGAGTCAACAGTGGAGAGACCTTATGTGAAAGAAAACAACTTCATCCTTGAAACTCTCCAAAACAAACCAGAGCAGGTTAAGAGATGAAGAAATATTTGAAACAACCTGAAAAATCTAAGGACCATCCAATAACCAGGTTCTCTGTCTACTTTCCTCCCACCAGCATTTTAAGATATCTTGAGAATTTCAGCAGAATGTATTTGAAAGACTTGCAAAATGCAGACCTTCAAGATCCAGTATTTATTTACTGACACTTTAACAAAGCAATTAATACAAAAGCAAACTGTTCACTGGCATTAAGAGTTTTTTGGTGGAGGGTGATGCCTAGGACACCAAAAATTAACTGGCTTTAATACATACCAGCACAGAAAGAGATGATTCAATCATGGCACTGCTGAGAGATGCAAAAGAGCAGGACAGAAAGAAGGATATTACAACACTCAGGCTTCAATATCAGAATTTTTATCCCTATTGATGACTTAATAAAAAACTGAGGGAAGACAGAAATTGTAGAACAACAAAAAGAAATTAGCAGCAGCAGATAATATTTTAGTTGTACTAGCAAAAATTATAATTGATTTTCTGTCTGTGGTGTTAAAGTTGCTATCTTTGCTCTGAAAATAAATTTTAATTTTAAAAGCATAATCATATGTTAAAATAGTTCCACCTGGCATTTTCTGTCCACAAACTCATTTTACAAGAGGGATACAGGAGCCACCATTGCTCTGTCATGTCAAGAAATCCATTTCATTTCCCTAGGAATACCTAAGATTAGAAAGCACTACATTTGCTTATCATCTGCTATGCTGTAAAATCAGCTTGTTGAAGGAGGAACCTTTTGTTTAAATGAAGAGCAACTTTCAAACTAGAAAAGATCATGGATGCATCAACACAAACTGTTTTTAAGCCAAATTTCAGATTAAAAAAAAATCATGCAACTATTACTTTAAATGCCAAGCACTCCTTGTAGCACTCCTTTCAATTAACACAGCTTCTCACTGTGGAATTTTTAAGGAGGCTACTATAATCTACATTATTACTTAATGTAATTTCTTCAAAAATATCTGTTTTCTCCTTCCATCAGCCACTGCCCTCAAACTGTCCTTCTCAAGGTTCACAAGAAGTGGGCTCAGCTCTTTTCAAGACCTGTCTACATGGCACACACAAATCTGTCACGAGCAAAGGCATCATCTCTGCTGAGCAACTGTCAAAATGCAAAAGCCAAAATGAAAGAAGGTTCTGCATGTAAAACAGGGAAGGAGAAAAACCTGGCTTTGGCTTCAGGGGAGCTCAGCTTTACAGGGCTATTTTGGACACAGATATTACATTCTGACTTAAAACACATCAAAACCGTAGGGTATTTTTTGCCACTCCTACAGCACATTTGATTTTAATACCAAACACTGAATACAGCAATCAGTAAAAGAGTTCAACAATTTGAGGCCACAGAAGTTTAAGCAGCTTGACACAGACTGACAGGCTGCAGCCAGGCTCGTGTGGAATTATTTCATGTGCTGGCACTTTGCCTTCCATCACTGAAATGAGCACCTAAAGGCAAGAACACAAAGGATACAGGATAATCCATCACCACTCATTTATCACAACAAATGCTGGCAGTGGATAGTGAGAGCTTCCTATCAGGCCTTGCAAGTAGGAATTATCTGGTCATTCCTTCATTCCTCACAATGTGTCATTCCCAGAGTCTGGATTTTAGAAAATATTACCTGGTCTTGAACAAGCAAAAAGAAAAGGTCGAAGTCCAGACTCTCTGCCTGGATGAGGGCATCTGCTTTGTGGTTAATTCCTTCTTGCTCCACTCACTCCCAGCATTCCTGCACAGCCTCCAGATGATAAAATTCTCACCATTCTCATGGGGAAACTGAGGCACAGAACAACTCAACAAAACAGTAATTTGCTCTGCAAGAAGTTGTTTAGGAGTCTCTGTATCTTGAAGTGCTTTCAAACGCACATGGCACAGAATGAAAAGGCTGAACACACTCCACAATCACATTTTGTGAGGGATGGAGTCAAAGCATTACAGGCAACAGTGGAGCATAATGATCATACACAGAATGCAATTTTTATTTCATTTCATTCCAGGTAAGCTCAGCGAACGTTACATAAATGATTCACTACTTTACCACCAATTCTGTGCCAAACTTACTTTCCCAAAACTGAGTTTCAAAGAACAATCCTGAGCAACACTAAGGCATAAATTTAATTTCAATACAAAACCTGCTGCATGGAGGTGCTTTTGGTTGCTAAAATTAGAGGGCTTACTACAGGATTCCCCTGGCCATGACTCACAGACAATAAAGACACAGTGTGCAGCCACAGAAAAAAGCAAACCCAAGTCTCCAATGTTAACAAGGTCTTCCTGTGCAGTTTTCTCCCTGTGTTACCCATGCAAAGGTAAGAATCAGATAATAATGATGAGGTAGCAATGTCCATCACACTATTAATACACTTATTTTCACAATAACATGCACATACTGCTGAGTAACATCAGTGAAATTGAAAGGCTGGTGTTACTCCTGTGCAGGCAAAACCTGCACAGCACAGAGCAAGTGCCTTCCAAAATTAACCCATCAAGAATGGAAATAACAGTAAAGTAGCATCTATAAAGAGATAAAAACTGAGTCACTTTACCCAGTGAAACTTCTAATGGTTCCATTTTATTTATTTTTTCCCCACTGTGTGTTGGGAAAATGGGACTAGAAAATAAGTACCAAAATACTTCAAATCATTTTAAGTGAAGATTATATTTAGAGGAGAAAACCATGAAGTCATCAGCTGGAATTTGCTACCCCAAGCTTTTTTTCATTTAACTCATCCATAGGATTCCTTGTAAACACATGAATACCCAGAGAATGCCCTAAAGTGAAATTAAAAAGTAATAACAGTTATTTTTAACAGCAGGTAAAGGAAAGCAGAGCAAAGCAGTTCTGTGTAGTTAGGAAGGACAGCCAGGCATCCTCTCAGACCCTGCATGTCAGGAGCATGGCCAGAGCCTGGCACCACCACGGTCCCAGGGATGGGAACAGCCCCTGAGCTCCCAGGACACCCCCATGGTGCAGTTCAGCACCTGGGAAAACTTCCCCTTTCTAGAGTTACTGCTGAAACTACTTCAATTTCTTTATTTCCAGGTAAGATTTGCATTTTTGAAGTTTTTTACCGTGCTACACTCCTAGAGCTTCCTTCTCAAGGGTACAGGGGTCCCCTCTGAAAGCACTTTTATCCCCCTGCCAGCATAGCTGTTTAGATTTCCTCTCAGATAGACTAAGGTTATTTTGTAGAGATAAAGAAATAAAGTTATTAATTAATACATTCTCCATGGGCTTACACCACCCTCCACAATGCAATTATACAATAAAGCTGGTCTGGCTAAGCCACCAAAATATAAAGACCTTTTCATTCCACCTTATTCCAGCTCTGCTCCTCCTCTCTGACAAGGGAATATACAACCAATGCAGATGGAAACACTTGCTGTAATACATTTTTGAATTTGGCAAGAGGCAGTTTTAATTTATTCTTTTCAGACTTTCTGCTGCAGTAAAGCAGCCTCAAATCCCCATCCCCCAAATAGCAAAGCTAAAAAAAAAAAGGAAATGGGGAGGGGGTTAAAGCAGTCTTATTATAAAATCACAGCTTTAGCAAAAGCTTTGATATCATTATTAGGTTCATACAAATTTCCTCTCTTATCTAGTTTGTTCTTCATTGTCTTAATTAGTTCAACCACACGTAGTTTGTGTTCTTTTCCACTTTTTTTGACACAGAAACAAGCAGTTAAACTAGTATTTGCAGTCTTTAATTACACATTAAAATCTTCATCCTTGACTTTTTTTTTTACTGAAAGTACAGGGATTCCCTACAGTGCAATATTAATGTTCTGCTCTAAATGCTGCAAGGGCATCTTCTAATGGTTGGGACTGTGGAACAACTTTTAATTAATTGCCACCTTTTAATGGTACAGTTCTCACACAAACATTACCTTTAAGGCAAACATACATCAAAGAGTCAGAAATTTGCTCTTTTACAACAGAGCTGAGGTCCCCAGTAATTCTAAACTCGCTAAGGGTCTTCTGCTCTGGATCTGCACATGTTTTGGAAACAGCAGATCAACACTGCTACATGGCCCAGAGTCTCCAACAAGATTCATCTTTTTCACTTCCCAAATCCAGTGTTCCAGTTAACCTTCCCCAAAGTGGATGGCAATGATTTCAAATTGCTGTGCTCGGTCACACAGGGCTCCACATCACCCAGCAATCCTGTAAGGGGGATTATTTGTGCAATATGACAACAAAACATCGACAGCCACCAGCCCCAGGTGCTTTTTGGCTCGTGTCTCCATAACAGGCACGTGCACAGAGCTCATCACATCAGTCCACAGTGGCTCACAACACACTCGTAGAAAAAGCTCCATACACAATAAAGAAATTGTGAAATTTCAATTGCATGCACTCTCTTTCCACAGTACTTGGTTATAAGAGCTGTTGAAAAGTGAATAAATAGAATAGGTTTTTCCTCCATGTTAAAATACACTGTGAAGTTTTATCTCCTAACTCCTAATGTATTTTATCTCCTAATGTTTCCTGCCCAGAGCAGCTCTGGCTGCCCCTGGATCCTTGGAATTGCCCAAGGCCAGGCTGGACAGGGCTTGGAGCAAGTGGGATAGTGCAAGGTGTCCCTGCCATGGCAGGGGGTGGAATGAGATCAGCTTTAAGGTCCCTTCCCCCCCAAACCATTCTGAGATTTTTTAATGCATATTTCAGTAATTTACTATGGATAAAGCAACATTCAAGATCCTTTTGTATTGTATGGATAGAAATTATTCTCCAGTTAATGAATATCATAAGGAACATTTAGTTTCAGTCAAAGTATTTCCTTTGGACAATCTATGTTGATCAATGCCTGCTGGTTTTTTGTAATTACTTTGTAAGAAAATATGCAGCTGTATAGTACTTAATGGAATTAAATTAAATTCAGCATATAACTGCAGCCAAAAAAAAAAAAGCACTGATTTGGCATAACAAAACAAAGAAGATTACTGCAGAAACCCCTGCTGTCAGATATATCAACATATTAGAAGATTAAATCAAGATTAAAATGTTTAAAAGAATTCTGTTTCTAAAGATGCACAGAGCAGCAAAGCTCATGTTCTGTATCTTTGGTATCTACACAGGTCACAAAGCATCTGTAAAGTCCCAAAGTTAACATGATACATAACCCAAGTGAACAGCACTGGAAACAAACCAGAGAAATCAGACAATTTAAGAGCACCTGTTTTATAATTTACCTGTTACACTGAAATAAAATTTCAACTGGATTACCCCTCCTCTCTTTTTTGGAGCAGAGTTTGGTGAGGTACCTTTGGCTACAAGCTGTGAGATGACCACTGTTATATCCCTGCTATGTTACTGGATTTAATCAACTGGAGCTGCCTAATGAAACCCTTCATGAAATAAAACTGTACTGTGGAGTTTTTTCTTTCCAGCTACATTATTCTGAGTGCTCAACAGTAAACACCACTTAACTGAGACAGATTGCCATTACATTGAACAGCAGACCCTTTCCCCTCATCACATTTTAACAAAACGCACCCAGAGCAGCAGGACAAAACAACATCCACTCACAGAGCTCTGGAACATTTGTTTCTGCTGCTGATATGGGCAGCTGGGAAGGAAAAATATCTGTCTTTAAAGGCTTAGACTCATCTCATCCAAATGACAAGGGCTGGGTAACTCACTTGAGTCACACCTGAAATTCATAAAGGACAATGCAGCATCCACCCAAGGGCTGTTCTCTGGAAAACTGAGCTCAAGGCAGGTTAATGATTTGTCATCACCCTGGAACTGACCCTGATCATTTCTTACACAGGTGGGTTCAGTCAAGGGAGAAGCTTCCCCAGCTTTGGGATCCCAAATCTGGCCCCACAAGCCCTGAACACACTGGAATCAGAGTGGGAGTCAGGGGTAAATGGCAACACACTGCAACTCCCACTGAAACAGCTTCACAGAGGAGCTCTGCAACAGCAGTTCAACAACTGACTCAAAATAAAAAGAAAACAGCACAATGATGTGATCCAAACTGTGCACAAGACATCAAATAATAAAATTAATGTTCGATTGACGTGGTACACGGCTGCAAAGTAATTAAACTTATTCTTGTAAATATTACTGTCTTACAATATAAAGAACTAATTTGAAATCTTTTTTTTTTCCATATAAAAGGGGATTAATTTATGGAGCAAAAGGGTCACATGTTTCAGCAACATGTTCTTCTACAGTTCCTGTTGCACTGTCTGGCTAAAATCAAGCTAAAGAATTCGGTGAGAAACTTAAACATGAACAGGGATATGAAATGAGCTCCCAGTCTTGAAAGTTATTGGAAACTGATCTCTTCCTTATTAATACAATTCCCCATCATGTACAAAAAGATATCTCCATGTTCCAGAATGCAAACAGAGTTTTAATCTTTAATTATATTCTCAACCTCAGCTCTTCTGGAGAGAAGTACAGATGTGGGTCTGAGGATTATTGCTTTATTACATTATCATCTCCGTGGTATTTAATGAATATTGATACTTAATGCAGCTTTGCCAGTATAGGCAAAGAAGAATTTCAGAACTGCACAAAACTTCTGATGACTTTTCTCAAAACAGAAAATACAGGTACACACTTCACTCTTCTACTCTTGAACATTCCAGGAGGAGGCCCAAAGCTTGGAGTCCTGATACTGAATTATTGCATTGTTATTATTATTATTATTATTATTATTATCATTATCAACAACATTATTGCAATAACAACACTGGCTGTTAAATAACCTCACCCCTACACCTTGTGTCACACTGAACTGAATCAGATTCACCACTGAATTTGGGTTGGAAAGGACTAACACAGCATAATTAAACAAGTTCTCTTAAAAATTACAAAACTTATGAACATCTATTGTCTTAAGCATCTTTTGCCATTATCTTCAGAAATACCTGCCTCTTTCTTACGTACTGAAAATCCCTGAACTTAGGAAGCAATTAGATGCTGTTTATAAAACAAAATGCTGAAAAAATGCTTTCCTCCAAAAAACTCTTGGCAAAGGGCTCAGGATTTTTCCTTAATGCAAAAATGATAAATTATACAAGTTAAGTTCCAAAGAATTTATTCTGGCACATCTGATGACTGGGTGTATAGTGTGTGTGTGTGTGTGTATATATATATATATATATATATATATATATATATACATATATATATATAGCTGTTAAAACCAGCAACTTTTTAATTTAATACTATATCCTTCCTTAAGAGTAATTTCGAGTTTCCTGAAGAAGGCTCTTGACGAAAGCCAATGGAATCTGACAGTACTAATTATATGACAGAACCATTGAACAGATAAGACATTAATGCTGTGACAGAACAACACTTTAAGTATGCTGGTATTAAATTAAGCTCCAATAAACACAGAGTTTGGGATATCTGTACAGTTCTGTTCCAAATCCAGATGAACAAATACCTGCTGAGCCAGGAAATTAACTTTTTAGGGAATCCACTCACTATACAGCATCTTTAGTAATGCAGTTCCAAAGGATGCAGAAAATATGGATTTCTTTTGAATATATCCTTCTTCTCTAGAAAAATTATCCAGATGAATTCTGAGGTGTAGAGAGCAGATCAGAGACCTCCTCCATCTCACCCAGAACAATAAGTAGAAACAGAGTGGCCATCCAGAGTCTCTATATCCTCAAGTCTTTGTTATCTCCTAAAAGGAAAGTTATCTCCACAGATTTTTTTTTTTTGCTCATTCATCTAGAACAGTATCATGGGCAGCACTGTCTTTTCCTTTATTAAAAAGAAAAAAAAAAAGTAATTTTGCTGGTGTGCTCCTAGCAATAGAGTACAAATTTACAGAGATTTTTACTCAATCTATTACAGTATTTTCACTGTCAAGTCAGGGCATATATCAGACCACAAGGTTTACAAGACAAGTTGAAGAGCCTTAAAACAAAGAAACTGGACTCTCTTTTACTCAAACCTCTCTGTTCATTGAGCCTGAAGTTGTCAAACAAGAACAAGACTTCCACTTGTTTATTGTTTATAGTGTGCTTATTTCTTCAAAACCACAAAGTGACAACAAATGACCCTAAAAGGCACCATAAAGGGCAAGAGCCTCAGTACCTTCTGCAGTGATCAAGTTCTTGTTCTGGCAATTTTCTTCCAGACAGAGAAGACAGATGATCATTCTGGGAGCACTGAGAAAGCCCCACACAACACAGCTATCAAAATCACAGGGTTTCCAACTGAGACTCCTAAAAATTCCCATTAAAACTGACTGACTCTCGTGTGTGCCACTGAACTCCACTGCAAGAGCACAGAGAGCATCCTGGCCTTCCTCTTTTCCTCCTTCCCCAGCTCACAGTGGCTCACTGCTGTTCTCCAGCTGGACAGTGACACACCAGATTCCCTGGGACCCCAGCAGGGTGGTCTGTTGCCCTAATTTTTTAAGATTTTCTCAGCCTTCTGATGTTGACATTTTTGTAGCGAGCTTTCTCACACACTTTCTGTAAATAACTCATTGTTTTGCATTCTTTTATGGAGGAAGAGAAATCTGACAGACTGTTAGTTTGTCCAGTGTCATTGGAGAGGTGGCACTGTCACCCTCCAATCCGCTGTCACTTTTAGAAAACTATAAATGTTAGAGTCAGAAAATAAACTTCTCTTTTTTCTTCACCTTGAGAACAGCGGTGTGAGCTTGTGTTCTTTTGTGCCCTATAGTGACAGTGGTCCAGCAGCAGGATTACCCTGTGGACTCCCTGCTCTCAGCACTCCCCAGAGAATTCTGCTGCCTCAGGGTCTCAGGGGCAACTTCCTAACTGCAAATTTGTGGTGCCGAGCAAAATAATACCAGATTAATTAACTGCACCAATTCCTACATTTCAAGAGGACAAGAAAAGCCCCACCATCGTTTCCTATTGTCTTTATTGATTCCCAAGCAGGAGCAGCCACCCTGCTTGTCAGCAGGGCTGCACACAGACACTTCCCCAGGCTCTGGGAGGAGCTGACAGCTCTCAGCACTCCAGCAAACACTGCCTTGAGATTCCTGAACAGAAGGAAGGAACCCGCAGCCAGATGAGAGGCATGTGAGGGAATGCATCCATTAGCACGTACAGGGAGATGTCTTGTTAATAGAAGACAGAAGGAGGGACAAAGCAGGCAGAGACAGCAGCCAGCAGTTAGTCATTTTCTCACACACATCATTTGGCTGGGAATGAGACACACATCAATCCAGGCTTCCTTTCTGCGCTTTCAGAGCCAGGGAAAACCAATACTGAAAAGCAAAACCCAACGCCAAAAGGCCTCGCTTCAAAACTGCTCAGCACACTTGCAAGTCCTCAAATAAACAGGGAGAAAATGCAGATTTTCCTCATAGGGCAGAGAACTTCCATTTTCAAAACCACCTTTTGGATTTAAAATTGTTGCTCTGTTTCAGATATTTACTAGTGAAGAATTAGAAGCTCTCACCTCCAAACCAAAGCACATCAGAGGACAGCCTAAGGTTGGGGAGGAAAAGGAATGAGGACCTGCCAAGAATCACTTTTGCCATCACCAAAACCTTTTCTCCAGCTCCTGCTGTGAGCATAAAAGAGGAAGAGATGGCTGAGCCTCCAAGACAGGCATGGGTGTGCTTTGCTTGATTGGTTTCTTTTTTTAAAAAAAAGGCATTTTGGAGGGGAAAGAAGAAAAGCAGAGCAGGGATAGAGACTGAAGGCTCAAGTGAACAGTGAATTGAACAAAACTTGATTTTTCTGCTTTTATGAGATGAAACACCATTTGGGAAGTTTTAGTTTGTGGAATACAACCCAAGTCTCACACCAGCAGCACAGATCAAAGACCTGGATGAACAAGAAAACTGCTCAGCTTGCACCACTGCCATGGGGAACGTGAAGCACAATAGCAAAAGTTACTCATGCAGTTTCTTCAGGGAACAGCACCATAAATAAATAGATAGTAACCTGCCCTCTAATAACACCTGTAACTCAAATACAGACATGTTTACTAGTAAACCAGCCATGTGCAAAATCTGCATAAGAATAAATTTGTTTTAGGAGATTCTTTGCCCAAATCATCACCTCTGATACCTCCTGAGCAAGTGTTTCCTGCATTCCTTTGCTGGCAGAGAGGATTTACTGCAGTGTTGATATTCACTCCAACCTGCTCTCCTGAAATGACATTTTGGCATACAGCTGGTTTCAACTCCTTCTGTTTAAGAAAAGCTCAAGATAATATAGCTGCTCTGAACAACATTTAATAAACACTTGACTCATTGTTACTCAGCCCAATGACTTGTCACTGAACTTAATTTTAATAGCATACATCAAAGCAAAAATAGACCAAGAAATAGGTATCCCTTTCTTGATGAATTAATAAAGCTTAAAAAAAAAATCCTTGAATTGCCATGGGAATATTAGGATGCAGGATGCCCTTTCAAGGAGATCTGTAGTTTTGCATCTGGATGTTTTCTTCTTTTGCATTTTATAAAGAATGAAGGGAAAAAAACCCCAGTGCATGATTCATCACTATTTGCATGAAACTACAGCAAAATCAAGATATTAAAATCCATTTGTCACACCTTTTTTTTTTTTTCTCTAAATACTTTTCATAAGCCTATTTCAATAAGTCTTTTCATAATCTCCTTCTGTCCTGTGCTGGAAACAAGATACTGAGCCCAACAGGTATTTGATTTGCCTTAATATCACTATTATTCTCTCAAGACACTGAGATAGCAAAGAAGAACAAATATGGAAAGGTCAGAGAGGAGCCAGAGAGGAGGCAACCAGTGACAAATAAAGGGCCAGCTCAGCAGAAACACATTTTCCCTGTGAATAATGCTGGAAGTGGTAATAAGATACTGAAACATAATTCAACTACTGCTTAAAGTTTAGCTACCACACTAAAATTTCAGTCTATCTGCAGATCCTAGGTAAATGCACCACTGAAGGAAAATCATCTACAGATAACAAGCCATATAATACCTTTAAATATGTATATTATGTATCTCACATTAAGATTTATACAGCTGCAGCTGTTAAGGAACAGATTTTTCTATGCAAAAGTACAAGTTAGCTCTTTACACATATTTCTAGTAACTAGAGATGCCATGATTAAGAAATGAAAGAAAAAACACCAAAATACCTTAAGACCTTTGAAAAATCTGTGTTAACTGATATACCAGTATTCCAGTTTATAGACTTCCTGGAGAAGAAATCCATTTGATGTTCCAGATACCCCAACAAAGAAGGAAAACTAACCAGCCAGTTTGTCACAAGATACTCCTGTTCCATCCCACATATCAGAGAAACAAGATCTGGTTTTCCAACTACAGCTGGAGCCCCCTTGAAACCATTTTCCTTTGGCTGATATATTGGTAAAACAATACAGCATTTTATGGATTCTTGGATTACCAGCCCTTTCAAGTTAATATACAAGGGGAAAGCTCTGTTGACTCTAATTTTTTTCACATTTCCTGTAAGAAGAAACCCTCTAAATGTTAACCTGTGAAATCTGGTGACAACAGGGACTTTTATTATTACAGCTACAAGGTTTTTGGTAGCACAGTGTTTATACATCAGTGACTCTTGTTTTGTGAAGAAAAGCAGGCAGTTTCCACAAACTACAAGGATGCTCAGCACAATGAACAATTGCTTAGCACTTCATTTTCTACATAATAATCATTTTCTTACAGGTAACTAAATATATTTCAGGTAGTTTATTAATTTATAAGCTTTGTTGTGCACATCTCTGTGTTTCTGGCATCACCACACACAGGCTGCTCAAAGTGTTGATACTCTCTGTCCTCAAACAATTTCTAAGTGTCCTCATAATTGCTTGTCACCTGTAAAAGAGGTTCAGATCCGATGCAAAATTAGCATATGGTGAACAGATGGACTCAGAACAGACGTTTGCCGAGAAAGTACTCACACCAAAGACTTTTTGGCTTCAGTCTTTTAGGACCTTCAGAAAAGTCCTGCTTGAAGCTCCAAGTCATAACAATCAGGTGAGCAATCATTCCTCAATGACAAACTTGTGTTGCAAAAAGTTTTTTAATGACCTGCTACAGAGAGAATGTGTACGGAACAAAAACGCAAGCACGAGGTCGCTTATTACGATTACTGAAATTATTATTATGATTGAAAATTAAACCAAAAAACCAATAAGTTAATAAGAAATGTTTCACCCCCCTAAGCATGGAAACTCTTCCAAATATTCCATTACTTACTGAGGAGGCAGGACAAGAGTTGTTGGCTGGGCTTTGGGTCTGCGCTTTGCAGAGACTCCCATCTGGTTGGCCGAACGTTTCAGAGACTGCTGATTCAAAAGGCCAGATGCCAGCCCAGCATGGTACTGCAACTGGATAAGAAAAAAACATATATATATTAAAATACACACCTCTGCAGTACTCTGTCTGTGTCAGAGCTCTGCTACCTGTGGCACCTGATTCAAATTACAGCCAGTCAGGAAGGTGGTGTGTTGTATTTCAGATATATTGCTGGGTGGAAGACAATAAGGACAAAAGCACATGGGGAAAATCTGCTGTGAAATGGGAGCATTAGGGCAAGTAAGATGGAAAATCACGGACTTCCTCTCAAGTCTACCTCTCTTGAAACTTGGGCTTGCTTTTAAACATTGAAACTGTTTCTCCTCTCTAGGGACTAAACATTCTCACTTTAGGAAGAAGATAAGAGGAAGACAGATGCAACCTTTTCACAATATAAACCAGCTTTTTAGAAATAACACTCATCTTTTTCTTCTTAAACATAAAACCACAAAACATTTGCAAAGGAGTTTCTATCGCTGTAAAGAAAAGTCTTGTTTTTAAAATACCTGCTTGCACATCTCCATAGCACTGCAGAACAATTCACATTCAGCAGCTTTCTCCTCAAAACTTCTCTTTTCCTTTGCCAATAAAAGACAAATTTTTGAAGGACACAACATGAATCTGCAGGATTTTGAGCTCTCAGATTTAAGAACAGCTACAGGGCTCTGCCTGTCCTGCAACCACCTCCAAGTGCAACAGGTTCTCCTCTGAACACTTCCAGTTACATTCTGAGTGACCCAATTTTAATCTGGAAGGGGGAGGAAGATTCATTGTTGGACAAATGTGATTTCCTGCATCATTCCAGTACCTGGATCTATGTGTTCACTACATTGTCTGAAGATTTGTTCTGAAAAAGATGAATTGTTTCACAGTTAACCCCTCTAACCCCATGGTCTGCACATAAAAAATGGGTTCATCAGGAAAGTACGATTTTAAAATGTTCAGAAAACGAAATGGTCTTAGACCAAGCTGTTCTACAGGGGCTGAGTGAAAAAGTGGGATGAAAAGCTTGGAATGATGTACCCAAAACCACCTGTGAACAGGAGGGGAGCAGTGCCCTGACTCAGATGTCACTGCTCAGCACATCCAGGATTTCCAACAGGCTCCAGGCTCCCTTGGCTGCTGTGCCACGTGAGCTCAGCCTGGCACAACATGAAGACACATCACATTGCTAATGGGAAGGGAGCTGTGCTCTGCCAGGGAAGGGGGGGATTTTACTGCCCCAACCAATGGATTCTGCTCAAATTTGTTTTTCTCCGACAGTTTTCTGAAATGAAAAAAAATCAATGAGAGCGATGGAGGGTCCCTGTTTGAAAGGCCATGTTTCAGTGTCAGGGCTTAGTTTTCAATCTTCACTACCTGAATGTGCAGGGAGTGCAATATGCAGGGAATTAAAGGCAAAGACAGGCAGAAGAGCCCACTGACTCAAGGTATATGCTTTTCCTTTTCCTTCCTGCATCTTTTTGTGCTGGTGACACCATCCACTCATGTGCCCTGTGCAGGTGTTTCAGGTAAACAACATTATCTGGACACTTGCTCAGAGATGGAAGTAATCACTGGTACTAATCAGAGATGGATTTTAAAGGTAACCTCTTAAAAACATTTCATAACCTCCCAGCTAGTGACATTTAGTGGTCAGGCATTAAAAATCAACCAAAAATCTACTAAAGGAATAAAAAACCCCCAGATTTTAAACCAAAATTTTGTCCTTCAAGGCTGACTCAAGTGATTAAGTTATTTTTATTAATTGTAAGTATTTCTCCCTAATCTACCTTTGCTCTTAGGAATGCAGGTCCAACTGTCAAAACCTGTAAGGGCCATTAAATATTTACCAAACCATCTTTATAATGGGAGAAAAGGTCAAAGTTAATAAAACTGACAGGCAGCTTCTGTCCAGCTTGATTTATGCATTATTAAAGCATCACACTGTACTGCACAGAGTGCTCTCCTTTTTGGGGACAGGGGGTGTTCACTGAAGGGACCAGGGAATTGTTTCTTAATCATTTTTCTGAGGAGCAGAAGCAAGACTGAAAAGAGTGCCAAAGCAGGACCACAGGTATCAGAACTATGGCCAGGAGATTTATGGTCTGATGGGTAGAAAATACAGGAGCCATTCAGTTCCCTTTTCTTCTTACAAAATCAACACCTTTGTCTGCCAGCACCAACCATGAGAGAAATGTCAGCTAAAAACACACCAACCCCCCCAGCAAATTTTTGCTTACTAACAAGAGAATGCCATTTCCAAACACATTCTCTCCACTTTAGGGAAAAGTGCTGAAATGCACTGTCAGAGGATGCTGTGGGTGCTAAAAGGCTCAGGCAGGGAGGCTGAGAGGAGCTCATGGGACACAAATCCTGTTTGGGGTTAATGAGCACACAGAAGCTCAAGGAGTCCTGAATCCAGGGAATGCTGGTGGCTGCAAGAATACGGGGAGAAGGTTGCGGGCATGTGGAGACAGGAGGTGACAGAGCTTGGGTTGGAGCAGAAGAGCTGTTGTGCGCCAGCACTTTTGGGGGGGGGGGTTTGAGACCTCACGGCCAAAAATTGCGGAATCGCCGATGGTCAAACCTGCCCTCGGCAATCCCAACAACATTCCCAACAATATTTCCCACAGCGTTTCCCAGAGCATTCCCCATGGCGTTCCCCACAGCGTTCCCCACAGCGTTCCCCACAGCGTTCCCCACAACGTTCCCCACAACGTTCCCCACAACGTTCCCCACCGCGTTCCCCACCGCGTTCCCCACCGCGTTCCCCACAACGTTCCCCACAGCGTTCCCCACAACGTTCCCCACAGCGTTCCCCACAACGTTCCCCACAACGTTCCCCACAGCGTTCCCCACCGCGTTCCCCACCGCGTTCCCCACAACGTTCCCCACAACGTTCCCCACAGTGTTCCCCACAACGTTCCCCCACAACGTTCCCCATGTTCCCCACGTTCCCCACTGCGTTCCCCACAACCTCCCCTCTGCTCCTGGCACCTGTGCCCAGTGGTGAACACTCACTGAAATGAGCACTGCACCAGGCAGTCGTGCAAATCATTCCCCTATCAGCTGCAGAGGATTTCCCCATCACTACTGCAAGCACCCACGTTTTCCAGCTTTGGGGAATTCCACCTGGCTTGTGTGAGGTTAAGCTTTCCCTAATGAAATATTTTTCTGTATAATATCAATGAGATTGATCCGTTTTCCCCAATACATGCAGATGAAACAGCAAATCTATTTCAGAAAAGCAAGAAATCAAAACCAGCAACAACAAAAATCAATTGACAACATTTAGCAGCCAGGATAAACCCCAGTGCCAACTTGTACAGGTTTATGATGAATCTCATGATAGCTGACATTTTTCTAAAAACTGCAGTTCCAAGCAGATGTGTGAATTCTGCTTAGGAATGTAGGAAAGGTACTGAAAGTAACACTTCAATACATACAAATGCTTTACATGAAGCTAAATAAAAACAGAACTTGGATTACTTTAAATTATTTTTTAAAGATTAATTATTTTTCTACGTTAATGGCCACACAGCTAGATTTTCTAGCACAAAATGCTATCACTAATATTTCACATTTTCAATGCTCCTGAGTATATGAAAAGTATATTCCTGTATTAACAGCTCTTAATCTTCCTCACTAAGTGAAAAGTATCAACGGTGAAAGCACTTGGGAGTTACTTTTTCTCACAGCTGAATTGTAAGGAGGGCAATTTCTTCATCTACATAAGATGTCTTTGGCTTTCACAGGAACTATTTAAACAAAAAAAGGTGTATTAAAGAATTACAGATCTGATTTAGCACTGAAAGCATTAATATTTTTAAAGAACTTAATCACATAATATCTTTTCCTTACTCTACTCCAGTGACCCCTCTTACCAGAAATAAGGTAACAATGAAAATAACCAAAAAGAACCTCTACATCCCCCAAAAATCCTGTCTTGTGCAGATGATCTTTTAAGATTTAGAGCAGACAGGAAACTTCTGTTATAGCCAGAACCCTGCAGGAAAGGCCCCTTTGTTCAGCTGAGCAGCACTGACCATACTGTGACAGCTTTCCATCTTAGCCTCTAGGGTTACTTTGCAGTGAATGTTATGAAACCACAAACATGGGCCCAGTGCTCATTTAAAACTTTGAAAACTAAAGCTTCATCATTAGAATCAAGCTGGGTCTAGAGGTCTTGAGTTTAAATAATTCATGGGCTGGAGATTTTGCATGTGCTGACTGCTGCCCAAACAAGTGAGTACACTGCACTTACTGACAAGGCCATCCAAAGTTGCAAAACTGGTTGAAAGAAGGTAAGAATCAAGGAAAAAAAAAAAAAAAGCAATCAATTGGAGCATTAGCAACTGATCACATCAGCTACAGCTGCACATTACATTTACATTTTGCTATTAATTAAAGCTTTCTAAGCACCAACACTTTAAAAAGTGAAATCAGAAGAGTAATTTTCTTTGTAATCACATTACCCTGTTATTTATTATTCCATTCTTATGTAAATCCTTAGTGATCATATACATAAGCAGAAAAACATTTTCTCAGATCCAGATAACGTAAAGTTTATTTCCATTCCTCCAAGGAATGCCTTTTAGAGAGGTGGCTGACAGATACTCACTGTAATCCTGGGGACGCACATTTGGCTCCTTTAGGATGCACAGTGCTCTGCCCCTCATCATTAAACAACTTCTCCCTTGCAGATGAAAAGGGATTTGTTTATTATGATAAAATTCTACTTGCTCTTTTGAAACAGCAACCAGCAAGCAAGCAGGACACTCCCACAGTTTCATCTCTGCAGAGTAAAGCAAGCAAGAGAGAAATTATACTACCTTAATTGATATTTTAAAGCTTTTCTCAGATAATGAGGCCTGTTTGGAAATTCTCTTTTTCTCCCAACAACGTTTGATCATTTTAGGACAGCTGAATTCCTGACTTGACCAAAACAGCATCAATAAGCCAAAAGGAGAGTCTCCAATTTCTCTACTCATTGGTTTTCCTCTTGTTGAGCTGGGTTGCAGGCTTTTCAATTAATAGAAAAACTAGACAGCATGTCTTTGCTCTATTTTACCATTTAATTAGGACATTTTATTCTCTTTTTAAAAAATCATTTATGCCCCCTTTCCAGTTTACAACAATATTTAAGCCAGAAACATGCTATCCATGAGAAGAACAAAGGCTGCTCCCATCTCATTCTTTTTTTAAATCTCTGTGGAAAAGTTATTGCCCCTTTTGCCAAACACCCGGATCTGACTAAATGTGTCAATCTGTCACTAAAATGTGACAATTATGAGCTCACACTTCTCTTATTGTCCCCTCTCATGCCTGGGCTGTGAGATGCCAGGTCTATAAACTGGGATATGGAGCAGGCTGGGAACATCACCCTGCACAGGGCTTCTCCCTTAGGGCTCTCTCCTCCCTCCCTCCCTGACCTAGGGAGTTCAAAAACAAGCTGAGACATTTTTATTTATTTATATATATAATGACACAATAAGAGGAAATGCATTGATACACATCCCTGTTTCTTTTAATGTCTTGTTTTTGCTACAGGTTTTATTCCATTGTCTCTGAATTCCTATTTTTGCTGAGAGTGCTGTTTTAATTAGTGTCAGATTTCAGCCCTAAAATGTGTTCTTCCTACTTTTCTTTTGAAAACACAGAAGTTCTGCTGATGAATGACTGCTGATGAATGCTCCCTCACTCCAATACTGCTTGCAAGTCTTTGGCTTTTAACCGTGCAGAGATAGCAAATCTCATGGCACTTTCTTCAAGGAATTGGTCAAAACTTCAGCATCTGCATCCTTGCTGCCAATAAAATGACCTGCACTGTTCAAAGTCTCTGCAAAAGCCAGTACTCCTCCTCCACCTTTTTAAAAAATGTTCTGGAATCCATTTAATAGCTACAGAAATGATATATTCTTGTTTTTTGGATAATGTCGACATAAAGGGACATAACACAGCCACCACCATTGATTTTAAAGGGATCTAGTGTTTAAATTGGATAAAGAGGCATAATAATCATAATCTGGGGTTACAAGCTACTTTATGCACTCTTTAGAAGAACAACTGTATTTTATGCTTCAAATGTTTATACCTCCAGGTATTCTGAAGGATTTGAACATACATATTTACTAAAAGATAACTAAATGAACCAGCATTTATTTCCTTGTATATGCAGCTACGCCACAAACACATAACAGAATCACAAAAAGCAAAGTAGAATTATTACATTGTGTTCTGCATCTAAATGACAAAATAAACTTAGGTGCAGTAACAAACAGCAGCAGCAGGTTATTTTTGAGTAACCCTGAAGGCAGGTGGTGGGTACAGAGGTTTTCCAGAATAGGTAAATGGTCTCATGTCACTCTGTGAGGTTTATTCACAATTGTGTGCTCCTTTAATGGACTTCATTAAAGTCTAAAGACCCAAGAAGTGCACATGATCAATAGCTGACAGAAAATCCTAATTCCTTTTTGACAGAAGCATTATCTTTGTATAGGACAAACAATCTGTAGCAGGGGAAAGTCATCATTACACTCCAAGATAAGGACACAATTAGTGCCTTCCCCCACAGCTCTGTGCTCCCTTAAACAGCCACCAGAACTCTGGAGACACTGCTCTCCTGCTAAAATTAGTATTTTCTAAAGCCCTAGACTAAATCTTTGGTGTCAGGGGCTCAGGTGGCAGCTGTGTCAGTATGAAGGATGACCTGCTGCCTCTGTGACAGGGCGTGCTCAGGTGCTTACACAAGGAATGGGAAGATAAAGCTCAAATGGCAGAATAAAGGGCTGCAATCAGGTACAGAAACACTCCCCAAACTGTCCAGCACCCTGCCATGATTTGCAGCTCTGAGGGGAGCTTTACTACAGCAAACAAAGTGCTTTACAGACAAATCAAGGAATTCATACTTTTCAATATAATGCCTACATGGTGCAGGTTATGTAAATCCAACCAGTACAGTGCACAATCAGACAAAGGGGAGACAGGCAAAGCAGAGATGAGGGAAATCCATTAGTGGGAAAGCAGTGGAACAGTACTTGTGCTGCTGATTTATTCTCTCCCTAACTCATTCAATTTAATTATTTTAACTTCTGTTGAATGCCTTTCCTTAGCTTTGGTGACTTGCACAAGAATTAAAGTGCACAATATCTTCAGACTTTAGGCAGATACCCATACTGATGTCTGACAACAGCCCAGCTGAGGGTTTTCCTGCCAGCACAGGGAAACCTGGCTTTCCTCAGCATCCTGTGCCTTTCCTGAAGGGGAAATTAGAAGATCACAATTCCACAGTCCATCCCAAGGCTCTGCCAAGCTACACCAAACATCACCACACTCTTCTGTGACCACCCCACTGCACCAGCAGAAAGAGCTGAAGGAATATTGTTTAAACTGAGCTGAAGTCGCCAAATTAGGAGCTAATTCTTCCTTAAATGGTTACTTTTACTAATATCTTTCTTTACATCCAGCAGGCATCCTGAAGCAAGGCTGCAGGGGATGCTGATTTCCAGCCTGCCAGTGACAAGCAATTAAAGCTTGGAGACTTCTGGAACAGAATGCAAGAGGCCTATTCCCCTATTCCTACAACAGCTGCAGGATATTCATGAGCAGATTGATTTATCCATCTTTTCTAGACACTATGAAGTAACCCACAGAAAATATTCATCCACAAATAAGAGCAAATCTTAAATTTAAGATCACTATTATCACTAATTAAACTAAGAGGTTTGAACTCTCATCCTTCCCACGTAACACCAGAGACTTTTACAGAGACAAACCCTGGAACCACCACAGGTGTCTGGAAATTCTGAAAAATCTGATTAAAAGCTATTTCAAGTAAGACATCCAAAAAATCAGTAGACATTTATAAAAGTCGTAGGCAAATTACCTCTTCAGACATCAAAGAATTAAGTTATGAATG
This sequence comes from Melospiza melodia melodia, assembly GCF_035770615.1. NCBI lineage: Eukaryota > Metazoa > Chordata > Aves > Passeriformes > Passerellidae > Melospiza > Melospiza melodia. Next base: position 9,300,618 of record NC_086215.1, read on the forward strand.
TTTTTGGGAATGCAAAAAGAATCTATCAGGTTTGATTGATAAAAGTGTAGCTTTTAACTAAGACTGAACAAATGGAAGACTGGCAACATTCTTTTCCAGAATAATATGCTTCCTCTGCTTTTTTCCAGCATAGTGCACATAAATCAAAGAAATGTTAAAGAGGCCCATACATCACAAGTTGGCATTTCTAAACTATTTACAAAATCTGTTATAGTCAAGAGGATGGAAAACACAGAACTATGACCAGCAAAGTTCCTGAAAGAAAAAAGGTACTTCTACCATCCCAGCAGGGTAAGGGTTGGAAACTCTTGACTGTAGAGTTTAAAACCATCAAACCAAGACAATCCTGATAATGCAGGGCTGCAAAAAGCAAACAGTATAGAGTTACCAGCCAAAATCTGGTGACAACTAGACCAGAGCACTGAGTACCATGTCCAGGGATGGTGATTTCACTTTCCTGATCAGCCCTTTCCAATGTCTGAGCAGCTTTTCTGTGGAGAAATCCTTCCTCATGTCCAACCTGAACCTCCCTGGAAAATGCTCTAAGGGGGTTTGAAGTACAAAAGCAGGGCTGACCTCACTGCAGCCAGAGAGCCCCAGAAATCCAGCGCTGAGCTGTGTATCCATCACATCTTCACATCCCCACATCTATGCACACAACAGATTTCAACAGATTAGGTTTTCCTCAACAAATTTTACAGATGAGAATCTCTTCTTTTGAAAGGAAAGAAGTGGATTATGGAAAGTTTATGTGTCCATCTGTTGGAGATGTCACACTCTGACTAGAGAGTGCAAAAAGCACAGAGATGTTTTACAACCAAATCCCAAACTTACAGTAGTCTGAACGAGTTAAGAGCCATATGCTTTGCAAAAAAACACCTCTTTTGCTACACATTTTTTTGCCACAGCACAAAGAGTAACAGTTCGAAAGCTGCTGTAATCTTTATTTCTGAAAATAGATCCCATATTCTTACTCTCATCTGCCACACTCGGGTGAGTTACTGATAGCAAACCAGAAAAACAAGGAAATACTACTCTGGGAGATGCAAATTAAAGGCATCCTGCACTGCAAGGAGATACTTGCAGCTACAGAAGAGGGGCAGCTCAGAGAACCCAGGACTGGGATGATGCACAACAGAAGGTTTGGTGCAATGACACATGAAATGCTTTTACAGTTTTCTCTGTTGGAGACTTGCAGTGGGAGCATTTGAGATGAAGCTGGGGGACCTCAGAAATAACTTAAAGAGTAAAACAAATGGAATACACTTCATCCTATTTTCATGGGAGCTTATAATGATATTATAATTAACTCAATTACACCACAAGATTAATAGCCTTTAAAACGCTCCCAGTCATTCATTACAGGCCTAATTAAAACTCTCTTTTGGTGCTGAGCCAGCAAGAAATATGAAATTACTTACTAGCAACCATATAGAAGTATACAAGGTATTACCTTTACTATGCTAGTGTTTCCATGGTCACAATTCAGTGAGAAGTTTGGATTTGGGTTGTTTGGGTTTTTTTTTAATACCAAAAACAAAAAGAAAAAAGGACAAGATCCACTTTAGAGGCTCCAACACCTGCAGCAGCATATCAGCTCACTACAGCTAACCAGTTTATTTCTAGTTTTGCTGCAACAGTTAAGGGCTTCTACAATAGCAGATGCCTTTCCTCCCACACATCAATTAATTTGCAAATGCGCTCAGGTTGTAGAAATAATGAAGTGCTGAATGCTTCTCTATTGACAAGTTTTGCTGTCAGGAGGTGGATGCTGTGGGCGAGGTGCTAAAATCCTCTGCTTCTCTCTGCATGCCAAAGGAAAGACACCACACGAAACTTGGACATGAAACTTGCTCACAGCTAACAGGGCACATCAATTACTTTATTTACTCCTCTCCTGTTGGAACCAAAAGGAAGAGATCCTCTCCAAAAGCTGTTTATTGTGTTTATTTAGGGATTTATAACACACCGTTTTACAGGGAGGTGGGAGGTTTTGTGCTGACCCAAGAAACATTGTGTATTTGAGGAGAAAAGTAGTATTTTTCATGTATTTTTAGGTATGCTAAAAAAATTACATTAAAATTAAGGTTACAAATGAAGAATTCCGCAACGAGGAAATGCTTCATAATGCCTGTGCAATCTAAATTAGTCTGCCTGTGCTAAGGATTCAGACTTTCATTATGTGCTTCTTTCCAGACCTCAAATTAAGCACAGCCTGCAGGATCTCATGGATGAAGAGGCAGTTACTCAGCACCATTTTCATGCACAGAATGTTATTTGCAGCATCTCACACAATGCCCACACTTCTCGTCTCAGATGCCTTCTACCATATTTTCCTGCTTTATTCTGCTTCTTTACAAATACTGTTAAATTTACCTTCACAATTCTTATTCCACTCATGCTGGGTGTGGATCTGAGGAAATCTCAGATTTTTAACAACACTAAATGTTTTTACTACATACTTACTATGTTTATAGTAGAGTTTCCATAGATAATGACTGCAGTCAGGTGCTGAGCAAGTCTTTGAAGCAGCCAGAGGAGGCTTTCACCAGGTTGTGGCAAGGTTGGAATCTCTATCCCCACTTCTACCACTAGAAATAAAGGATTAGTCTGGAGCAGTCCATTGTAACTTTCTGTCTGGACCAGCCACTAATTGGAAATAAAGCACACCTGGCCAGATATCCTCTGCAATCAAGTTTAAAAAATTGTAAGTTACTGAACTTTCAGGCAGGTCCCAGACTATTCTTCTCCAATTCTTCCCATGCTTAATGACCACAGGTGTTTAAACCATCCACCTCAGCAGCAGTCCAGATTTGTTAAACTTTTATCTTCAATTACTGATTTTTTTTTTTGTTTGCTATAATAAAGAACCCTCTTACTCACTTTCCCCCCAACAGAAGTTGGTAAAAAGCAGGTGACCCATCCATTATCGTTTCTTTCTTGACTTGTTTGATCATACAGGAGGAGCACAGGAAGCCAAATGCTTCTGGCTCAGTTCTCACATCTCTCAACTAGAAAACCTCATATTAATGAGCGCTAGACAAATGGTAACTAGGTAGTTTTACAATTAAAATGATGCTTAAAATAATTTTCAAGTGTTAATAACTGAAAATGCTATTTTAGTAAAGGTACTAACAGGTAAGGAAATTTGCTGTAAAAAATAGATGATTTTCTGCTTTTTAAAATATGCAATTTTCAGGCTGACCTTGTTCCTTTTAAATTTTTATAGCATCTTCAGTTCCAATTTGAGATTTTCATATGGGGTAGGCAAACCTTCTTATGTTCTGTATTAAATGCAAGACACCTCCTTGGCATGATCTGCAATATTAATAATATAACAGTACCAATTTCAGGAGCAGCACTGTAGCATCAACACATGCATACCTACATGAATCAAAATTTAACCATGTACATCATGAAAATCTTTAATAGATCACAAGAAAAAAGCAGTTCTAAGACAGCTCAAAGACAATTTGAGATTTCCTCTTTTGCCATGCAAACACATGACCTTGTCATGCCTCACAAGGTAACACTGAGGTAGCTGATGCAAGAAAACATATGCTTCTTTTTACTGGGCTCAAAATAGGAACAGAGGGGAAGGAGAATAAAACTCAGGGCCAAACCCAGGTTTCTGAAGACCAGACTTGCAGCTGTCACTGTACTGAGCAAAAAATGTCCCCACCCACACGAGCCCTACAGGATTCCTAACAGTGACTGCCACTACAGAATTGGGAAAATACTTTCTGGAAATTACAAACATTAGGGATTCATTACTTAGCCAGGAATTTGCACTGGCGTTATCACAGGGTTTTAAGACTTGGAGATTGAGGCATTTTTATGTTGCTGTGGGACACAGTTAAAGCTACAGGAAAATAGAAATTATTATTTTTCATGGATTTCAAAGGAGACTGACATATATTTGATTTTCCATGCACTGGCTGTCTTGCAGGCACTCTTCAACAATCCAATTACTACTTAAATGTTGGCCATCTAGCCCACAGACATTTCAGATCCTCATTTAAACCTGGACATACCTTATTTCTGTATCTTGATAATCACTATGAAAATCCTACCAGATCAAAGCCCAGCAGTTTATCAGTAGCTCAGTTCAAGGCACCAAGTAAACACACATTCCTCTCACTGCTCTGTGGACTTCATTACTAATGAAGTAAAAATTGCAGACATCAATCTATTGCTTCAGATGGCCATCATCAGAAAAATAAACAGGAATGTGGCTGCTCAGTGGCTCATCTGCACATTCACTGGAAGGTAAATTAAAAGCACTAATGACCAGAGCATAACAAGCAAGGGAATAACATTGGATTTGAATAGAAAATGCTCCTACAGTGCTTCATTCAACCAAGGCTGTGTTTTCTCCCTCAATCTTAAGATAAACAACTATCAGTGATGTTTTAATTACTTCACCCATCTCTGCTGAAGGCCATGCTGCCTACAAGCCCCTACAGAAGAAATGAACACTACTGGCACTTTTTTCTGAATGTTCCACAGTATGAAGAAAAAATGAAAGGTAGGAAAATAAAAAAAAAGTTACCACAATATTCTTTAATCTCTTGAAAGAACCAGTGAGGCTTTGAGGAGGTTCTCCTTCCCTGCATTACCCAGTTCACAGCTGTTATCACACCCATCCCTGAACTGGGTAATTCCAGAAAGTCCAGCTGCCTCTGGGAAACAGCACTGACCTCCCTCGACATGGTTTGTGTGGTAACAAAATTTCAGCATCACCCTGCACTGGTCTCCAACTCATCCTATTGACTGCTTCCCATGAAAACCTCAATACATCCCATATATATGGTCTGCCACTTTCCAAAGCTTGCCAGTCCTGAACAGCCACAGAATACCTTATATTCTAACTTATTCTTCTTTTCTTCACCTCAAAACCCACAGTAACTCCTTCTCCAACAGTTCTGAGCTGGCCAGGAGCAAACTCCCTATGGAGCTGAGCACTGCACAGTGCCTATCAGTGCAGAACACTGGAGAACCTCTGCAAGTGGGAATGTAAAAATACATCATACATGTAAGAAAAACAAAACCCAAACCTGTATCTTTTGGTCTTGAAAACAGAAAAGGAAATTGTATTAAAAAAACCCGATGCAACTTACATTATAGTTGGAATTTTCCATTACAAATACAATTTTGAAGTAGACATGAGCTGATAAATTCAGCATTAAGTTTTCTAAAAGTATTCTCAACTCTTCAGCAGTGCATGTACTTACACAACCAAAAAGGATCTTTCTGTATGAGCTCATAGCACCAGCAATATGACAAACTGGTGTGCATTTAAGGAAACTGGGGCGGTGGGGGAGCCAGACACTGCTTCTCACAAATTAGGAATTTTGAACTTGTTTCCCTCACTTCTCCAGCTACAAAATCTTTTTTAATGAGGACACTACCTACCTACCTCACAAAGTTTATTTTATCAAGCCAGTAATTCAGCAACACGAACAACTGACAATTCACTCAACTATAGCTTTTGCCTGAGGCATTCACAAAAACATAAAAGAGCAAGAAAAACTTAAAAATGGTGCTGGAGAGCTGAAGCCTTGCTGGCGGCACGCTGAACAAACAGGAACAATTGAAAGCTGAGGAGCAGTCAGTAATTTATACTACTGAGCCCAATGCCTGGACAGTAAGGAAAACAGATGGCTCTGCAATATGGAGATGGCTCCATGAAAAGCACTCAGCACAGGCATGCTGCAACAGCTCAGCAGCAATAGTTTGCCTGGCTGTAACAGCAAAGCAAAGCAAATCCCATCATTTCACAGGATAAAACAAAAGAAAATTAAACGAGAGTAAAAGAAAACACAAGTTCTTATTACAGCTGGCCTATATTCCATGATAAAGCGTGGGCTCCTTCAGAGTTTTTCCAAGAGTCCTGCACAGACAGTTCTGTGCAAATAAATGAGCTCCATCCACCCAGAGCAGCTCCTCTTCCTGTCCCGGCCCCCTCCCAGGAATTCTGCATCACACCCAACGTCTCTGAACGTCAGCTATTTAGTTCTACTTTTAGCTCTGCTTTAAATAAAAAGTGTGTGGAGTGCAAGCTGCATAATGAAGGCTCAAAACCATGGAGATGGCACAGACTGCACCGGGCGGCATCACCAAGCTGAGGGGGTTTTAGGGTTTGCTTTTCTTACTGGCAGATTTATTTACACGGAACAAAACCAAAATTTGCCAAAGGAAGTTTCCAACTCCATGCTGGAGGAGATAGAAGCTGGTTCCAAATGGAAATGGCCCTGTTTGAGCCTTGAGGACAAACCCAGAGGCAATGGCAGGGAACACATCAACAAACACATCAACACAGGAAGAGAGGGCGAAGGAGTTCTTGACAAATGCGTAAGGACCTCAGACTCATTTTTTTTCAAGTATTGCATTTCAAGGCCACCGTGACTAAGCAATATACCAGTTATGCAAGGACTTAAAATAAGCTAAAAATCTAGCACAAAACTTTTCAGAAAGGCCAAAACATTATAAACTCTTTGACCGTAAGAACCTCTTAAAATAAATATATACTCACTGTAGAACCAGAGCACAGGTGAAAGCCTCAATTTAAAGCCAAGCATAAGATCCTTCTTCCTCTGCAAGTTTCCTGTGATAAATCAGGTTATTTAAAGGGCAAGCTCAGTAGCTGGATTTAGCAGAGAAAATATCATCTTGCCTTGCACACCATGACAGGTGATGCTATTCAGCTACAGACTATGCTGACATATTCCTGTTTCACCTACAGGATTGTTTTAATTTAAAAAAAAAATCCACTAAAACGAGTGTTTTACTGTAGAGTATTGTCTATTATTTTTCTTAAATCAAAACTCACTGACACAGTTGCTGATGTTGGTAAAAGGCCTCTGCACACAGTTTTACACATGGTTTAGAATTCAGCATGAGGACACCACTGCCTGAACTTGGGGTAGGCTTGTACAACTCAAAAGCACAAGTTTATCATCACTCTCAGGGAGTAACCAAATATTATTGTTCTTTAAAGTAATTATCAAATAGAAAATCAAAGCAAGTTCATTTTAAGGAAGATGCTTCCAGATATATTTATTTTTCCAGACTTAAGCCTGAGACATTGTACAAGAATTAGAACAGAACCTGCAGTGTAGAGTCCCAGCATCCTCCTGCCAGGACTGTGGCCACTGGCATTGCTCTTCTCAAGAAAGCAAATATTAAGATTGATTAAACACCTTTGTTCAAGCACTTTTGATAATAAAGGGATTATTCTTCTCTTTTTCTAATGGGTATTTTATTCTGGCAACTGATGGATCATATATTAAACTGTTTCAATTCCAAACAGCATCTGCTGCTACAATTACCAAACTGAAGAAAGAAGGGATATAAAGCTCTGTGATTTGAAGGAAAAACAAGAGAAATAGGCATAAAGTTTACATGACACTAACAATCCCACTGACAGGTTTTTCTGACTTTGCAAACTTCCTTTCACACAGAAGAATTCTTTTATAACCTGACAATTCCCTGTAGCCTGAAAACCTCATGAACATGTCACAGATTTTTGTTTTCAACCTCTCTGAAGTTCCTGCAAAAATCTTTCTAACCTACTGGTCAGGATGACATCCAACTGCAGACATGAAATTAATAACTACATCTGCAGTACCCTTCTTGAACTACTTCTGCCCTTTACAAGATGCATTGTTTCCCTAAGAACTCTTTTAATGAAGACAAACAAACATCAACAAAGGTTAAAAAAAATAGATTTAAGCAACTTGCAAGAAAAGAAAAAGCAAATCACTCAGTCAAGGCATGTTTGACTTTATCAGCCACTGAGAAAACCACAAAGGACGTGCTGCTGCTCCAGTTTGATCATCCAAGTCTCTGGAAACTTTCCCTGGTCCATTATTTATTCAGGAAAAAAACCCTTTCCATCTTTACCATAAGAGTAGTGAACATGAGACATTAGTTTTCCAGACTTCACAGTGGCTGACAAAGCAAAACACAGACTGAATTTAGGCAGCCAGCAGAGCAAGAGTCTCTGAAAAAGGGCACCTTAAATAAATGCACAATAAATGTCTCCTCAGCCCACTCAAGCAGAGCCTTCAGCCACTGCTGTATGTCCATGTCTGCTTTAAAAGCAGGTCATGGATGCTTAGAGAAAAGCCACAGACCCTGATTTCCATCCATCTGGGAATTGCTGCATTTTGCAAGTTAGCACATATGAAAATGCACTAAGGACAGTACTCTCTGAGTTCATTTAGGCTCACAGAGTTCTACTCCAAATAACCTTTGTAAAATAGTTAGCATGACCTACAACAGATTTTTTGAAGGAATGTGACTCTTAAAGAGAATAATCTTTCCATGTTCTGCTAACACAACAAAACCCTTTCCATAGCCTGACCATCAGCAAATATGCATTTACTAGCCACAGGAAAAAAAAAATCATAAAGTTACTTTGAAATTTGTTTGAAGATTAGCTAAAAGTATCTGCAATGCTGTAATCTCTGATTTAGGAACAGCTCCCATGCCAATAAAGTCTATTCCATTTTAAACTTCTTCTCTTTTGTTCCATGGAAGATCCACAGAAGTTTATCAGTACAGGAAAAGAGCAAAACTTCATTAATGAAGTCCTATCAAATTGATATAGCAAGAATATGGTTCATGAGGGAACAAACTTTAACAGCAATGTGTTTTGGTTTATCAACCTAAATTAAATCTCTTTTTCCCCATCAACCCCTTTTTCATTTCAAGACTCTTTTACTCTCCAGGGAAAATTAATTTCACCTGAGCAGGTGAATATTCCATGTCCTGGCTGCTTTTAATTCATGCAACTTTCTATGGCAACACAGTTGTTTCACTTGGGCTCTTGCAAAAAATTAGCAGGAAATTTATTCACCTGTGTGTGCAGATATTGTTGCCTATTACACGGAAATACCACTTTGAAACACCATATTTACAAAACAGAATATTCCAAAGCTGCCTGGTCTCTATGGACATCTGCACAACACCAAGTGCAGCATAAAACAGGAGCAGTGAGAAGTTCTTTTGAAGGTCCCACACTTGAAAGGGGCTTTGCTGACTCTGTGCACCTGTGCTGCTCTTTGAAGGGACAGAATCATCCCTGGGATGCATCAGCTCAAGCAATTGCATGGACTGTCTGACAAGACAGGCAGACTGCAGCTCTCCTCACACAGCCCTTCCCTGGAACAGAGATTTGTTCCTTCCAAATCCATCAGGTACAGTGAACTCCTCTGTGCTTCAGCTCTTCCAGAGGGAAAGGATTGGCCTGGAGGAAATAACAACTAAGTAGCTCCCTCATCGACAGCAGAAAGCGAGCGCATTGACTTGTGCCCTTTCTGTATTGATGCCCTGGCTGAGTAAATGAAGATGTACAGGGGAAAAGCAAAGAGCACCACAAGCAGGTATGTGACCCAGAAAAGCACAGTAGCAATTTTATATCTTCTTCAATCTTCCTGAAATGTGATTACAGTTGACCTTTAAATCTAGTAGATCAACCAATCGATTCTGCTGGAACAACCCTGTGTGTGATCTAAGAGCAATGCCCATGCTTAAAAAACTTCCTGTGCCTGCCTGGCATAGTCATTTTATTTTGTTGTAAAAGTTACCAAGATTTGTCTGAATTGATTTTACTTGCAAGAAAAACACACCATCAAAACTGCAGCATCAGCAGACACTAAAGGTCTTAGATTCTTGCAGGATGAATGCAATATCAATACAATTAGGATGTATCCATATGAGGTACACAAGAGGGATGAAAAGAAGATGTTTCTAATCTCACTTAATCCTAATGCAGCCCCAAGTCTGCTTTTTTAGACTGTGGGAAAAAAATAAATACAAGGAAAACTACAAACACTCTAAAGTATTTGCCAGGCAAAACATTGCATTTGGAACGGAAAACATATTTAACAGCTCTTTAGGAAGTAAAGCTTTAAAGCTTTTTCCTGTTGTGTTGGATAAGAGTTTTATTTCAGCTGATAAATTGTCCTTTAAAAGGAAAAACAACCCAAAAGAGACTTCAGGATGGTGTTTGTCCATAGTGGGCTTGGCACAATAAGATGCTCATGTGCAGCATCTCCCTCAGATTTCTCTGAGCACTCACTCTGTAGCAGAATCCCTATTTTATAGTTAGATATTTTACAGATGGAAAAAGACATGCACAACAAAGACACTTGTGAAAACTCATGCAGCAAGTTAAGGCCAGAGGAAAGAGGAGGATGGATCTCTCCAGTCCCATGACAAACTTGGCAATGCTGCTGGCTCCCAAAATCTTCATCCTCCCCACCAGAAGTGTTATGGGACATCCACATCACACACTCGTGTTCACAGAGTCAACTACACAGCAAGTTGTTAAGCTGAAAGTTAGCAACTTCACTCCATATTACATGCAGGGTGCCCAAAAGAACCAGAAAATTGGAAATGAAAGGTTAGCTGGTGCTTTATCAGGCACCAGAGAGCTTACAGACCTGATCAGCTCTGTGATCTATGATATTTCTACAAACAGCTTTGGAAGAAGCATTAAATAGTGCAGCCAAAAAAAAAAAAAAAAGGGGGGGGAAAAAAAAAAAAGATGGCACTGAGCAAACTGAAAATGCTACACAGAAAATTCTGAAAATACAAGATTTGACTCCAGAGTAAAACTGAAGCAGACGGCAAAGCAGAGAACTTGTTAAGTCTGAGTGCAGAGACAACTGCAGAGAAGACTCTAAATAGAACCCAACTGAAAGCAGATGGGTAGGGCAGGGAACATTAGAATAAAAATCTAACTAATGGTAAAACACACAGGGATGTTTTTTCTCAGAAGAGAAACATATATCCACCCTCACTGAGGGATAACCTCGAAGGGAGGAGGAAGCCATTATTATCTTTTTAACTGCAGCTTATTTGATACAAAAGTGACATTTTCTCTGAATGAGGAATTCTTTTTCCAGAAAGAAAAGCCACCATCTGAAATGAGACAGAGCCCAGTAACGCTGCAGTAGTTGAGAATGTCATGATTTCCATCAGAAAACTGTTTTGCAGAGATCAGGAACAGCTGTTTCAAACTGAATTAGACTAAAACTGGAAACAAGCTGTCAAAACCAAAAAAATATATTTTATACATAAAAGAATGTATTTGATTCAGCTGTTTTGTCGTGGTGGTCAGCCAAAAGAGAAATAAAGTAACATTCTGAAATCCAGACGTTGTGGCAAAGACTCTCTCATTTTAACACTCTTTATGTAGATTTATTCCTTTGAGCATTTGGAATAGGAAAAATGTCAAACAGCTCATATCACAGATTCTTGAATATTTTCAAACCATAGGCAGCTTAAAACAGTTTAAAGACACCTGAGGACTCTTGCTGCTCCAGTCCACATTCTCTGCATCTTCCATAGCAGCAACAGGCTGGTACAATAAGGAAAATATTCTGAATCAATGTTGACATGAAAAGACTAAAATAATTCACTTTAACCCACCACTTGTGGGTAATAGCACATGCATCCAGCTTCTTTTTGTGCATACTTGCAGATCCTGGGAGGCTTTTAGTGGGTATTTTCAATATTGATTTCCCTAGGAATTGCAGTTTCATGTAATGAGAAGTAAATACATCTATTTTAGAAAATACTGTAAAATGTCACATCAAGAAACAATTCCTTTGTGTCTAATGGCCCATGCAGTACACAGAGCACCTTAATACTCTGCCACTACCAGTTACAGGAGCTTAGAGAATCCAGATACAACAACTAAATTAATCAAGACTCTGCTGGTTTTGGCTAGAAATATTTGTTGCAAAGCACAACTGTGAAGATCAAAGACCTCTGTGATTTTATTATGTGCTGTAAGATGGAGCCATTACACCCTGCTTGCCAACCAAGTCTGAGGTAATGTTGAAAATACCCTCAGCATTTCAACATGGTCATTACTTCTCATAATGATGATTCATGCTAATTCCATCTAATAAGGATATTAGTTATTCCTGTCAGTTTGTCAGCAGATGGGCTTTTGAAGAAGAGGTATCTGAGAACAAGCAAATTCATGAGCATATAAAAAAAAATGTACACTCTAAGAAATGCATTTTTAACTCTCTAGAAGACCAGGAAATCATGCAACAGCAGCCATGTGCCATTTCTCCTCTCAGATTGCTCACCCAGTCCAGATTTAGGCATTTTAACTCGAGGGTTTAAATTTTCAGCACACACAGAGCAGCTCCAAAGCACGACTGAACGCTTCACACTAAGCCAAGAACTTCACAAAAGAGCACAACAAGGAAACTGCTGCTCAGGATACAGAAACTTTTGATCTTTCTTTGAAAAGATCAAAAATGTGAAAGACTAGCACCTGGTAGAATCAATCAGCTTTCATTAAATCTTCTTTTATTAATTCAGAGGACATCTTTTTCCATACACACTGTAACTGAACAAGTGTCAGTGGTTAAAAGATTTATTCATGTTTTCTGTTTCTTCTGCAAGAATCATTACATTCAGGCACTTTAAAATTAGATTAAATGAACTGCTATAAATGCTTGGGCTAATCTTGTATCAGCAAAGGACATGATAACATGTACTGATAAGTGTCTTTATTTCCAGAACTTCAGGATTTGACAGCTCTAGTAGATTTAAATGCTAGCTCACACCAAGAAAATACACCAGCAGGAAATGGGGTTGGGAGTGAAGCAGCTCTGAGTGTAATGATCATATTCTGGTCTCTTCTCTATTTTCCTATCCCAACCATGGCACCACTGAGATTCCAGGAGAGCCAAGACATGGTTCTGGAAGTACTCAAGAAGCCTGAGAGCAGGCACAGAGTTACACAGCCTGCAGCTCTTATCCAGCAATGGTCCTGATGTCTGTCCTGGTCATTCAGCTGCTCTGTGTGTGCTGAAAATTTAAGCCCTCAAGTTAAAATGCCTAAATCTGGACTGGGTGAGCAATCTGAGAGGAGAAATGGCACATGGCTGCAGTTGCATGACTGCCTGGCCTTCTAGAGAGTTAAAAATGTATTTCTTGGGGTGTACATTTTTTTAATATGCTCATGAATTTGCTTGTTCTCAGATACCTCTTCTTCAAAAGCCCATTTCACATTTTTCAGCTGTCACACAGCCACAAACCACCACCCTCTGTCCCGGCCAGGATTACTCTTCCCTCACAGGAAAACAAAAATCAGTTTTCATTGATCCCAAGAGAATTCAAGGGTCACCACAGACCCTCTGCTTTGCACACCTCCAACATCAGCAGCTCAGTATTAGTTCCTGCTGAACAAAGAACTGCTGGCACCTTTTTGCCAAATGCACATTTCCACAAAACAGCAACCAGTGGTCAGAAATGAGTTTTGATTATATGCTTACACAGTTCCTTACACAGAATAATCTCAATTTTATTAGCAGTTAAACCATCTCCATGTTTTGTTACCCAATTATCAACTGCATGAGATTAAGATACAATGGGGAAGAACTGAGCATTGTTTATGTGCAATTCAAGCAAATAAATTCACTGTGAACTGTCTGGGGGGGGGGGGGAACTTCAGTAACTTCAAAAGAGAACTCAAAGAAGAACAGAGATGAGAATACTTCTCCATTAAAAAACCCAAATAACAGGCACAATAAAAGACCTGACAACAACAAAAGTAGAGAGCAACAGGGTGACATCATTAAATTTTCCATTTTATTTGATTTCCTCTAGAAGCTACAAAAATATCTTTTCCATATGAAGAATACCTGTGGGACTTTTATCACCTGCATCAGTTATTTTATATTAGTGTTCATATTCCTTGAATGCCCTTCATATGAAGGTCAGAGAATGCTTTACAAACAACTTTTATTTGCCTCAAAGAAAGCAAGAAAGGACATTGAGTCTCTGAAAACATTCTTTGTGCTTTCATGGTGGCACCATCCATAAGATGGTCAGGCTTGTTCACCAGCAAGAGTCAGCCTGAGCCATGGAGAGCTGAGGCAGAACTGGAAATTCAAAGCAATGCTGAGGCTTTCTCTCAAAGCTGCTCTTGTTCTGCAGTCCTGAATATTCATCAATTAATCCCCAGACAACATGGATTTCCAGTTCTACTTTGTTGTATTCCTCAGATTCTGCAAGTAAAGCCTTTTCTGCTGCTCTGCTGGCTGTACTGAGTTACCCAGGCCACATTTCTGTGTCTGTGCCTGGCTTAGCTGCACTCAAACTCAACACAGAGCAAGGCACCTTTAATTTGATTTGATGGCCACATTATACAACTTAGAAAGAAAAAGTGATCACTGTCTTATAAATTACATATTTGAGCCATCCAGCATGAAATGTATGAGGAGTTCTTGCAGAGGGAAAGGAGTTAGGGGAGGAGGAACCAGGAGTGGGCAGAAGTGTTTTGGTTAAAACAGAGCCACATCAATCATTTCCATCCTGAAATAGGCTAACAGCTAGGACATTAATACTTATCAAAGAAACAGGGGAAAAAACCCACTCATTAGCAAATAAAGGTGTTGCAAAGCATTAAATAATTCCCACCAGCTGACAAGGGGGCTGTGATTTATAATAGTGTGTTATTGATAGATCACTTCCCATAATTAGGAAAAGTGAGACTGGTACTGCTTACAGCATTATTTTGATCAGAGCCTTGAAAAATACTGTTGAATAATAACAAACACTAGGCATAACAATAGAAAAACACCATAACATTGCTCTCAGGCTGCTTCAGATTTGAAACAAAATATTCTAAAAAAAATTCAGTAAGAAAGGCAATTCTGCTTGGACACATAACCTTATTTCACAACAGCATCCTGGTGTGAATTATTACTATGATAACTCTGGGAGGATCACAGATATAAAACATTCAAACTATGCAGCAAAAATAAGTCAGAACCAATGGCTAATTATTTCTCATTTTTTAAGCAACAAGTTATCCTCATAACTCTTCCCTTCCTGAAGAAACAGAGTAACTTCAGTCTACTAAAATGTCAAATAAATTCAACTAATTTCCCTACTAGCACAAGTCAGCATATGCAGGAAATTCTCACCTGCCATGATAACTTTCACACTGGTAATTTTCATTTTCTTTCAGTCACATTATTAGGTGTCAAAACCACTATTATACCTGACAATAAAATAGTTACAATAGCCCTGGCTTGAACTTTTGTCAGAAAGCAACATAAAAATGAAAGGCAAAGAAACAGCCCAAGAGCTGCAGACTGCAGGAACTCACAGCTGAGGAGGGAAGATACATTTCCAAGGAGAAGACAAAACTGATGTTATCCATCCCTAATGCCCCAGACACTGCTTGAGGCAGGATCTCCAGGGAAAACAAGCCCTGTCTAAGAAGCAGTAGCTGCTGATTCTGCCTTTATGTTCCTACTATTGTAAGCTTCCCTGTTTTCCTTATGGTTTTCAGCATTTTCTGCTCTCACTATATGCACTTTATTTTTTTAAACTATCAATGCAGAGCTCAAAGACCCTCTGAAAAATTTCACGTCCCACCTTTTTCCTTCTCCAGTATAACACAGGTGGACTACTGAAATTACATTTTGGTACAAGCACTTTCATCCTCATCACAGCTTTTCCAGGGCTTCTTCCCCTCATCATTGTAATATCAAGGATAAATTCCACACTACCTGAATTTTCCATCTCTGGTCACTAAAATCAACCCTGCAATAAGAAAAGTGAGTATTCTCCAAGCAGACAACTGAGCAGTAATTAATAATTGCAGAGTTGGAAGCACAGAGGTAATCAACTGTTTCCTAGTCATACTTAAAAAAAAAAATTTAAAAAATCTGAACATTAATGCATTAATGTAATTCTGAACAGCAAGGGCATTTCACCAGATATTTGCCCAAAACCACACAGAATTAAAAACCCATAAAGGACATTTTTCCAGACTGCCAGGCAAACAACATTAGTCACTGGCTATATAATACTTGGCACATGAAAAACATTTCTGCCCAAAGAACCCAATGCACTTGGGACACATTTAGACTAGAAACTCTCCCAAGAAGTAGGTTAAGTGATATTATCCTCTTTTATCTGCACCAAAAATGAGGCACAGTAAAAATGAGTGTGTCCTGTTCAAGGTTACAACAATTAGTGAGAAAAGCAGGAATAGAATCCAAGTGGCCCAGCTCCTATTTTGTGTCCAGTGTACAAAACCCACCAGTCTGTGCCACTCATTTCTCCAGTGACAGGAATATCAATTCCTGTGCCTGATCTGCACAGGAAAGGAGCCCACAGCTGGAGCTCCCAATGCAGCTCCCTCCAGGATGCTCTGATTCTGCTCTTACAAAACAGATTCCACCACAATCTGAGGATCAACACATGTCACAGTATTATAATGCTGCATTTTTGTAGGAAAAAAGTTCTGAAAGGACATTTTGGACACCTGCCTGAAATTCCCAAGAAGTACCAACACAATAATCCAATTACATTGTCCATGCTGCTGTAAAACTACAACGAAGTCACAACGTTTGAGCACGACAAAAATTCAGAATTAATGTTCCTTGCAATGAACACATCCTTTTCCAATCAAGATGAAGTGATTTTTTTTCCTGTTCTGCAGTGCTTCTCTACTATCATGGTTAACATTTAATGTCATTTATTGTCATTAAACTCAGTATTTGTGTCTAATCAATACTAAGCTACCAAGTGCAGCTGTAACAAGTCTGGTCTTTCTCTACATGCTCTATTGATTGTTTCTTTTGAGCCCTACAATAAACACAATTTATACAAATAATTTATCAGGGAACATATCAAAATAATTTAATAAACAAAACCTATCTATACCTTTTGTCTTCAGTCATGTGACAGAAAATCATTTTAACTCATTAATGGTAATCTTAACAGTTCGATTTTAAATTTATGTAAAAACAAGAGGAAGCTATGAAGCAACAAATTTAAATCCAAATATTTTTAGCCTATTTGCACATGCAGATCAACAGTAATTTTTTTTTCATTTTGTAATTGCCAGCATATTACTTTCAAATAAATTCATGACAACTCCTGTCCAGTTGTGTTCACTTAGAAAAGTTATAATGCAGATATTATAAAGTTTATCCAAGTTGCCAGAATAATCTTTTCACAGATGAGTAAATTAAATAATTTGATGTAATTCCTGATTCCTAAAAAGTTACAAAGTCAGAAAAGTTGATTTTTTGCTTCCTGCTTGAAGCAGCAGAAAACAGCCTTCCCAAACACGTGGTTATCACGTTTTGTAAGCAGCATCTCATGAAGATAAAACAATACCACCACCCCTCACACACCCCCACACGTGGGTTCAACAAGAGTTGGAACTGGAATAAAGCACATGGATAAATGCAGCTCTGAAAATAGCAGGGGATACAACATGGTACTTCAGTGAAGTTAAAAATCAAGGAAAAAATTTGAAATAACATCACCTGTTCAAGACTACAATTGCACTCAATTTCCCCACCTGTACTGCTGTTAATAAAATAACTTGAAGGTCTGAACACAAACCCTTCAGTGCAAAGGAAGGGGGAGAAGCAAAGATGACTTGCAGACTATTTTTACTTGAGCAAGTGAACTCAGCTGATGCTGCTGTCACTCAGGAATGCAGGGGAGACTGAGTTTGCTGCTCTCCAGCAAACACAGCTTTCCTTCCCTGAAAGTAATTCTGGTTTGGGAGTTGATCCATTCTGCACACACCCTTCACCTAAACAAACAAGCAAAAAACCTCTACAGTGGTTGAAGCTCAAGTGTGGGCCATGAACTACTTAACAGCATCCCAGCAAGAAAGGGGAAACCTGCCCAAAAAAGCATTTTCCTTGCTCAGTGGACATAAAATACATTTATTTTCTGTTCCAGTGGAAACCCCTTACCAGGCACTGCCTCGGGCACCCGCAGGGCGAGGGCATGGAACACTTCACCAAGGACAAAGGATGAGCCAGGGCACACTGCAGGCCATAAATAACCTCAGTGAAGCTGCAGATGGATAAACCCACAGTTTGTACCACTCAAAGAATGAGCTGACACTCCTGGGCTCCAAAAACCTGCTCTGACCTCCAGCATTACTGTAGCTGGATCAAGTGACCACACCACCAAAAGCGTCAGTGAACATTTCATGTGTGGGGAAGTATGACATTGGATTAATCACAGCACCAACAAGCATCTTCTCCCCCTACAAAACCTCTTTGTTGCCCAGTATTGAAAACAAATATTGAGAAACAGGCAGCTGCTTAGTAAAGGAAGCTGATATTCATGAGTTGGTGGTCTCATCTCCTGCAGGAAACAAGCAGCACTGGGAACAGGGAAGGGTGGCACAAGAGCCCTGGCACAAAAGTGTCCTGAAGAGCAAGAGGAGAGTGTTTACAGTATCTACCACAAATCACATCTCTTAAAAAAACCCAAAAAAACCAACAAAACTCAATCAGTATCTCAGTCTAGAAAGTGACTTTCAAAACTTCCTTTAATCTAAGCTTAGCTGATGCCTTCTGCTCCGTGGTGATAAATTCCAAGATAATGCAAGGAGCAGGCAGCTGGTAATGAGGGACAAGGCAGAGCCTCTGCAGACCCAGTGTGACTGCTCCAGGCAGCATCAGGGCTCACACACCCTGACCAGGAGCCCTCCTGGCTGCTGCTGTCAGCTCAGATTGCTCCTGCTCAGACACAGCAGTATATTACAAAATAAAAAAAAATCAACTGCCAAGATGCACGTAACTCCTAAACCCAGAATTCAAGTGCAATGACTCAACAGAGACAGTCCATGAGAAAAACAACTACTGCTATCTACACACATCCTGTCTTACCCATAATAATCTCTCTGCATTAACCTTGCAGAATGATAGCTCATTTTTACCTTATCTAATATTATATCTTCAGTATTACATTAGAGGTACATATGGATCCTTCTGGGAAACAGCACTTCAATTGTAATAAAGATAACTTCTTTTCTTAAATAAAATTGAAGAGGAGAGGAAAAGAAATTTATCAACTAGACCTAAATACTGTTCCATGGCTACTCCATGTCTCCATGCACCCCACAGGCAGCAAAGTAAATCACTTCCATGATTTCTACTATTTATGATACATAAAATAGGTTAAAGCAAAGAAGAAAAACCACTTAGCTGTTACTTGCAATAAAATAAACTTCCTGTGTTTTTCAGTTATGGCTTGGTGAGAGCTGTAAACACCTGAAAAAGGAAAGTTCTTTTACAGCTGTGTGTGTATGCAATTAATGCATTTGACAAGCTGTTGTGTTCCCAAACAGCTGCTTCCATTACACAGACAACTTTACCATCTGCAAAACTATTGGATAAACTACAGTAAGTAAATATCAGGAGAGCAGGTGCTCATAAATAACAAATGCTGCCAAGATAACACACTTCTGTAAGGGAACTTTTCTTTCTTCCCCCTGGACTTCTTCTTACTCCTGGAGCAGGTAACCTCACAATTAGAAATGGAGGAACCAGTGCTGTGACCCACAGAAGCATTAAAAAAAGGTTCAGGGCAAGAAGCTGTGAAATCACAATTAAATGTAGCTCATCTCTACTGCCCTCAGCCAAAGGGGTCAGTAAATCTACACCTGAAAGAGGGTCCTTTCCAAATACATAAAAGCTACAAGAATTCATCATGGTAAGCAAACCAAACCAGTGCCAGCTTAGTCTCATCTCCTGTGTCAACACTCCCATCTTAAACACAGCATTTTCCATTTATGTCTGTGACTATGATCTTCACTCCATTTCACATCCAGTACTGCTACTTTAACCAAAAACTTGTCCATGCATCCAAGACCAGAACAAAATCAGGCATTTGCTGGACCCAGCATCAAAACAAAGCTGCAAACAGAAAGAACCAGCTATTCTAACATCCAGTACCTCATGAACCACAGGACAGTGCTTTGATATACTGAATACTTAATTTGCTTCTCATAGGTAGCCCAGTTATTACCAACTTTACTCATTATTGTCCTCAAAGTGACTTTTAACAGTCTCCTCATGTCTTAAAAATAAGCAGAATGCACTGAGACATGCAGCACAGTCTGTGCACTCATTTTCCTTGTATTTCATGAACGTTCTTTTGGAATGGCACCACAGCCCCAGAAGTCTCCTCCCCTGGCAGCCATGGGGCTGTTCATGCCATCAGTAATGCATGAACAATCAAAGGCAGAGGAAAATGCCCTTATCTCAGCTCATCAAAAATACAAGCAGGCAAGCCACAAAGGGGTCACAAATTAAAAATTAAATGCAGGCAGATCTAAAGTGTATTGACAGACCATCACTTCGAAACCATCCCTGAGAAGCAGCTGGGAACAGGAGACACATAATAAGAATTGAAGGCAGCCAGAAGAAGTAATGAAATAACTCTTATTCCAGAAGTGTATTTAGCAATGAAGAATTAAGCAGGAACAGAGGGACCTGTGGTGGTAAAGCCAGCAGCTCACACCCTCACACAGGCAACACATTTCCTGCAACTCAGCCAGTGTTCTTCTCTTTTCTCTGTTGTCTCTGACTTCAGTTTCACAGCTAAAATAAAAGGTACAATTCTTCTCCTGCAACATTTCATTGTGAATATGAGTGCACAGGATACTGAAACTCCCAGCTTCTTGAAATCAGAATCCAGGATTACAAAAAATTGCTCTTCAAAGCTCCATAACACTCTAAGTTAATAAAAAACTACATTAGAACAGCTCTGTAAAGCTATTTCATTACTGCCTGAGTTTACCCTGATAATGACCTAAAGAAGTAATTAAATCCCTGAAGACTTAACTGCATTACAAGTTTATAAGTTTTCCTACTTTTACTTTTGCTGAAAGTAGCAAATTAATTATTCTTTCTTCCGTGCCAACAGTCAGCTGCTAACAGCAAGGGATACAAGCAAACATGTAATATTTTCTCAATTACTAAATACCCACTTAAAAATTTTTCCTGTCCCCCTTTTTTTCCAATCATACCAAATTTCTCTTAATGTCAAATCCTGCTGATTTTAAAAACCAGATATTTGTATTCTGACCCATTACTGTACCAATATTACTGTGGTATTCATACAAACATTATTGCAGAATCCTATCTTAAATCTGAATAATATTAGAATGGTTGGCTCAATGTATAACAAGAATTTGCCTACAAAGTATTTGTGCACTCTCAAAGTCTTCCTGGCTCACGTATCATAATAAATAATTTAAAGTGGAACTGTTTCTTTTAATGCTCTAAATATTTTCAGATTTATTATTCCTGCTTACCCCTGCTGTCTTGCATAAGGGTATTAAAAGCTACAACTCTGACTACACTTACTACTAATAATTATTGTAACAGAAATTAATCCAGCTTTTATGTTTCTTAACGGCTGATAGTATTCCAAACATAACTTTAAGAAAGCTTTTAAATACTTACTCATCTTCATACTTCTATAAAAAGTAATAGGCATGCTCAAAAAAATCAGGATGGGAACAGGCAACCTGAAATATAACAGTGCTCAGAGGCCAGCAAGAATTGGAATGCCATGTTTACTTACTCAAGAAAATTAGGTGAGGAAAGGAGTATTTTTTGACCTACAAGTAGATTGGTTCAGGGTACAAAAGGAAACATACCTACCCAAATCCTACACATATTCAATATACAGGTTTATGAAACTGAATTATGCTGTTGAGAAAGAAGCTTTTTTCAGCAAAACCAAATTTTTTAAATGTAAAAGACTACATTAATATTATCTGCCTTTTTTCTTTTACTTAAAATTCAATGCCATTTATATGATATTAAAACAAGAGGGATGCCAAAGCTGCTGAATACAAAGCTGCTTTTGAGACCATGGGCAGAAAATGGTAGGGAAAAAGCTTCAAGATTTCTGATGATGAGAACTTCCCTAGAGGACTTTTTCCTAGAAATAATTTGGAGGTGACATAAGCTGTTGATTCTCTGTTCTAATATCCCACTGCAGTGTTTGCTGCCAGATGCAAGGACACAACATACTTTTAATTTATATCTACATAAGATGCTAAATGTGGAAATGCTTGGGAGCTAATACCCCCTTTGAGATCAAGGGCACGCCTTGGTATCACAGAAAAGCCTCCTCTTAATTAAAACAACATTTTATCCTTGAAAGCACATTTAGGTATGCATTATGCTCCTCAAGTCTAAAAAATTCAGCTCTTAACACTCAGAAGTCAGCTGTGTGGCCAATGCAATGGGAATTCACAACTCAGTCACCCAGGTGTGCTTTGTTACCTTGTTGGACCATTTGTAGGCCTGCAGGAGCTGGCTGTACAGGGGGGTTTTGTCCTGCACAGGGTCAAGGCTCAGGAGCCCACTGTTGTGCAGGGGGTGGTTCTCTGAGGGCTTCCCAACGAGGTTGCTCAGACGTTCCAGTTCCCTGGGAGGAAGCAGAAGGGCAATTTCAGAGTCAGAGCTGGGAATCACAGATGTGCAATCCTCCACGGACAGCAGCACGCACCAATTCTATTTTAGTAGCTAAATGAGTTTTAAATATGTCCCAAATTTGATTTAAAACATAATCCCTCTTATTACCCGAACAATTTGAAGCAGTCTGTTGGTTGTTAAGCTCAGTTCTTCTTTGGAAAGAAAGTACAAGTCAAGAGTCTTTGAAAACAACCTGGGAAGAGTCAGACTATGGCAGGTCCTACTCACAACCCAGGCCACCTCCTCAGAAACCACAAAATTCTGATTTCAGCACTGCCTGCAATACTAGAAGTTATTTTTTTACCGACCAAGCAAACAGATGCCTCATCATTTCATTAAACTCCAAATTAACATTGTCCTCATATAAATACACACAAGAACTGGTATTAGTCCTAAGCCTGGAGACAATCCTGCAAAGGCTGTGATTACTCTAATCAAGTATCTGCCTTCCAAGTTCTCAGGATCTTCTGATTTGCATGAACAATTTGTATATCTGTAGTGTAAAATACTCAAATGAAGCATAATAAGCACCATTTTCCCATGAAAAACTCCCTCACTGTGAAATGATCTATCATTGCTTCATATCTCATTTGTCAAACACAACATTTAATCATAACAAAAGTTAAGCAATTTTTCAAACTTGCATTAATCAGCTGTAGAAGAAAGGCTGGCCACTTTGCACAGATATAAAAAGCAGTTTTTCAAGTGACATGACTAAAGTGCTTTTCCTTTTGACTGCCCAGTGCTACACCCAAGTCTGAACTTCAGAAGCTACACTAAATTAAATGCAGCACTCAAAAGGCAGCTTATGAAAACATCTGCAAAGAGAAATCCAAAATATCTCCATTTACATTTAAGAAAGGTTACAAAAATAAACTCCCAACAATCAGGGAACTGACAGTTAAAAGACTTCCAGACTTCACTAACACAAAATTCTCCTTTATTAATCACCATTCCTTGAAGTTTTCATGGCCTACATTCTTTCCAATCCTCTGGTGCTGTGAACACTTGCAAATCTGCTTAATACCCCTTGACAGAAGAATACAATAAAACAAGTGTGACTAGGCATAATAACTGAGGATTTGCTGAACAGAGATACCAGTCAATATTTTCACTACATAAAAGTGCACTGGTAATATTAACTTCAGCACACCTTGGAGAATTCCCTTGCTCCTTTAACAGGCCAGTTCATGGAATACCCTGGGGTGGAAGGGACCCACAAGGATGCAATTCCAGCTCCTGAGTTGTTATTTATTATTGTCTGGGAGGGAGATTTTGGGGTTATACAGATTACTCTTTAGGAGGCCACAGAGGCAAGAAGGAGAACCAAAGGAACAGATCAGCTTCCATGGAGCAAACTGTGAGGCCTTGAAAACTGAAAACCAAAGGGATAAAACACCTACTTCTACAGCTGGGTACAGCATCATTAAAGAGAAGGGTTATCCACCACCCTTCCCAACAGAAGAGAAGGGGGTAACAACATTAGCATGATCACAGCTAAAAAATCAGCAAGGCCTTGTAATTGACGAGAAAGAAATTCTCAAATCAGCAAGACCTTGTAATTGACAAGAAAGAAATTCTCATAGCTAAAAATCAGCAAGGCCTTGTAATTGACAAGAAAGAAATTCTCACAGCTAAAAATCAGCAAGGCCTTGTAATTGACAAGAAAGAAATTCTCAAATCAGCAAGGCCTTGTAATTGACAAGAAAGAAATTCTCGCACACAAGACCCTGAAGTAGAAGATGTCCTGGGAAAGGGTGGTTAAACACCTGGGGACACCTCCCTGGACAGTGCTGATGGTCCCAGGAGAATCAACCAAACCCAACCCAGTGGTGGAACCAACACGGACAATCATTGAGTCAGTGAGGTTGGAAAACACTTGATTATCGTTTAGTCCAACCATAAACCTCACATTGCTGAGTCCACCACTAAACCTTGTCCCTAAGCGTACACAAAGTTCTCAGTTCCTGTGTCTGTGTAGGAGTTTTCAACTTAAATACACAAAATTGCTGAATGAAACTGTGTGTACACCTCTCTCTTCTGCCCATAACTTTCCTCCTCGTCTTCAGCCTCAGCAGTTTGTCTCTACTTACAAAAAACACACCTGCTGGCACTAAGCAGCTACACTTACCTGGGATAACTTTCCAGCCTGACAAGTTTTGGTAGTAAAACGATCATTCTTGAACCCCTTAGACGCTACTGTACCTAGAAAGTGTCTTAATTTTTAACAAAAAGCTTTAGATGTAGAGATAAATCTCCCTGCAGCCGAACACCTTCACCTTGTCAGTGCAACCCCACCGACAGATCCTTCGTGAAAACAAAATGACAACAAAAACCAGGTAAATATTATGAGCATATTGAACTATTTGGAGACTCTGGAGCAGAACCCCACAAAGGGGTTAACGCGTACGGTGCTGGGGGGGAAACAAACCGAAGCATTTTCGCATTTATTTGCCTAAAACTTTGCCGTGGAGTGAGAACAGCCCCGCCGGGCGCTGAGAGGAGCCAGGGCAGCCCGGGACCCCCTCCCTGCCCACCGGGGCTGCCCCGCCGGGGCCGCTGCTCACCCCAGGTCGCGGCTGACGGAGTGCAGGCTCTCCTGGAAGGCGGCCACGAAGCCCTTCTCGCGGCCCTCCAGGGTCTCCTTGTTGCGCATCCCATCCTTGAGGCAGTCGAAGACCCTGGTGACGCTGGAGCGCAGCGCCTGGATGGCGGCGATGGCCTGCGAAAACGCCTCCAGGTTCACGCCGGGGCTCAGCGCCCCATCCGCCATCTTGGCCGGCGCCGCCGGCCTCGCCGCGCCGCCGCGGTGCACGTTGGGAAATGTAGTCCCGGCATGTGTGGGGGCGGCCGGGTGTTGATCGCCACGAAGCGATTTTTAAAAAGTTTTCTCTCTTCCTGGGTCGCTTATATGAAAAATATGTATTTTATGATTGGCCTTTCGCAAATATTAAAATGAATGTTATATGTGTTGTGTTAGAAAGTAATGCTGTGTTAATTCTCTTAAGTAGTGGGTTAAATATAGTTTTAGGTTATAACAAAATGTTAAAATAGAAACTATGCTATGTAGGATACTTGTTTTTCTAGACAAAGGACTGGCACTGAGATAGCAGTGACACGACACCTACATCTTTCAGAGAAAGAGAATTTATTGCTCCATTATCAGGAGAAACGAACTTCTTCTCACCTCGCTTGGGCAGGATGACGCCGTTAGGATTCAGAGGAAGAAATTGACACTGACCAGACAGAATCCTGTGTTTGAATGGAATTTATGCATCATGTATGAGGTGCATGAATATGCAACAGGCTGTTGTTTTTAAGGGTTAATCCTCTGCTAACATGTGTCCTTTTTCAAGCCCAGAAAAAGGTACCCGGACGTTCGTAACTCTTTGTTTCTATTGTCTCATATTGCCCTAATTCAAATTGTCCAAATTATTATTACTCTAATTGTATTACTATTTTTATAACCATTTTATTACTATTAAACTTTTAAAATTTTAAAACCGATTGGTGTTTTTCACACTTAGGTCAACAATCACGGAGTTGGCAAGGCTGGAAGAGCCCTGTGAAATCATGGGATTAGCTCAGTTGGATAGAGCATGATGCTAATAGTGCCAAGATTGTGAGTTCGTGTGTGGGTCATTTACCTCAAAGTTGGACTTGATGATCATTGTCAGTTCTTTTCAGTTCGGAATATTCAGTGAATCTGTACATCATCAACTCTAACCATCCACCCAGTACTGCTACCATAACCCCTAAACCACATCGCCCTGTGCCACGTCCAGATGCCTGGAATCACAAAATTACAGAATCATGGAATCACAGAATATCCTGAGCTGGAAGGGACTCAGGGATCATCCAGTTCAGCCCCTGACCCTGCACGGACACTCCAACAACCCCATCATGTTATCCAAACATCCTGGAGCTCTGGCAGCCCTGGGGCCGTGCCCATTCCCTTGGGACCCTGGGCAGTGCCAGCACCCTCTGGGGAAGAACCTTTTCCTAAATCCAATCTAAACCTCCCCTGACACAGCTCCATATCCTTCAGGTCCTTCAGGAGTGCTTTCACAGCATTGAACAGTACTGGTTTGATTTTGTAGGAGCTGCTTGTGTTTCCCATGCCACTGCCAGCTCTTTTCACCCTCAGAATGCAGCTAAAATAAATAGAGCTAAAGTAAATGAAGCACTGCACAGGCCAATAGTCACACCACACAAAGTAAACTGCAGCACAGGGATGGGTCCTTTGTTTTCTCAGCTTCTAAAGTAAATAACAACCCCTTTCATAAAGGTATTAATTAAATTCAGTAAAATCCACACAGATTCTTCGGCCATGGGAGATCTTTCTTTTTCTGTATGTAAAATGGAAATGAATACAACAAGGAACAGCCGAGGTGTCAGTGGCCAAGTGAAGCGAAGCTTCGCCCTCCACTCGGTGACACTTTCTGTCTGTCAAGTGATGGATTCTGAAAATTGTACCAAATCAATTAAATGTTCTCAGAACACCATGTGAGGTATTGGAAAGTGAAGCCCTATTACTTAGCATGAAGAATGAGAAAATGAAAGGGCTGCGGTTCCTCTTGAGCTGAGGGATGCTGTTCTGTCTGAGCACTGGGGTAAAGCAAACCTGGAAGCAATGTAGTCTGAAGCAATGGAGTTCAGCCTACTCAGCCAGGGAAATACATAGCAGTGTGCTTCAAAGAATCAGCAACAGACTGAGCACACTTAGTAAAGTAAATAGGAGCAAGGTAAGAATAGTTCTTTTTGTTAAAAAATACTGAATCAAAGAAAAGCAACCAGAAGCAGAAAGGACAGGACTATCTCAGCCAGACCAGCAACCTAAACTGTTTATGGATCTGTAATGGTAGTTATTTTAAACATAAAATTTCTTTCTTTGGACTAAAATAGATTG
This sequence comes from Melospiza melodia melodia, assembly GCF_035770615.1. Classification (NCBI taxonomy): domain Eukaryota; kingdom Metazoa; phylum Chordata; class Aves; order Passeriformes; family Passerellidae; genus Melospiza; species Melospiza melodia. The sequence goes on from NC_086215.1 coordinate 9,327,831, forward strand.
ATCAAGAAAGTATTGTGTTATTAGGGAATACTTGCAGCCTGAGAGATCATTCCTGCATGACTTGATTTTTTTTCTTCCCAACAAAGTTAAGACTCTCAGTGCACATTGCAGATGTCTGTAACTTATTTTATGTGTTATTACTTGGAAGTGGATGATTCTTTTCCATTTAATAGTTACTATTTTAAAACATATATTCCTACATGTCAATACTGCATTTATTTTAATTATCTCCAAAAGCCCTGTCATTGTGGTGCCCAAATGCAAGGAGTTCTGATTTCACATCCTACCTGGAACAGCAAAAAAGGTTTGACAGTTGTTTTACTATTTTTAAACAAACGACAAAACAGTGGCCTAAAAACAAACCCATAAATATATAAGGAACCATTTGGAACTTGCCCCTATAGAACAAAGTGCACCACATAGCTTTGCCTTAGAAACTCAAAGGAGGGCATTCACAATTTTTTGCTCCAGGGATCTGCTTTTTCTTGCATAAATGAGGAGCCAAGTCCTCCTGAACAGACAACAGGCAATTCAGAGCACTCAGAGCTCCACTGGCTCCTTGGGGAGTTAAGGCAGGCGCTGCTTCCACACCTACAGATAATGGCTGAAGGAGAGAGCAGGAGCTCCTTTTCCTCTTGTTATTCCTCCTCCTGTTCTGCCACATCTAGAAGGAAAAGGCTGCATCATTTTGTGTGCTCATTTGTAGGGCATTGCCGCGCCGATGTTGCTCGTTTCTTTTAAGCAAAATTCCTTAACTGGCAGCTTGCCCAAGCCAAGGCAGTATGTTCATTTCATCTTCATTATAGGTGCATTGTAAGGGGGCATTATGGAGAAAAAATATGTGGAACCAAGATATCTCCAAGGTACTGATAAAAATCTTCTTGCCTTAAAGTCATTAATAAAACATAAAAGCAAGAATCCAGCTGATGTTCGGAACATCCAAAAATCTTATTATCTGACAGCTGTTGAGTGGGCTCCTGCAAAATTACCTGTGTGGCTCAATATGGGCAGGTTTCACCTGAGCAAGTAGCAGAACTGGTATCTTTAATCCTCTCCACCAGAAGTTCAAGGACCTGGTGATCTCCCACCAAAAAAAAAAAAACCACATTTAAAGGATAGGGGGTAAATCAACATGGCACAACTTGATGCCATGTGGAGAGGTGCTCCCTTAGTGCAGCATCCTGCCCACACTAATTAACCCTGTGTCTCAGCCTGGCTAATTAGCTGTGGCAGACCCCTGTGCTAACACAGTGATGCTCCAGCCAGCTCAGCTCTCCCCATCAGTGCTGCTCCATGAGATGGGAGAGGGAAAGCTGCTCTGAGCTGCCAGGTCTGGATCTGTTCTGTGGCTAAAGAGAGAATTTCATTTTGGGCGCTGTCAGTCTCGGATCATGCATAAGCTCTGAACTCACTTGGAGAGAAGGGAGGGGGAAAAAGTAACAATCCAACCTGGCATCACATGCAGCAAGAGAAGTTCAGCTCCCTTCTCAAGAAGAAGCTTGGCTGGGGGAGTGTGTAATTAAGATGAAGATTTCACAGCAAAGTGTGTTACTCAAATTGCAGCTTCTAAGAACCACGTGGGCTGTAATTAATCAGCAACATCAAAGCAAAGAGATGACTTCAGAATCCTTGCAGAGGTACTGTAAACAATTTGTCAGGGAAGAAAGTGTCCAATTAGAAATGCATTCTCATTTAAGAGAAATTAATTTTGTTGTCAGGAGAGACAATTAATGGCCACTATTGGGTTTCTAAGCAAGTGCAGATAATCTCTCACAAAACGTCCGAATAGGGCTCAATATTTGAAATAACTTATAACATAAGAAATTATCTTTATCTTTCTCTGACAGAGATAAATGCTGATATTTATTCTATGGCAAGCTGGACTGATATTCATCACCAGAACCTCTTCATTTCTTTATACTTCATTGCTACATTCTTGACAGCACTTCAGATAAATATAATAAACTGATTTTGTTGTTGTTGTTGTTGTTCAAATAATTGTGATGCTCAATAATGCAATTGGCAAGATGTTCTTGCTATTTTTACATTCCTATTAATTTCTTTCAGGTTTTCAGTCTTCAGTTAGCCACAGAGTTTACTACACGATGCATTATTGAAACAGAAGAGAAGCTGAGGGGTTATCGACTCATGTTTGAGGCTTCTGCCAAGAGAAGGGAATGAGTCCTGCCTCTCTTTAGAGAAGGCTGGAATGGCAAGACATTTTCAGATGTGGAGGAGATTTGCTCTTCAGTGCTATTTCTCTCCTATTGTTCCCTGAATCAGAATCCCCCACTATATCCAACAATAGTGAGCAAAAATCTTATCTGAGCACTCCTGCCAGAAGAAACAGTGAAATAATGAACCGAGCTGACAATGATGTAGCTATCATCAGATTTCCTGTGGGATGGATAGAGTTAGCTTCCTATTGTTTCATGCTCTCAGGGACCAGGCTCACATTCAAAAGGATCTTCTCCCACATCGTGCTGGATGGAAAACAGACCTGGAGGCCTCCCTGTCCCCTTAGGGGATCTCTGTAACTGTAGGAACTACGATTTTCAGGTGGATATTTGGTAATCCAGAGTGTTTTCTTTCAGTTTATGGTTTTAGAGTGTTCCCGTGACACACAGAGAATCCAGATTTGTCTGCAGAACCACCAAGGACTGGCTGGATTATGACTCTTCCAATCCCTCTTGCCTGATGAAACTGGTACTCTTGACATCAGTTTTAAGAAAATTGAAAGAGATCTGCTGTTGTGTTGTGCTGCTTCTGGAACTTGGTTCCTTGGAGATGTCAACTTAACACCTTATCCCAGCACCCAATTTACATGAGAAGTGTAAAGCAAAATACAAAAAGTAAACCATACCCAGCAAAACCCATGGTGTTATTTTATGCATGAGGAATTCTGTCCCAAAATATGTCAAATTTTACTTGCAAAAAAAAAAAAAGGCTGCTGTTTTATTCTGTGTGTGTGCAATCTGCAGAGAACTCAGTTACTTCTTTTCTTTAAACATTCAGTGATCAAATGGGGAATCTGCTGTAAAACCGAATGGGAAGAAAGTACCATTATTTAAAGGCTACAGAACTGCTTAAAATTAGAGCTGTGAAGGCACCAAAAAATACCAGAAATCACAGATGGTTTGCAGATAAATTCACATTGCATTTAGTCCACTCAACATCTAAAAAAAACCCCTATGCTTTTGCCTTGCTTTTCAGTCTATCTGTTGATGCCTGCTCAAAACGTTCTTTCTTTAAATTGGGCTTTGAGTCGTGTTCTGTTGCCCTACACATTCAGATCCCAGTCATTTTGAAAAATCTGCACAAATCTATGTATTTTTAAATGATGCCGTTAAAATTTAATCTATTCTGCATATTTGCAAAATCAAAACTATCCTGAGCAGGTTAAATAAGACATTAGCAGGGATGAAATAACAGCAAGAACAGACAAGTAGTTCTGCAATATGCAAGTGGCTGAGACAGAATGACCCAGTTGTTTCTTCTTGTCTATACTGATGATTCTGCAGTATTAGAGTCAGTTAAACATTGTTTTCCCCACTCAGAGACTGCAGGATCAGGCTTTTACATAATTCTGGGATATTTGTGTATTCTGTAATTTAACTAGTTAAAGCCTATATGTTTGGGTTTGTTTTTTTAATGCCTAGGCTGTATTTTCAAATGCTCTCTCTTGTCCCCTGGGTTTTCCCTCTGATACTGGCTTGCTTAGGGGAAAATTCCGCTTCCATTATCATGAAAGATCAGGATTTGGCACAATCATTCCAGCCTCACTGCCTAGCAGCATCAGCAGAATTTGTTGAATACATAATGCTCCATTCTCCTCCTTACCAGGTTCTTGCGGAGGGATTTTGCAGCAGGCGAGGGAAGCTCGGAGCGTGATGGTCGTTCAAAACCTGCTTGAGACATCCAGGAGCTCTTGCTCTTCGTTGCCCAGGCACAGGGAAGTTTTAGATGGCACTGTACCCACTGTTAAGAGAGTAAATATGAATGGTACAGTGTATGGCATTTCTTCTTGCCAGGAGCAAATTCTCACCTGCAGCCTGGAATAGCCGAGGCTGCTTTTCCTCCGGCTCGTTAAAAATCCTGACGCAGTAAAAAATCCCTGAGACAAGTTCAGAGAGTTCTCAAGTCCCTGATTAGTAAATATTATTTGTGCAAAATGTAATCTCAGGACAATAAGGCCTGACATGAACCAGATTCAAGCATGTGTTTGGCAATTCTCAGCTTTATTCCTTGTAAATACAAATGCAGCACGCCAGGCAGCAATCCTCTAACTCCTGAGCTTAGCTCTCCCTGTTCCACCAGCCACTTGCCAACAGTCATTTGCTCCAGTACTTCTCACAAAAGCCAAGCTACTTCTCATAACTCTCCATCCTAATTAAGCTACTTGCTGGCTTTTATAATCACCTCTCCATACACCAATCAATCTCAGCAGGATTTTTAACAGATGAAACTTGGCTGATTTCCCCTTAAAGCACCAACCATCCTGAAACAATAAGGTCTGGTTTTTTACTCTTTACTGCTTTTCTTGCAGGCCCTTTTTCTTCTCTACCTGTCAAAAGAGGAGGCCAACAACAAAAATAAATATAGTCAAGTAGGCTTGAGGCTGAAGGAGGGCATGGAAACCTGCTGTTTTCCAGATGAGACAAGCAGTTCTAGCAACTGCACAGACCAGTATTTACTTCAAGCTATTCCACACTCACTATTGTTCATCAAATCATCAAAGATGACAGACAGCCAAACTTTTTAACAGATATCCAGACAAAACAGGCAGAATAAAGCAAAGTTCTGGGATATGCAGAACTTTAGCATTTCAGAAATTCAGTACTTCATCTTGACCTTTACTCAGGAAAGCAGCTTGAGCTAAACTTGGAGAACATACAAAGGGAGTTTTCAATCAATAAGTCCTTCTACAGTACTGCTGCCTGCTACACAACCCTACCCTGGAATTTGCAGGGCATCTAAAAGAGCTCAGTTCAGAGTCTGCAGCCAAGAGAGTATTGCCTGTGGAGGGGGTTTTGGGTGGAACACACATATCCAAAAAGGGCTCAGAGCATCCTCGAGTTGCAGCACTCAATACCTACCAGAACCCAACTGATTCTGCTCAAATTGCCACTGGACTGGATTTGCCCAGGAGCTTCTAACCCCTGAGACACTGTTATGGGAAATAAAAGTTAACCAATTTGATGTCAAAGGCAGCAGAGTGCTCCTTGCTGTCTCATAATGAAAGGGACATCAACACTTGGAGATAGTGGAGGTGCCAGATGATGTGGAACCGAACTGGCTTCAAACAAAAACCCATCTTCCTTTAGTCAGGACAGAACTGGGGCAGATGCCCTCACAGTGGGGCCACAGAGCTTCCAGCACCTCCAGGTGTGACAGTGTTCACAGGGGTTTTCAGGTGAGGGAAGAGACAAGAATGCTGACTCCATGTTCAGAAGGCTTGGTTTATTATTTTATGATATATATATATTAAATTTTAACTATACTAAAAAGAATAGAAGGAGAAGTTTCATCTCAAAAGGCTAGCTAAGCTAAGAATAGAAAGGAATGAATAATAAAGGTTTGTGTCTCGGACAGAGAGTCCAAGCTAACTGGGCTGTGACTGGCCATTAATAATAAACATCCAACATGAGACCAATCACAGATGCACCTGTTGCATTCCACAGCAGCAGATAACCATTGCTTACATTTTGTTCTTGAAGCCTCTCAGCTTCTCAAGAAGAAAAATCCTAAGAAAGGATTTTTAATGAAAAGATGTCTGCCACACTCAGGCAGGGCCAGCCCCTTTGGGTCTTGCCCCACTGAGAGCAGCAAACCCAAAAGCCACATGCAGGACTGTGCAGTCATTCCCTGCCCGCTGCCACACCTCTGTGCCAGTGCCCACAGGGCTGGGATGTGTGGCGTGGGCAGCAGATACAGAACGGACTGGATTGTTTCCAAGGGCCATTATCTGAAAAAGACTTTGCTTTATGCTTGGGCCAATATGGTAAACTGCATCCAGTTAGCTCAGGGAAAGGTCAGACATATTTTAAAGCTAAGAAAGGCCATCTCTGGCAGGTGTATCCAATTCAGAGAGATATATTATCCCCAAAGGAACATGAAAAAAAAAATCCTTATTTATTTTATTTCTGCATATTCCACTTAGAGTTACCCTGGTGCATTGACGATATGGAATTGAGCAATGTTTTCAAGCAGAATCCAACCAGTCTTTCCTAAAATGAGACACAGTTTGTCTAAGCAGACAATCACTTCCTGGAATTTGCAGATCTAATTCCGTACTTCAGTATTTAAGGCCTCCAAAAAAAGTGACATCCATCTTCCCTCTTATCAAAAAAAAAAAAAAAAAAGAAGAAAAAAAGAAAGATTTTCCTTCTATCTGGAGATTATTTAGTGCTCTGTTATTGACACTGCTTCTATTGAAAGATTTAAAGATAAAAATGCAGTGTATTCAAGTAGCGATCATTTTTCATCGTCACTTAGTGACAGAACAGCCTGTAGTCAATTCCAACAGATTTATCTTTTCTGCTATTGATCCTGTGTGGGGCTGAGCTGTGCACTGGGACTTGGCTGTGGCGCTTCAGAACTGCAGCAAGAAACGCAAAAGGAGTGGACAAGAGAGGTGCCAAGCAGTCTTGTTTTCATTCTCAGGTTATCTAATTACTTCCCTCTGAGTGGTGAAACAGGCTGCTAGAAAATAACTTGTGTGTAGACACATGGCACTTCCTGATGGACAAAGGGAACAGCTCACAAATGCTGTTTCCCCATGTAGCTCAGTCTACAAGGTGTTCCAGAGCTGGGTTCAAGACATTGGATGCAAATCAAAACTTCAGGTACCAGAGGGACAGATGTTTTGTGAAAAGTAGGAACTGCCAGTCAGGTCCCTAAAGCAAACCTCCCATGAGGTGAAGATGCTCTCTTGTGCTCTCATGAGGATGCCCATCACATCATGGGAAGAGTCTTTCTGCTTTTTGAAGCCCAAAGGGAATGGAAAGTATTATCCTGAGGCTTTGGAGCACTTCAGCCTCTAAAGTTCCATGACCAATTTTTATACTTAAAACACAGATATTAATTCTGGTCATCTTCTGAGTACAGAGTGAAGCTGAAGGGGAAAAAAACAACAAAACATTTAGATGCAAGGTAGAACCTTCATCTTCTCACACAGTTCAATACTGGATCCCAGACTATCTACTATTTTAAACAGAGACAGACTTCTATATATGCTCTTCTTCACTTAAGCCAAATACATCGGTAAATGCTGATACAGAGGCTGTAACTCTGATGGCTGAATAATTTTTGAATCCTTCAGAGACCAAGAAAGCTTTCTCCAGAAGCTGTCATGCCCCTCCTGATGGATCACTGCTCACAAACCATAAAGGCACTTACTGTTGGGAGCAGGCAGAACCAGATCTCCAGCTTCCTACAGCAGCTGCTCTGTTATGGAACTAAAAGGTGATTTTGGGCTTGCTTTCCTTCAGGTACTGGCTGAAATGTGACACAGATACCTTTAAAGTTCCTATATATCAGGTGTAAGTTTTAAATATATGCTGGAAAAGAGGCACACGAAGAACTGGAGTGAATGAACAGACGATGGTGCCTCTGTGCTATTTGCAGCTTTCTCATCCTGCTGATGCCATTTATCCACAGTTCCCACCGTGAGTTTGGGTCTGTTTTTTAGGTATTTCCCACCTGGGTTAGGAGATGGAGACACAAGCACTGGCTTGAATACGGAGAGCTGTTCTAGTCCTTGTGGCTGGGGACACCCAGCAGATTAATTCAGACAACAGCAAAACCCCCAAACATTGCAGCTGCAGGAGCTACAGCAAGGTGAAAATCACAGACTCTGTTCTGGAGGCAGAGACTCAACCAAAGCCAAGCAAACTATACAAATAAAACACATACACAGGGTCACCTCATACATGAGCTTGACAACATCCTAGCTTTCCTCTCCTTCCTTGCTCATCATGAGCTTCTGAGGTTCCTTTTCTAACCACTTCTGTGAAAAACATTCTTCTACAGAGACCTCTGCCCTCCTCTCTGCCTTGTCATTTCCTGATCCAGACCCTTTTGATATTAACCATCTCTGAACAGGTTTATCAGTCTGTTCTGGAGCCTGCACAGAGGAACATACATGTTCAGCAGATATTTCCTCTGTCACTTTCTCTGCTACACTATTTTGGAGAACTGTTCCAAGCTGTGCCAGATAACTCTTGCTATTTGCAGACATGGAGATGGGACTCTAAGCCATGAGCATTTGCCAAGGTAGCTATATGGGTATACTAGCAAAAGGATATTTCTCCTACTGTATAGCTCATTCCTGCTCTTCAAATAAACTGTACTAGTAAAAAGACTTCCACTGCCTCAGCAGCAGGGTTTTGTTGATAGATAATTTCACCTCTTTCATTGCAAACCAATGTAACAGTGATAATGCAGCTTTTGACCAGAGTGAGTTGTTTTTCTCCTCAGTATTCCCAGCTGCCAGAGAAGGAATATGATCAGTGTCTTAAAGAATAACAAGTGGCTTCATTTTGTCCCCCAAAATAATCTGCACTTTAAATCCATTCTGAATTCTTTCTCCTGCAAGGCTTTCCTGCACAGAGAACAATGTTAAACAAATTAACAAATTACTCTCTCTGCAAGAGCCAGGTCATATTTCATCATTAGAGAAAGAGTCTGATTTTGGTTGGGTGAAAATAAATCCACGGTAACACCATTTGCTATCATTCATGTCTCAACATTTCCCCTCAAAATAGTTTCATTTTGTTATATTTAATGCTTCAGCATTACATCTTAAAATAATGCCAATAATTACAATCTCGCTGTTTTATTTTAGGCACTGTTCTCCTGAAGTGACAGAAGCACACAGATTGGAAATGTTGCTGAAAGATTGCTGGTAGAGAGGAAAAAACACATCCAAGCTTTGCCTAAGTGGTAAAAAGGGAAGAGATGCTCTTTGGACACAGTGGAAGGAAATAAAAAAGTTGGCAATATTCGTCATTTGCTTAAAGGCTGAAGAGGATTTTGGGACAGCAAGCGGAAGCACTGCAGTGTCGTGGGTTCGTGGTGCAATATTTTGGTCCTTGTGGGATGTTACACTGCAATATTGAAATGAAGGATCATCCTCTGAAGTCTGCAATCTGGTGCCCCTCTCTGGCTGTCATACCCGATTCTAGGCACAAGAAACCCAATAAGGGATATCGATCAAACTGTCTGATGTGTCAGTTAAAAAATAGCCCTTCATATGTAAACAAAAAACTATGCACAGCAAAAAAGAAATAAATTCAAAACCCTCCTCTTCTTCAAGTTATTAAAGCTCTTTCTGTTGCTATACAATGAGAATCTTTGTATAAGTTTTATGAGCTCTATCACTGATCTATTCATTTTCTAATGCCTGAAAAATTACAGATCTTGTGCCTATTGAATGAAAAAGCAAAGCCCTTTACAAGCCTATTAGGAAAACAATATTTACAACAAAGCACCAAGGAAAATTCTCCCATTAAATTTTACAGCAATTTCCTTGGAAGAGTCCTTTCCACTGAGAACAGCTGGACTTAATTGCAGATGAGCTGACTGAAGGAAGTACATCTGATTGCAGATGTAATAAAATTCATGCTTGACACCTTAATTTTTTTTAATATATATTGGCCACCATCAAATCACTGCATTTGCTGGTTTGCAGGCTGAATCTATCAAAGTTTTGGCAGGAGAATAGACAGGGAACGGAAAAGCTTGTGGAGGCCTTCAAAGCTTGGTGCTTAAGACACAGCTTTTTAATGCTATTGATTCCTAACAATCAATATTTTTTTTCAATAAGAAGGTCTCATATTACCCCTTTTCCCAACCACCCTTCACAATGAACTTAGTTAGGATGAAAAAGCACTTAATGGCTTTCTTTGGAGATTTTTTATTTTTTTTCCCCATGTTCATTGCAGTCTTTTCTCCCTTACAAAGTTCACCTTGCTCAGCCCTTCTGGTTGGTGCTACATGGTTGGGGAGTGGTTGACCAGATGTTTTCCAGCATAACAACCTGCCATGAGGTTAAGCTTTGAAGAGGTAATTTCTTTCAAATAAAAGACATTGCAACCACATCAACCTCTAGCCTTTAAGGTTATTTGCTTAAAATCTACCATAAAATCAAAGAGCTTGCTCCTCTTCCCCATCTCTGTTGAAATCCTGTAGATAATTTAATTCTCAATGAGTTTCACAAAAAAGGTTTTTAGTAACTTTTTACCATTAAACTTGAACCAAAGCAGTCATTTCTGTCAGGAGTTTTTTACAGTGACTTTTCAAAAAGTGGGGTTGTTCATATTCTGTTGTGCATCACCAGGGTGTGGAAACTGCTTAGAGAGAGAACAGAGGGAGTAGGAGCTGTGCTTGCTGCCACTGGAGATTGCCCAGGAACTGAGTTGCAGTGCTGACTAATTGCAGGCAAATTGCTTCTGCTGGAATATATTGAGTGAACAGCAGCAGCAGGGCTTGCCTGGAAAGCAGAAAGTTTAACAAGGATGGAATAAACACTAAATGCTGCCTGAATCCTCCTGCAGTGGGGGTACAGAACCCCTTCCCTCTTCAGTCTGTGATAGGGGAGTGTGGGATCCCCTCCCATTTGCCCAGCTATTCCATTTTCTGCTGAAGAAAATATTGGGATACTCCTCCAATCCTTTCCTGTCTCCTGACCGAACAGGATTATTCCTGGACAGAAACCTACATTTCTGTGAAAGGAAAATGGTTCTATTTCATCCCTGTGTTGTGAGCTGAAGGTGATAATCAGGACTCATTACAAACAGAGGCTGCTTTTCATGCCTGGGGGGGTTTTTGTTTGCAGAGTAACACTGTGTGGGCATCCCAGCACTTCAAAACCAACCTGCTGCTCTTCACGTACCTAGCATGCAACTAATAACAGCTTCATGAATGTTGCAGAATCTATAATAAGAAACTTAATTTTTTTTAAAGGAGTAGCATTCACTGCTTGTTTCTGTAAGTGGCTGTTTAACCAGGCCTGCCAAACATTGCAGATGTACACACAACTGCATTTTAATCAACCACAGAAACACTCTGTAGCCTAAGTAGTTAGGCAGCTATGCCCACAAGAGCACAGGTAAGTGGGCTAGTAAATATTTAATCAACTATTGTTGCATGGGATAGTAAACATTAATATTTAGTATAATATTTACTTACATTTATATCCCATGTTTAGAATAATATTATGTTTAAGGACAAGTATACATTCAGATGTTTGGTCTGGTAATACTACTCATAGACACCTGCTTAGGTAAGTTATTTAAACACTGTCATGGTGCAGGCAAGAAAAGGAAAGGATTAGTTTATAAGATATAGACAAAGGACACAGCTATATACATGTTTCGTTTTCTTTGTGGAGTAATTTCACTATGAGAAACAAATGCAATGTACACATCAGAATCTCTTTGCAAGGTGGTAGATGTTGGGTTTCCAGCATCAGATTCATCACCTGGCAGGGAATGACCTTGGGGAGCTGCATTACAAAATGCTGGACTGGCACGAGGGCAGTTTTCCAATGAACACAGCATGAAGTGCAAATATCACTCCCCCAAGGCACAGCCCCAAGCACAGACAGACTTTATGCCTTTCTTAGAGAGTAAGATGGAGGGGTTGGTGAATTCTTTAGAGAAATGCAGGATCCAGTCACGCCAAAGGAAAAAATTCCTTACCAAAAGCCCTGGAAATGCAGCAGCGCCCTGGCAGGACTGCAACTCATCCTCCATCAGGCTGGCTTTTGCCTCCATCCTGAAATAGAGGTGGCATCCAGCTTCTCACATTAATATTTACTGCAGCTTGCAGTGCAGCAATAGTCCTACATCAGAGCTGACTCTATTATAGAAAAGACCTGCATTATAGCAAGAGGTGGCCCTTTACAGGGATTTGGGTTTTCTGCCTGATAACACATTTTGGACTACAGTGTCTCTATATACATTGAAAATTTCCTGTTACAGCCACCTTGCATTCATGATGACAGACAGCCTTTCTCTTCAGCTGGGGGCCTTCTGAAAGAGTTCCTTAAGGTCTTTTTTTATTTATGAACTGAATGAGACTTCTTGTAAAATGTATATCTGTATGTGGGTGTGCAGGCTTGGGTACTGGTTAGTGCCATTTATATTGGACCCCTGACCAAAGCCACATCATCAGCTTGACCAGAACATTTTGTGCCAAAGCAGAGAAGTCATCTGAGGACCAGTAAAGCAGTGACAAGCATTTAATCACTATTTCATGGACTTACAGCTGGCCCATGTTATTCAGGACTGGTTTCACAACCATGACCTCAGCGAGATGTGGCGTGGCAGTGGGGCTGCTCTTGGGGGATACAAGTTGTCTGTTGTACAAACAACATTGTCACTGCTGATATCTCTGCCAGAAGGACCTGTGTGCAGCACTGGGGTTTGTTGCTTCTTTCCTTAGCATGCTCTGCCTCTTTAGCAATATGCCTGCTGAATATTAACCACCCTAACGATCCCAGCGCAGCTCCACAGCACTGCTGCTGCCTTTAGTTCTGGCTGAAGTGATTTTCTGCTTTTGTAGCAGTTTCAGTAGAGGGGCCAAGGACTGGCAGAGCTACAGCAGCTGAGCAACCTTCCTCCTCTTCACAGGCAGCTCACAGCCAGGCACCAGTGCTGACGCACAGGGCAAAGAGATGCTCTGTCCTCTCAGGCTGCTCTGACAAGGGCATTTGGTGGTAGGACAAGGGGAAAGGGCTTTAAACTGGAAGAAAGTAGGTTTAGATTAGATATTAGGATGAAATCCTTCCTTGTGAGGGGAGTTAGGCCCTGGCACAGGTTGCCCAGAGGAGCTGTGGCTGCCCCAGCACTGGAAGTGTTCAAGGCCCTGTCCTCTCAGGCTGTTCTGACAAGGGCATTTGGTGGTAGGACAAGGGGAAAGGGCTTTAAACTGGAAGAGAGTATGTTTAGATTAGATATTCTATATAGAAATTCTTCCCTATGAGGGGAGTTAGTCCTTGGCACAGGTTGCCCAGAGGAGCTGTGGATGCCCCAGTGTTCAAGGCCAGGTTGGAGCAGCCTGGTTGGGTGGGAGGTGTCCTTGTCCATGGCAGGGGTTTGACATGAGATGATCTTTAAGGTCCCTTCCCACCCAAATCACTCTGTGACTATGATTCTGTGGCTTACACACCCTCCCCTGGCTGCAGCTGGACTGGCTGAGGTGGTGGCTGTGTTTGGATGCCCATCCCTGCTCTCCCCTCTGCCTGCCTGGGTTACTGGGGCTGAGGGCATCCAGGGCAACTGACCCAGCCAAGACCTCCCAAAACAGCATCTGCTCTCCCTCTGACCTGCCCCCAGCCTCTCTGCAGGCACACTTCATCTTTCATTGACTGCCTGGTAGCATTGTGCCTGACTTCATTGAGAGGCTTTTAAAATCTTCAGCTTTGCTATTAGTATTGATTAGCTTTGTCCTCTTAGCAGGCTATTCTTTTTGTGTGTATGTGTGTCTCCTGGCTTGTTGCATCATCAGGTTCTATATGGCTCTTTAGGGTCCTTCCCGTGGATTTATAAGTGTGAATACAGCTGGGGACAGCTCTGGGAAGAGATGCTAATCTTCTGAACAAACCCCCCAGGCCATCTTTCAGTGCTTAGGAGACAATTCACAATGAGAAAGAGGACAAACAGTCTGGTCATTGCATCGAGGCAAAAAAAGAAAAAAAAAAATAAAGAAGAATAAGAGAAAAGAGGGAGAGCAAGTTGCTCTTCCAAATGAGCATTCAGTAACTTAGAGAGCCAATGCACCAACTTCATTCCTGCAGCCATGGGTTCTGAGCTTAAAAATACAGGAGTAGTAATTAATAGTTTGCACTTACATAGCATTTTTGCAGATTAACCTCTCCACCAAAACTTCACCTAAATCTAATTGCAGCAATTTCTGGAGTGGAAAATAGTGGGAGTTTAATAATGCATAGAAACACCATGCAAGAAATCAAGTCAGGAATACTACACAGATACAAAAACGCAGGGGCAACATTCATGGTGAGAGAACTCAGCTACTCAGGCTGAAATTGCTTTGTCCTGTCCAGTGAATAACCTGCCTTACAAAGTTGTGGCTGAATTGTTAAATGTTACTAGTAGATGTTGCAAGTCCACTTAAATTCCATATATTATCTTACAGCCAGCATCTCCCAGATGCTCACTGCAGACCTTGAGCTCTCCAGCAGAACACACCTCATCCTCCAGCTGTGTGGAAAAGTCCTGTGACATCTGGATCTGGGGATGTTGCTCATGCACAGTGGGCTCAGCTCATGGAAAAGGGAGAAAATCCTCCTTAGGGGGGTGTTCAGTCGTTAGCTGACCCCAGGTATTCCTTAATTGGACTCTGCTCCCTTCAGAATTCTCTCTTGAGGGTTGAGCTCTAATCAAATTAATTTGTCTCTTGGCCGGTGAGGAATAACAGTAAATCTGAAGTCCCTGAAGGCGTGTGGAAATTGGCCCACATGAACCATATAATTTTTAAATATGAAGGAGAAAACGGATTTGCAAAGGAAGTTTCTTAGCTGGCAAAATAAGCTATAACAGAGAGCACAGCAAAAGGGAGAAAGTAGTCAGGAGAATAATGCAACACAGCTGGAACACAAGGTTTTGTCTGAGAAAAGCACTTTCTTATATTTTACCAGAAAGGCATTTCACTCTGAAAATGAAATCCAGGATGTTACTGAAGGTCCACATCTTATTTTCAATAAATGATGAACCTTCATGTCCCATGAAATATGAAAGTATAAAGCTGCATTTCTATCAAATTCAGCAAAGGTAGGGGTTTTTTGTTCCCATTTGTTTAAATAAATTCATTATCAAAGGTGTAGTGCCCTTGAGAAGCTGAGACAGTTGCTTGGATTGCTGTGCAAGGAATTTGAGAGACTTTGGTGAAGTTTTTATGAACAGTGATGCAGAGATGTGTAGTGTGTCTTTCAAGACCCCTGATCCATCCATCCAGAGCTGACACTTGAGCTGTGGAGAGACATCCTTGTCAAACCACTTACATATTGCATATGCAATGAGATAGCCCTCCATTTCCAGCACACCAGTTGCAGGAGGTAGAATTTAAAGCAGAAAGGCTCCAGAACTCCTATTTCAGATTCCTGTGGCACCAAGTGTGGAAATCACATTGGCAATAATGAAAGGTCAGTATCTTAATGCACATTTCGTGAGAGGGCATGGAAATATTTTGATGAAAAAGAACCTGTGCTTCAGGAATTGTCAGTGTGTTACAAATCTGAGGGGTATGGAGGGCCAGGGCTTGTTTGGGATGCAGGTTATCCCTGCACATCCTTTGTTTTGTCCTGCAGTTAGGAATGACACAATGGAAAACAAACCAACCTGCATGTACCATATAGACCTACACTGCAAAAGAGAGGGAAAACTATCTCAAATGGCTGGTTTCTGAAAGTCAGGAAAAAAAAAATTCAGTCCAGCCCTTAAATACACACCAATGGCCTTATCTTATGATTCCTCTGTACCTTTTACACCTCTTACTTTCACTATTATTTTATTAAAATAACACTTTTCTACCTTTACCCCCTCCTTTAGACACATTGGCTACTATTTCCTATAATATTTCCATTTTTAATTTGTGTGATACCCTAACACCCAATTCAAAATCAGGGAGAATTATTAATTTTCTCAAAAAGTAACAATGGTTGCTATTAACCAAATTTTGGTCTCTGCAGTGCCATGGGGAAAAGGTGGCTCGAGTAACTCCAATTGTAACCCAGGAACTGAAGCAACCAGAAGTCAATGCCTAAGTTGGCAGGGAGCTTTCTCCTCTGGCTGTGTGTTTCCAAGGAAAGTGCAGGCACAGTCATGCTGGGTATTAAAGGAGATCCATTTTATGCCAGTTTTTGTCCGTGACAATCTCATCAGCAGCCATAGAAGACGATGTGAAAAAATCTGAAGATGGATGTTAACAATTCATTTCCTAAATTTCCATACTTAATGTAAACCTAATAACTTCCACATCCTACCAGCTTGATCGTGCCTGCTGGAGTTCACTGCTTAAATAGTTCTCCCTTGTAAGGAAAATGTACCAGGGGCATCATCTGGAGACCAGCTCCTTCACTGCCAGGAACTTGGATGATTTCTTAGAATAACGATCTGGGCAGGTTTTTTACAAATCCCTGCAAGTTCAGCTCCTGTGAGAAGGGTTTTCTGAGGAAGAACCTGCAGGCACAGCATGTTTGGAGGCAAGCAGGAGTTGAAGATTCCTCTCTGCCTCTATGGGAACAGCGCCTTTCCCAAGGCACCTCTGAGAGCAGCAGAAATCCTGCATGACATCAGGTCAGCCTTACCCAGCGAGGCTCCAAAGGCTGCTCCAGCAGCTGGAAGTCCTTGGAGGTGCTTTATAAATGTGCCCACTCTTAGAGCAGGTTCCACATCCTGGTCCACCGAGGAATTTTCCTGCATCTGTTCCTCAGAGAGATCTGTGCGAGGCTGAAGGTCACAGCTCTGAGGAGCCCCTGTGTCCTCAGCTGGCTGGGATGTGGTCCTGGCTAATGCCTGATGGCTTTCACATGACTCAGGCTTTTCTCCTTCGTCCTTCCTTCTCCTTGCCCAGCGTTTTGCTAGTTAGTGGTTGTGCAGCAACAGCTGCAAAGTGTCCTTTCAAGGCAAATTATTATTAACATCCCTTTGCCAAATTGGCACAAACTATGGAACAAGGAGCCACGGAGCGGTTTGGATTGGGAAGGACCTTAATGATCACCCAGTTCCAAACCCCCTGCCATGGGCAAGAACATATCCTTCCAAGCAGCGTGCTCACTGCATCCCTCTAAGCAGAGCAGGCATTTTTGACTCCACATTCTTTTTCTCCTACAAGAGGTGAGAAGCAGGACCTGGGCTGGCAGCAGAGCGGGCACAGCCCCGGTTTTTCTGCTGTGAAAACTGCGGGTTGTGAGCGATGCTGTGCGATGTGGCAGCTCCGGAGGTGCCAGGCGAAGCTAATGCTCCGCAGCGATACTAGAGGGCACTGTAAACCTGGCAGTTTTGGCTTCCGAATGGGACGAAGTAAAAAATTGAAGCGTTCGCTATTTGCGGTCGTTAAAGCTCTCCTGGTATTTAGCGCGAAATTAGTGCTAACCCCAGGGTCCTGAGCGAATTAATTTGTGGAATTACACAGGAATTACTCCCTTGCAGTCCTTATTCATTGCCAGGCCCTGAATTGTTGCATCCACTGCTGGTGGGGCTCCTCTCCCAGTAAATGGGCAGGAAAGGGGAGCAAGAACCATTATGAGAACTCAGCAACTTTTTTTTTAAAGCTATCACTTAGCAGTAATGTGTTCATTAATTGGCAGCCAGACCACTGCCTGGCTTCATTTAAAACCTGATGGTTTCCTTTCATTGCGGTAGCAAAGGTTTCATCCTGCACCTTCCCTCTATGCCATCATCATTTTTTTCCCTGTGCCTGATTAAGAATACACACCTATCAGAGAGAAGGAGAGTTCCTGCACTGCAATAAAACAAAATTGTTTTTAAAAGGGTCTTTTAAAACATATTTAAAAATAGGAACATGCTACTCTAAATTAAACACTCCAATCAATGTGATCAATAGATTAATAGGTTTCAGTACCTGTCTCCTCAGACAGTCCTCATACACCCATCACTGTAATTTATAATTCAGTGTTCAACTCAAATTAGTAAAATTTAAACTGAAACAACAACGGACTGATAAGTAAACAAGACTTCCCAATTTAAATGTAAAATGTTTACCCAGTGTGCAGAATCAAGCTCTCCTCCCTCGCAATATCACCACCACAAAGAATAAACACAGAGCCACAGGGGATAAGAGGAAAAGGCATCTTGAGAGGTCACCTAGTCCATCTCCTTCCCCCAGGGCAGGATCAACCCTGCCTAAATTGGTCTTGACAAGAGAGTTTCTCTCACCTGTTCATCCCTGGAGGTTTTAAAGGGAACTCCACAGGCTCCTCAGATGGTCTGTTCTGGGTGTCAGCTGTTCCTATAGATGGAACATTTTCCCCAAAGTCTAACCCAGATTACTTTTACTGCAGTCTAATCCCACTAATTCTGTCTGTGAGCAACAGTTCATTACTTTTGTAGCATCTTTTATATTTGGGGAGATTATTACTGTATCTTCATCAGCCTTAGGCAATGGGCCATAGTTCTTTTCCTCTGGGGAGGTTTATTTTCTAGACTGTTCTTTTCATTTTCTGCATTTCCCTGGAAGTCTGATGACAGAACTGCTCCTCCCCAACACTCAGCAGAGATGGGAGCACTGTGCCAATGTACCACACCACACTCTCTTTATGTACAGCAGTGTCAGCTTTGCTTTGCTCACACCAGGGCACCACTGTTGGCTCAGGGTTCATTTCTAGCCCATGGTATTGTCCCTTTCCCTTACAAATGCTGCCTATGCAGCCATTTCTGGACAGACATTTCTATAGTTTTAAAGTATTTATCTTTTCTCCTGTTCCTGTAGAACATCAATGTCTTCTTTCCAGCCTGTTTCTTCAGTTTGTTAGGAGTTTTTAATCTTTCTCTTGTTCTCTTACAGCCCCTCTCAGCTTGGTGTTGTTAACAGCTGCAATATGTTTCCTCCATATTCCACTAGCCAAGTCACTAATGCAAATATTGAGTAATGCCAGAGCTGCACAGACCCCTCCAGCACCGTATTCAAGCCATCCTTCCACTTGGACAGCAAGCAGCAAACAGTTTTCAGTGTGTTTCCCAGCTGGTTTGGTACCTTACAGCATTTCTCCCCGTTCCCCCACCTTGCTCCTGGAACTCCCCATGAGTGAAAGCCAAAAGCCTGAGTGCAGCCAAGCTGCAGCTCCTGCTCTCTCTGCTGCCCTGCCACAGGAAAATTAGATTGGTTTGACATGATTTATCCTTGACAAACCACAGCTTGTGGGGCTACTGCATCCCTCATGCCAATGCCATGCCTTCCTTTGGATCTAGTGAGCAAAATTCTGTCCCGTTTGAAGTAAGGGGAAAAACTCCCAAAATCCAGGGACTTTAGCATGTCCAGACTCCACCCAGCCCCCAGAAGCAGTGGAAATACCATCACATTACTGCTCATTTTGGTAAGAAAGGGTTTATTTCCACTGAGAGCTGCAGAGGCATAATCAGGGATATCACAGCTGGGTTTGAGTTTTGAATCCCTCAAGTACCATCAGGTTGTGGACACACAGCCCCTCCCCAAAACTCATTTCCCTGGGACAGTTCAATAGAGGTGGGAGCAGGTGTAATTTACACTCTGAAGGGAGCTGCAAGGAGGTATAAATTACTCAAGCACAAGCTACCTAAGATTCACTTAAAATTCACTCTGAATTTGGCACCAGAAATGCAGGAGATAATCAAGTTTTCCTTTTTGAGATCTTGTGTATTTAAAACCTGCTGTGTTTAATTTTTGCAGTCACAACAATGCTCATTCATAAATATTTCCTAATGTTTGATCCTATTAGTATGTACAGTGCAGTGTTTGATTAATGGACTGGAACAATGCGATCAAATATATTTTGGGCTCCAGAATACCACTTTGTAATGCCTAATATTTGAGGAAATATTACAGATAGGCTTGTCTTCTGACTAGAGGCGATTGCACTTGAATTCTGAGAAACCCAGATACAGATCTTGGATAAGATCTGAATTTCAAGCAAGTCCTAATTACAGAGCACACTGGACCAAAGCTCGAGGTCTGCACATTTCCACCGCTGGATTCTTCACAGCTCAGATGCAAATGTTGTTTCTTAGCCCTCTCTCTCAGGAATTCATAACATATTCATCAACTTGTAGTACCTAAGAGCCCTGTCCGACTGTGTTTGGAAGACCTTAATTTGACTCCGGTAGGAGTTTAACAATATTAATAACTAATATTAAACTGGATTCCTAACGGGGATGCTGGGACAATACTCTTTGATCACTGCATTAATCTGGTGCAATTGTGTTTATATCAGCCTCCTTCATCCCATGTGAGCTCAGTGCCATCTTGGCATGAATATGAAATATGCAAATCTGGGGGATACACGTTAATAGTGGGTCCATCTGCTTGGATCTTTTATTAAAGGGAAGTGTGAATGCAGTTGCCATGCAATGCACTCTTACACACAAAGACCACGAGTTACGAAAACAAGAGAAAACATCTCGTGCTTTGGCCTTATTGGTATTTCACATTTGTCGTTTCTGTATCTGGCCTTCATTTTAATTTAGAAATTTTCCCCAAAACGAAATTTGAGTGAAAAAGCTCAACAGTTAGGAATGACTGTGCGTATACATGCACGCACATCTCTTCCTCTCTAGTGACAGACAGGATATTACTTTTCCACTGCATATGAAATTAATACCAGAAGCACAAGAAAAAACATGTAAATGCCATTCCTTAAAGCCTGATCTGGATCTCACTTAAGACATATATAACATCAAGAAAAACTAGTTGTTGGAGTGAAAAAAGAAGGTAATCCTGAGCTGGTTTGGGAGAGCCAAGCCCAAACATGAGCTCAGCATCGGCTGTGGAGTCATAGCCCAGTGCCTCCACAGGATGTGGATGAGCTCTGTGTTCTGCTATCCCACTTTCTCTGCAATAAACAACTCCCTCAACTCCATCCAAAAGGAAAAAGCTTCTATGGCTCATTGTTGCTGTGCACTGCCATGACCTTAGCCTGTCTCCCTTGGCTGTGTGCTGCTCCATGCTAATGGTTTGGGGGGAGTGCTGTGATTTGTTCAACAGCTGGCAGGTCAAACCTCCGTGCCCCAGATGTGCAAGTTCTGACTCACATGTGGAGGGGAGAAGGTGCCCTGGTGACACAAAGTCAGAGTATCCACCTTGCTGAGCATTCTTAATCCAGGGACAGCCCTTCATCCACCACCCTGCAGGAATGGAGAGCTCCTGGCACCACGGTTGGTTCTGAGCCTCACACTCATCCCAGAAGGCTGGGTTGAGCAATCATCTTATTCAAGGACATTGGGATCTGATGTACAAAAGGGCCCATTCTCCTCCTTGATTCACAGATATTTGAGTAGGCAGCAGAGTAAGCAAGAGGAGTTTTTTCCATATCTTCAATATGCAAATAGATGAGTGAGCTCAGCTCTCTATTCATTGCTTCCAACATACATGACACAGATGATGCTGTTCCCATTGTCACGCTAGAACTGGGGGCTTGATGACAAGAAATTCACTGAGCTTCCATCTGCATAGAGCTGAGATGGTGGTTGGGTAGGGAAAGTCACTGCATTGGATTATGTCAGCTCTACTGTCTGCATCCACAGTTTGCTAGCTGTGCTTGGGATCTGAAAGCCAGTTGAAATCACAGTTATTCCTCCAGGATCAGCTCTGGTGCCACCTGGGGTGGGTCTCATTTGTCGCTACCCAGGACTGCCACCTTTTTCTCTAGCAGGGACACAGGGACAGTGATCTGGGAGCCAGCAAAACGACTGAAGGGAGTGTTCAACCAGCAGGTGACCCAAGAACAAAGTTAAGTGTTGAGATTTATTACATGTGTATTTCTTAATAGCATCTTAGCATAACTGGGTCAGTTATCAGGGAATCAGCACATGTGTGCCTGGGAGGGGGACATGTGCACAGGTCTGCTGGTTCTGTGCTGCTCAACACATCACCTGCTCGGGAGAGAATGAATGTGTTTATCCCAGTGCTAAGGAAAGAAGGAAAAAAAGAACAACCCAACCTTCCACAGCCAGCTGATTATGCATTTTCCACATCAAATTGTCAGCATTTATTCAATTACTTCACTCATTACATGTGCGTTCTTCAGCCACTAATCTAAAACCCCTCCCTGCTGCTGTCAGCTCCATTGGAAGTGACATGTTCCTTCCTCAGGTGAAAAAGCTTTTGTGGAAGGCATCTCCTCACAGGACAGGGCTCAGGGATGCTGCTCAGGGATGCTCCTCTCCCTCTGCTGCCCTCCTTGGGCACAGGAATCCACCCAGGGACTGAGGTGAGTCCTCCAAGGGGTAGCAGGAGTTGTTTTTAAAGCCAGACACTCTCTCAGGCAGGAATTAGAGGAATTCACAAGGCTCAGCCAAGGATACAGAGGAGATCCCCTGAGCCAAAACTGTATATTCTCCAAACACTTCCACTTTAATAGTAAGTTAAAAGGAAAGTTCCCCTTCTGAGGGGTTGTTAATTATAGATCCCTCCTTTAAACAGTCCTCCTGTTTTTATCCACGCTTACACCCCCACAGCTGGTAAAGAGGAGGAAAGCTCTACCTTCCCCAAAAAATCAAACACATCCGAAACGCTTCCTGAGCTGATTCACTTGGCTGGGCTCCTATTTGATATATGAAACAAAAGACAAGGCAGCAGAAAGCAACATATTTTCCCTGTGTCAAGGTGAAGCACTTCCCATCACCCAGCCCATCTCTGCTGGGGTTAATGCACATCAATAATATTTAAATGATCAAAGTTTTTCAGCACAGACAGTGATGGGGTTTTTGGTTTTTTTTCCTGACTTGTCATGCTTGTTTTCCTTAAAGAGGCAATGACCTGCTGTAGTCAAGGCTTGCAGCTTGGCACGCAGGAGCGTTTTGAGAAGCGTTATCTCCCGAACAGAACAGCAGCCTCATGTTTCCCTGCACAACAACCTTTCTTAGCCTAAAATGCTTTGCATCCCATTTTCCTTGATCTGGCTAAGTGCTTGCATGCTGAAAATCCCACCCTCCCTCCAGCTGTCCTTCTGGCAGGAAAGAGACAGCATCTTCTCTCTGGAGAGTACAGTCACTGCTCCTTTGGTTATCTAATCAGGGAGGGCAAAATTCACTCAGGGCCCTGTGAAAGCGCCTGAGCTGCAGAAAATGCATCCCGAGGTCTTGTGCGGGAGGGTGGGAGGAGGCAGCCGGGGAAGCCTCCCCTCCCAGAGCAGATGCTCTCTGCCATTTCCCCAGAAGCTTTCACAAAGGAAGAAAAATGTGGAGAGTACTCCAGGGACTGAAGCGTTCGGCTCTTGCCTCTGCTGCTCCTCGGAGCAGGGCAGGGCAGCCTGGGCAGGAGGGCAAGGAAATAAATGTCCCCCACCCACCCTGCCAGCCTGCCAGAGCTCCGTTTCTCAGGCTTTGTGTGGGTTTTCCAGCATTTCTTCTAACTACAAAATATTCTGCCTCTCTGCCTTCTAAAACTCTGTGATTTTTGTCTTTGCACCGAGCACGAGGAGCTGGGAAGCACAGACCTTCCCATCCTGATCAAGCTGGGAGCTGTCTTCACTTTCAGCTTGCTGAGAACAAAAGGGCAGCACAAGGGTGGTGAGATGAGACAAATCCCCCCTGGAAGTGCGAGGTTCAAGCAGCCTTTGCCTCCATCCTCTGTAACAACCCAAAAAAACATCTTTAAGTCGCTTCCACCCTTTTCCAAACTTCTCCCCAGAGGTCCTGGTGGGCTGGAGAAAGCTACCACTGGAACGAGGTCTGTGTAGAGCTGTGCTTGGCAGATTCACCCCTCACAAAGAGGTCTCTTGCCTGCTGATGGGCTCAGAGCACATTTCCAAGCCGTGTGTTCCCACTCAATAAAATGCTTACTCACTTGCAGGAGGCACTTTGACATCCTTGGCCGCACACTACTAGATAAGGAGCATAAAAAGAATGTATTGCTGTTATAGGGGATACAGCAATATGTATCCTCAAATGAAATATCCTTTATAAGCCTGGTTATTATTCTGGCAGTGATCTCGGGTTGCTCTCAGCAGGCTCAGCTCAGCTGAGGTGTTAGTGAGCACATCACCACGGCCAGTGGGGACTGCCAGGTGTCACATTTACCTTCTGCTGTTCCAGTGCATCCTCTATCATCCCAAGTGGGGAAAACACTTCCCTCTTCTTCCATGCATGTCAAAAGCACCATTTAGGGAGCCAGATATAGCCCTGGTATAAACAGGTGTGAGCCCACATATGTCAATAGAATTACACCTGATTTTAATGGGCTTACATTTGGCCCTTGAGCCCTGGGGATCCCTCTGAGAGCAGAGGCTGTATTAAATATTAAGGGCCTTATTCTCCACCCCTGCCTGTGCTGGAGTAATTAAATCTCCGTGCAGACCCATTGATTTTCAACTGTGCTCTCCTTGTGGGAAGAGGCAGCACGAGGGAAGGTGCAGAGATGTTCCCTCGAGGAAAAACACATCCATTTCTCCTCCCCACAGAAATCCCATCCAGAAGAAAACTATACCCAACATTAAGTATTTGCAAAACGTGCTTGAGTAAAAGAATGCAAATGGCCTAAAATGAAACAATTATTCCAACTCTTCCCCATTGCCTCCAGGCTGTGACAGCAGCGCTGCCGGGTCTGTGAGCGCCACACAAAATCCTTCTCCTTCCCACATCAGGACCTGCGAGGAGCTGGGTGATTCCCATCCTCCAAGGATCTCCTGAACCGCGGTGTAACCTTGGACAAGCCCCACAGCTGTTGCCAGCCTCTCTGGGGTGTTGTGCTCACTGGTTAATTCCGGTGCTTTGCCTGGAGCTAGCGCCTTTTACCTGTGTCTATACAAGTATTATTGCCAGCTTGTGATCTTTTGAGCTAGCAGGGCTGTGAAAAACGACTTTGGTTTTTCCTTAAATGCCATGGAGTTTAGAAGTGTGACGGCTCACACTGTGCTGTTATTCTTTCCAATTGAAACCTAATGATGCGTGCATATCACTTAACTCTGATGTCAATAATCAGCACACCACTTGGTCTTTGCCGTGGCTATTAGAGGGAATGAAAATGAAATACCAACTCCGTTTTATCCTGTTACTGTACCATAATAACTAATAAAGAAGTAATAAGTGAGACGTGGGGAATTTCCAGGGGAGTCATTACTACAGAGCAGACCTAAAGGCACAAAGTGAAATCCAGGAATATTAGCCAGCCCCGGATTCCCAGCCAGTGCTTCTCACTTAAGCTATACTGCTGCTGTAAAATAAGTGTTTACAGAAGAAGTTACCATGTGGAAAGTATCAGACCATGTCCTGGAGTGGAAATTGAGCCAGAATTAAGGACATCCTTGAAGGTAAAGACCACCCAGTGCATCAGCGTCGTGTTTAGGCTGGGCCACAGTCAAGACACAATGCCAGCATTTCATAAATCTCACTTACGCTCCAGAATATGGGAAAAGTTTCCCAGAACAGCTCTAAATCACCTCTGTCTGGTTACAGGATGAATCGTGGGTTTTCCAGGGACTCTTAAATGGGAGAGGACACCCAGAGACCCCAGGGCAATGGGTCAAAGGAAACCATATAACAAAATATTGCGTGCACGAGGTTTGAACCACGTGTAAGATGGACAGTGCATTTTCTGGCTTAGAAATCACTGAATTCTTGGTTAGGAAGGAGCAGTCATTTTTGGGTGGTTGTATACATAGGAGGCAGTGGTGATTCTTTGGATTTCCTCCCCGTAAATGAACTGTCGTTTTTCCATGAGCTGTCATTTATCCACATGTCAAAAACCTGTCGCTGCTCAGGAGTTCTGTCTTCAGCAGCTGCCTGGTGCAGGGAAAACTTGGACCTTTACCTGCTACAGTTTTATCCACTTTTTCCACAGCTGGAGCCTCCTCTGCCCCTCAGCATGGACGCAACAGAGTTGACCTAAGCAACCCCAGCTGCATCTCCAGCCCCGTGCTGGAAGGTGCTGTCACACCTCACAGTCTCCCACCTTCCCAAAGCAAAACCTGCCTCATTTAAATCTCACAGCACATTCCCACCAGTATCCAGCATTTCCCAGCCATCTGATTTCCCCATCTCCGAGTTCCTGCTTTGTTTATCCTATTAATTCCAACCACCCCCTCTTCCCCCAACACACACGCACGCAGCCTCATTTACAGCATCTCCACCAGCAGAAGCCTCCCCAAAATATTCAGGGCACACCAAGCGAGGACTTACACGTGTGGGGAAACCCTCGTGACTGGAGATTTTTTTTTTTTTCTCTCTCTCTCTCGAGCAAACATGAGCTCATGATTTTAATTTTTTTTTTTTAAGCTCTTAAAGGAAAAAAAAAAAAAAAAAAAAAGAGAAGCCCCGAGGAGCGGCATTCCCGGCTGCCGCTATCCAGCCGGGGGCAGCGGGACGGCGCGGATGCTGCACCGGGAGCCGCGGGGCCGCCGGGGCTGAAGGCTCCCGCTCGCAGCATCCTCTTCCTCGGGTGGTTTTCCCTCCCTCCTCCTCCTCCTCCTCCCCCCCCCCCCGCTGCATTTCCTCCTGCACCTTTAAGAAGCCCATTGCCGCCGGTGGGATGGTGTGTGCTAAAGCTGCACAGAGGAAGTTACGCAGCCGGGATCAGGCACGGAGATAAAAGCTCCGATTGTGATTGAAAGTGAGAGCAAAAGGGATTTCAGCCTCGGCATTAACTTGCGAGGGGAGCCGGGATTGCACAAAGCTCCCCCGGCCATCTGCCCTTGGGGGCCGGCGGCGCAGCGCTGCCGGCAGGGCAGGGCAGGGCTGGGCAGGGCAGGGCTGGGCAGGGCTGGGCAGGGCTGGGCAGGGCTGGGGCTGTTCTGGGGGTTCCCCCGGCCCCGAAGTTGGCTGCTCCGCCGGGAGCCCCGCGCCGCAGAGCTCGCTCCCGGTAAGGACCCGCAGCGCCGGGCATGGGGGGAAAGCGGGGCCGGAGGGGGGGCGGGCAGCGCCGGCTTCTGCCCCATTCCCCAGCGCTGCCGGTTGTTCCCACTCTTTCCCTGGGGTGTCCCGCTCTCTGTCCCCCTCCCCGGAGCATCCCCGCCGCGGGATGGGGTTTATTTATTTCCCCGCTCCGGAGTTTGGGAAGCCGGGGGGCTCCCCCAGCCCAGCGCGCCGGCTCCCCCTGCCCCGCCGATGCCCTCCCCGCTCCGGGCAGCCCCCCAAAGTCCTTTGGGGTAAAAGAAACGGGGGAGGATGGGGCGGAGCGGGAGCGGCATCGGGCTTTGCCGGGAACCGCGAATCCACCAGGGAGAGCGGCGGGATGCGAGTGGGGTTTCCAGGATTTCTGCCGGGAGCCGCGCAGCGCTGCCGCGGGGTTCGGGCTCCCGTCCCCCCATCCGTGTGCCCAAATTCGCTGTCCGGGGTGCGAGGAAGGGATGGGCAGCGAGGGAAAGAGGAGAGCAACTCCCGCTCCCCGAGCGCGGGGGGAGAGCGGAGAGTTCATGGGGAGAGCAACACTTCTGAGAGAAAATTAAAAACTCCTTTATTGAGTTTACTTTCTGCTCTTAATCCGAGAGCAGCTCAGTTGTTGCTCAGCGTTGTCCCTTTATTTCAATAGGGTGTTAATCCAATAATAAGAAAAAAACACGGAGCCAGCTAAGTCAAGACACAATCTAATTTTGTGTTTTTAATACTCCGGCTATCAGTCCCCAGTGAGTGCTGAGTACTCTTCAAAGAGAACAAAGAGCATTGATTCTATTTGTTCCCATGAACTGCAGTTTCTTAATAATATCAGGTGAAGATTTATTTTCTAAGAACTAAACCAAATCAAGCAGAGTGAAACCTTTAATTTGGGGAGCCTCTCTGCCCCGTTTGCAGTATGTTGGCTCAATCCAGAGCAACACTCCAACTATTTCTGCAAAGGGACTGGACTGGCTAAGTGGGTGTTGAGCCACACACTTCACCCCAAACCCGCTTGCCTGGCTGATGAACTGACAGTAAATACATTTTTTCCAGCAAATTTTCACTTCCCTGGGAATCTGTGACATTTAGCCAGCATAACAAGACACTAATAGATATTATAGATCCTTTCTACCTGGGTTTTTCCCTGACAGCCATTCAAGTGCAAGATAATAATTGTTGAGGCTGTGAAAATAGATCCATAAACTTAACAGCATCGGAGTCCTCATTAAAACTACCCTGCTTGTTTTCTACACAATACCAGAGTCTCTCACTCTCACTCTTACCAGGCACTTGGCAGTGACCAGTTTGATGTAATAATTAGGAACTGACTTGTTATAACTCAAAAGACAGCTCTGATGTAAGTAGGACTTATAAACACTGTGTCACCCTGCCTTATTATTTTTACTACATTTACTCATAACATAAAAATAGCAGCCAGTCTATTCTTTTTCTGGGAGTTTATTCAGGTCCAACACAGCTATAACAGGCTCTTCGTAGAGAGCTGGCAATGAAGCATGAGAGACAGCTTCTCTTTTCTGAACTCATTCATCTCAATCAGCAATCTTTCAAGCAAAAAGGGGGGAAAGGGAGATGGTAGCAGAGCGGTGTGAAGCCCCTGAACATGGATCAATGCATGTGTTAACCTGGAGTTTCTGAGCTTTAGTAACTGAGCTTCATGAGAAAGGAAATGCTAAGCATGCTGTTGAAGCAGATATGGCTCAATTGTGAAAGAAAAGTTGGGGAAAGAAGTAGAAAGGGAATTATCCAAAGGTAAATTTCTGTTCTGGATATGTGCCTCCCACCTTCTTGGATGAGATCTCCCTCCTGAATCTAATACTGAGAGAGGGTTTGACTTTTTCCCCCTCCCCGCTTCGGTTCTTTGTCATTTTGTTTTGTAATTACTTACAATTTTTTTAGCTCTACTGGAAAGACAACAAAATTGCAGAAATGTTGTTCTAACCTGAAATGAATACTGGGAAGGTCATTGCTCTTTGTATTAGGTGAACCTAAATGTTATTAGGACTTTAAATTGTTTTTTATTAAATGTTATTGTTCAGATAAATCATATGTGGGGATGCTGGACAATGTATCTGTCTCCCCAGCTGTCTTATTTATTTGCTTATCTTTTTAGGACTATCAATTTGTCTGTCTGTCCCTTCTCTGTCTGCATATTCCCCATCTCCTAATGACCCATAGCTGCTTCTTGATGTTATTTGAAGACCCATTAGAGCTCCTGTTGTCCAGCTGCTGTTGCAAAGCAGATACCTTAAATTGGGCAGCGCTCCTTCCCTTCTCCCAGACAGCAGAAAAGCCATAAGCATCTTACTATGGATTGCTTTTTATTAAAGTTGTATATCTCCCTGTTACAAAAACCTGTCTGGTGGCTTGGCAAGCCCAGCTGAGAGCTCTGCCTCTTGAGGGACCCCTGTTCTTCGTGCTCCAACTGTCCCCCCTTGCTCCCACCTAATCTGTCTTCCAATTTCTCGCAGGTCCCTCCTGCTGATGAGCTCTGCCTTTGCCCTGACCATGAAAGAGAGAGGAGACCCCAGGTAGCCCCATGGATTGCAGCTGAAGGCTTTGGGGACTTGGTGCTCCGTTGCCAAAAGGCAGAATTGGACAGGAATCCTCACCACCACCGCAGGACACAGCGGGAGAAGCCAAAGCCAGCCCTGCCCCAGTCACCCCAGTGACCACCTGGGTCTGGGCACCGACCTGCTCACACTGACACAACCATCCTTTGCGAAAAAGGAATTTCAGCTCCAAGCTCCAAGCAGTCTCTCTTGTCAGAGTTGTACTGATGGCCAGATGCTCTATTTATTTTATGTGCTAAATGTTCTAACACCCCAATAATTAAGGCAGACACAGTTTAAGGCACTTTCCACAGCGACGCAGTTGGAGCAGAGCAGAAGGTTGAGGAAAACCTGATCCAGCACCATCTCACGGCCTCTCCAATTTACTCCTATCAAATTTCATCAGCAACTCAGAACTTGATCTTTGTATTGATTGACTGGAGTCACCTCTAGATATTTTCATGCTGATTTGGAAGACCTTTCGTACAATAAAACGGGGAAAAAATGAGGTTAAGGAAGACTTTTGACCACTGATCAGCAACTCTGGCCAAAACTTTCCCAATCAAGTGAATTGCAAAGTCGGCTTCCATGCCAAGAGGAACTTTCCACGTCCAGGTACAGCGCGCAGAGTGGGATCATCCCTGTTGCTGTGTGGATCTCCTTGGAGTGGAGCATTTTTAGATGAGGAGTTTCCATGCTGATCCCGAGAGCCACCCCTAGCCCAGCCGCCGCCTTCCTCGGGACTCCCGGCGCTGCCCTCGCCCAGGGCGCCCGCGCCTGGCCGCAGCTGCCATGCTCTACCTGGCTGCTCTCCTCGTGCACTGCGTGCCCCTGGCCATGGCACAGTATGACATTTGCAAGTCCTGGGTGACCACGGACGATGGCCCCTCATGGGAGTTTTACGCGTGCCAGCCCAAGGCCATGCGGATGAAGGATTACGTGACCGTGCGGGTGGACCCGGCAGGAATCACTTGTGGGGACCCTCCGGAGAGGTTCTGCACCCATGTAAGTGTTTGCTGCCTTATTTGCTGGCTTAGAAAAGGCTCTGCTGGTGGCTGGAGGCAGTGTCCAGCCCAGGTGCCACTGGGAGGATGTCCTGGGTCAGGGTGGGCACTGCTGGAGCTGTCAGCGTGCAGAACACGGAGAGGGCACCCTGCCCAGCAGGGATGGGGCTGGCATGCTGGAGGGAGGGTGAGGAGGAGCCAGGGAGGGCTGAGCAAGTCCTGGGTGAGGTCTGGATTTTGGAAAAGCACACAGCTCCTCTACTTGCTAAAGTGTGGGGTGTGCTCGCCAGCCCCATCCCTAAGGGATGCTCCAGCACTGCTGGGATTTTCTAGGATGTGGGCAGTTTGAGGCAGCATGAAGGGCACGGCAGGGGAGTTTGGCCCCTGCACACCCCCAGCTCTGGTGGTTGGTCTGACAGCCACAAACTTCACTAAAGCTCCTGAAAATGTGATTCTCCCTCTCTTCTGAAAAGGCTCTGTGGATAGACATTTGCCCTTGTAGTTAAAATCTTTAACTTATTTTCTCTTAAATATTAATCATTGCATTTCATTCCGTGCACCACAAAGCTCAGCAGGAACATTTGATTTATAATTCACAAGGCTTTACATTGTTAAAGAGTTCAGGGGTCAAAGCAAAGAGCAAAACAGTAATGCCCCCTCCCAAAGGTCCCCCAGGAGTGGTCCAGGCACACATTTAAGGGACAGACACCAAGCCAGCCCATGCTGGCAAGGTTTCCACTGGGCTGAGTGCTGAACAAGGAGTGCCTTCTAAAAGAGTATATTATTCTTTTATTATAATGAGAAGGGGAATTCTCCCTCTAAATCAGTGCAGAGAGTCCCATTTTTTATTGCCAGTGCCTCAGTTTGCCACCCTGGACCCAGCCAGCCAGGGCACCTCTTGAAAATCCAAGAGAAAAATGCTCCTGTGACACCAAGGGGTGCCAAACATTTATGATCATCAGAACATGCTGCCAGCAGTTACCCAGTTCCCTCCAGCCTAAGGGCTCTCATTAGTACCAGGGAAGACATTTCCACTAATTCCAGATAAGTAGCAGCCTTTCCTTTTAAAAGATCATTTGAAAAGAAAGATTAAGTCCAAGGTTGCAAATAAAACTGGTAACTATTGATGGGTCAGTCTGTATTTCCATTTATGTGACTGACTGCAGGAGGATTAAAAGGACAACACCAGATTGCTTCCCACTACACTCACTGCAGCTCTCTGCAAACCCTCTCTGGTTAAGGATGCTCCAGACTTCAGCTCCACTGACCTCCAAGGAAGCAAAAGACACAAACTGCAATCAGCTCCCTGCATCTCTTGATTCAGTCAATACTGAGCTGAAATCTTTCTATTCTGGGCACCGGCAGTATTTCCTTGTAGCGTACGCCTGCCATGTGCTGTAACACTTGCAAACACCGTGTAGAGCCGTGAATGAGAGCTACACAAATGCAAAACATGGATTTGCCTCCCTGTCCCTGCCTCACCCCTGCCTGGCCCGGCTCTCGCCTCCCAAAACAGAAACCAGCACTCACAGCACTGTCCCTGAGCAATTCCCTGGTGAAGAGTCAAGCTGAGAACAGGAATAACAAACTGTAAAGTATTTTTTAGATTTTTTTTTTTTTTTTTTTGGGGATGGGTTTGTGACATACCACTGGATTCATGGCCCTTTCTCCCCCATCTCACACCAGTGCTGTTCTCTCCAGAGGACTAAAGAGTTATAAAAACGAAGCAGAGGAGGAGCAGCCAGGCTGAGGTGGGCAAGGAGCCCACCCAGCACCCAGTGCACAGAGCAGGGGGTGGCTGCAGGAGAGATCCAGGCTCCAGCCCATCCTTAGGACTGGAGTGCTGTGGGCTGGGAGGCCCTCAAGGTAAATTTTCACTGTCACCGAGAATGACACGTGGCCACTCGCTGCTGAGCATCCCCTTCTGGCCAGCGGAAAGTGGGCTCAGCAAGAAGTGGCCCTTCCATCGCCGGTGCTGGGTGGTGACTTGACACCTATCGACGTGCAGGGGGAGGGAGCAGAGCCCGCAGAGGATGTGAGCCGAGTGCTGCTCCCCCTGCACTGAGGAAGTGCTGGGCAGAAATCGATGTCTCTGCCCACGGATCGTTACAGCCCCGCAGAGGGGAGGGCAGGCAGCTCGCACAAAGCCGGGGCAGCTCCTCGCTGCCAACCTGCTCAGGTGCCTTTTGGTGTCCTGCTATCCTTTCTCTTCAGGTTTTTAATTATTTCCTTGTAACAGGTGGGTTCTCATAGGAGCCTGGCCTTCCAGCAGAGAAGTTCTTACGGTGACTGTATTGCTTTCTTAGGTGTCTTTCAAAACAGCAGGGGACTGTCCGTGCGGCTAAACTCGCGTTACTCAGAATTAAGCGCAGCCCAGCGGGGCTCCTGCCCTGCTCAGACAGCTGCAATCAAAACTAAAGACACACAAACACCCCTCCGTGCTCAAGGCAGCCAGGCAGGGATGAGCTGCACCATGTCCCTGTGCAGGGCAGGTGAGGAGCAGAGTCTTGGTGACAGTCAGGAGCAGAGTCCTGGTGACAGTCAGGACCAACCAGACAGACAGGGATGAGCTGCACCATGTCCCCATGCAGGGCAGGTGAGGAACAGAGTCCTGGTGACAGTCAGGAGCAGAGTCCCGGTGACAGTCAGGAAGGGAGTCCTGGTGACAGGAGCAGAGTCCTGGTGACAGTCAGGACCAAAGCAGCCAGGCAGGGATGAGCTGCACCATGTCCCCATGCAGGGCAGGTGAGGAACAGAGTCCTGGTGACAGTCAGGAAGGGAGTCCTGGTGACAGTCAGGACCAAAGCAGCCAGGCAGGGATGAGCTGCACCATGTCCCCATGCAGGGCAGGCCAGTAGCAGAGTCCTGGTGACAGCCAGGACCTTGTCAGACAGCAAGTGTTCCCTACCAGTCTGCACACCCACAGGATCACTCACTGCCCTGCCACAGCTCCAGCAGTGCTCACAAGACTTCTGCCTGAGGAGGCTTCAAGAGATGGCAGGAATTATTTGGAGGACCATCCTTTGTGTTTTATAACAATTCTGGTCACATCTGGCTGCTTCCTTCTGATTGGGAAGCGTTTTGCTGCTTATTAAAGTCAAGGGTTTTGCTTTTTCCGCAGTTTCTGGACCTGTTCCTATTCATGGCAATGCCTTCCTGGCAGGGTCACCTGAAAAATGAATTGTACTTTGCCTCCTGGCAGGGCAGGGGGAATGGTGGGAGCAGGAAGAAAGATGGATAAGTAAATAAAAGCCTGAATGAAACTAAAAGTGTGACTGAAGACTAATAGGGAAGAGATCTTTTAAACCAAGGGTGTCGAGGGAGGGGTGAGACTTCAAAGATCACAGGCAGGGCACGGCACAGAGCAGCTGAACGTGGATTTCAAAGGAGAGGGATTTGCAGGGCAGGCCCAGCTGGGAAACAGCCAAGCTGCACATCCCCGTGGGGCAGAGGGGAGATCTCGTGTTCCTTCACCTTGCCACCCTTGTGGGCAGGAGGAGGAGGAGGGTGGCACAGCTGGCAGGCTGCTCCCAGGTGCTGAGGTGCTCTGAGATGCTGAAACACTTCTTTGAGCAGGGCCCTTTGGGAGTTTCATTTCCAAGCATCAGCATTTTGCATGCAGGATAAAAATTCCTCAGGTTTTGTGGGGAATTCACACACAGTGGGGGCAAGCAAACACCAAAGCCCAGCTCCTTGCAGCTCAAGGGGTTTCCAAATTATTCCAGCAGAAATAAAGAGAGGTGTCCCTAACAGACAGTCATTATGGGATGGTTTTGCTGCTCCTTGACATCCCAGTGAGAGCACAGGTAGCCCACCTTGTGCAGGAATGGGAGTTTTTCCTCCCCCCAGAAGTGTCAAGACAGTATTTCTTGTTCTGACAACACTCTTTGATGCAGGGCCGAGCTCCCAGCCCATATTGATGGGTCAGGGGTATTTTTATTTGGCGTCAGCATTGTTTCATCAGCTAATAGAGCTTGTTGACTTTGGCACGGGCACATGAAAGGAAAAGGCTTTATTTATTCATTACACATGCAGCCAAATTGGATGTTTAGTTTAATTCTTAGCTAAACTTTTCTGAATGACATGTGGTTATAAGGCTTGTACTAAAGGACCGTTTCTCCTGTGGATTGGGTGCTAAAATTGGAAAAAGCAGACAAACCTTTGGGATAAGAAATCCTTTTCCTTGCATTTTTAGCTCATATCATACAATCCTACCCATCTATATCTTTGTACACCTGTTTAGGTGCAAACAAGGGATTGTGGGTTTAGGGATGATTAAAAGCCAAAAGTTTTTAAAATAAGAAGGGAAAAGCCAAAGATTTTAAAGTAAGAAGGGAAGAATAATTGCTTCAGCAATGCTATTCCAAAAGCATTTCTAAAGCTGCAGCAAGTTCTGATGGTTAAAGGATGGATTCATCCCTTCTGGTACCCTGAGCAGAGACCCACAGCCCTTTCCCAGCCCACCAGAGTTCTGCCTTGTTTTGAGTAGAACCAGGGGGCAAAGCATGAGGTATTCTCAGCCTTTTGGCTGCCCTAGGGTTCAAGGACATCCTTTGGGCTAAGCAGAGCCTGTATACAAGTCCAATGGAAAATCCTTTCCAAGAAAAGCGGATATTCTCCCTCCTCCTTGAATAAATCAGCACTACCCACTGCTGGTGGCAAGCCCATCCTTGGTTGTAGCAGAGGGAGCTGGAACTCCCCTTTGCCCTTTATTGTGGAACCTGTATGGCCCTGAGGATGATCATTTTGCCTTTGTGACAGAATTCAGCAGGACAAGAAATTCACTCTGTGCTGTCAGATCACCTGTACACCCCTGGCAGGGCTGTAGGGAAGGAAAGAAGTGACTTTCCTTTCCCAGCTGCAAAGTGCTAACAACCCCTCCAATCCCTTAAATTAACACCTGGAAAATGCTCCCCTTTCCTTTAAGGAAAGCCTGGAAAAGAACTTGCTGCCATTTCCACCCTGAGGAAGGTCTCCCAATCCACCCCTTGCGCCCATTGTGGCGCTGCTTTTGAGTGTGGGAGAAAGAGCTGGAGCCTTTTGGTTCTGTTCCCACCCTTAATCACTCCCCAGCACCAGGGCTGCTGCAGAGGACACTGTTTGAAGTCAGGATCAGTGGCTCCTTGCCCTTGGGGCCAGACCCTTGGGTTGTACATTATTAGCTGCTCAGCAAATTACACACTGCTCTTCTCCTGCCACTGAGGCCACTTCAGAGTGCAGCAGGATCTGGGTGTTTTAAAAGGAAAGGCTTCACAGAAAAATGAAAGAATACAATTCAGCTTCAAATTAGACAGTGCTGAGCAAACTGGATTTTCCCTCAACAGCCTGTAACAACTTCCTTAAATGCCCAGTTCGGGATTCATCTTGTTGTAAAGTGGGATGCTACTCCCCTAACAAGGATCATTTCCAACTGCTGATGGAAAAGACACAGTGATAAAAATGAAGCTGTCAAGTAAATTTAATTGGTACAGTGAGCAAGAAAGTTTTCCCCTACCTTGAAGTATTCAGGAAGAATAAACTACTTTTAAGAAAAGCTTTGCTCTTCAAAGGGAACAGTGTCCAGATGGGAAAAAGAGAAGAGAATGGACTGAAGACTTGCTGGCAAGTGTGGCCAGAGCTGGGAGAGCAGTTCTTACAGCAGCCCTTATACAGCAGCTCCAGCTACCACAGCTTTCCATAGGCAACTTTTGAAGCCAAAGATATTCAGAGAAATCATTCCTATTTATTTATTTTAAAATCTGCATCATATTCTATAGCATAGATATGATTTTCAATACACTTTAAAAGGATTTCTCCCTACAGAAAATCCTGCCTGAGTGGGAAGAGGTGCTATCCTAGCACGCTGTGGTTTCCCCAAGTGAAAGTCCAGTTCTAAGTTTCAGATCTTAGTTTCAGATCCCAATCCACCCTTTTACCATCAGCCCTTTGAGATGTGGAGCTTTGGCTGACCCAGTTACTCAGGCAGTTCCACACAGAGCACAGGTTTCTGCGTTGGAAAACCCCAAAGAGGCTTTTTCCTCCTCAAACCACACAGCACTGCTGGGTGACCATTCTGGAGATGTTTTGGGAGAAGCTACTGCCTGCAAAGCCCTGGCAAACAGGGATTTGGACTTCCAGCCTTCATCCCAGAAAGATGAGCCATCCCCTGCAGCCTCAGACATGTCCCATGAGGTTCCCACTTGTTCCCCCTCTTCCAGGCAGGGCCAGAGGGGACAATTACAGCCCTGACCCTGTTCCTGCCCTGCCCCGTGTGGCACCAGTGCCTCTGCACATCTGCCCAGTGCCACCCGCAGCCAGGCTTAGGGAACCTCTGCCTCTTGGCTCAGGGGTGGATTTCTGCATTGCTCAGCTGTCCCACAGGGGGCTGCTGGCCCAGGAGCTCAGTGCTGCAGAGACACCAGGCTGGGTCTCATCCCCAGCCATGCAGGAGCCTCTCAGGAGCTGCTTTCCCTCTGCTCCCCTCCGTGGAGCAGCTCCAGCACGGTGCCACCACTCCAGCC
Source organism: Melospiza melodia melodia (assembly GCF_035770615.1). Taxonomy (NCBI): domain Eukaryota; kingdom Metazoa; phylum Chordata; class Aves; order Passeriformes; family Passerellidae; genus Melospiza; species Melospiza melodia. Next base: position 9,364,451 of record NC_086215.1, read on the forward strand.
AAGGTTCTGCACACCCCAGAGCGGTGGGGTCACTGCTGTCCTGTTCTGGGCTCCACAGGGATGCTGCCACCACCGTGTCCAGTCCTGCCTTGGCACTGCCACGTCCCAAAGGCAGAATCAGCACAGATTCAACTGGTTTCTACTCCAGCCAAAGGGTTTGTAACTCCCCATCTGCTGGCTGAGTCAGCTGCTCCTGCTCTGTAGTGCTGCCAGTCAGGAGGTTTGGGGAGCCCTGCCTGAGGAGAGGATCACTGTCGGGGTCTCAGGGACAGCCAGGACATGTTTTGGGCTGACACAACTCAATCCAAACCCCTGACAGGCACCTGCTGAATTGTTCCCCTGACACAGAGCACAAAGCAGCCAAATGCTTTTCCCACAGCAGCCAAGGCAGAGCTCTTGATGCAGCAGACAGACTCAGGAGCCCTGCTCAGAGGCTGGCACGGGTACAGGGGTACCCATCACCCAGCCGTGCCCCCTCCACACAGGCTCTGGGCAACATCTGCACCTCCATTTGAGAAGCACAGCAGAGCCTTCAATCCCTCCCCTTTCCCACCCCCGGGCTCTGCATCCTGCCCTCCCCCATTCAAACTATCAGGGCCTCTCTTACAGAATAAATTATTAATAGCGGCGTAGCGAGCCTCTCTGCAAAGGCTGCATGTATTGAGCTTACAAGGCGCGCAAGCTTTTAGAGAGCAGGACACTTTTCCTACTTCCTAAGCAATTTCTTAGTCCTGAATCAATAATGCACTCGCAGCCCTGCACACAGGTCGCTGCTGCTGTGCTCCTGCTGCTAGGGGCTGCGGACACAAATACATCTCTGTGGCAAGATGCAAGGGCTCCATAATCTGGCAGGGAAGGGATGGGGTGGAATCCAAGCAGCTTAATTTGTAAACAAGCTTCAGGGAAGTGCCCTGGGAAGAGCAAAGCTTGCAAGTCCCCAGTACAGAAAGTCTGAGTTTGGAGACAAGCTAAAAAGCAGTCAATGGGATTAATCTGCTGATTTTTGAACGCATGCCCGTGGCTGCCAGCTGAGGGGTGTCTGGTTCATCTGATCCCAGGCTCTAGGTCACCCCACAGGGCCCAAGGGGGAGGCTGAGGGGTGCAGCCTGGCAGGGAGGTGGGGGTGGAGGTGAGCCCAGGGCGGCAGGAGGGATGGGGTTAGAGCAGCTCACCGGGGGATTAGCACTTCACAAAGAAAGAGCTGCTCAAAAACGATTCCACGGGAGGCCGGGCTGCTGCGGGCGATGTGTGTGTACACCCAGCACAGATGAGATTATCTGCTTAGGAGTGGAATTTTCCGGGCAGGGTTAACCCTTGTGCCGCCCCCAAACCAGCTGCAGATGCCACTCAGGACAGGGTGCTGGGCAGGGCATCCAGAACAGCAGCAGAGCTGCCCCCAAGCCATCCCTGGGCTTTGGAAATGGAGGTGCTGCTTCCAGGGGCCCTTCGTGGAGAGGTCACCCCTGGGCTGGGCTGGGTTCAGGCTGGAGGCTGAAATTCCTCCTGTAACCAGATTTTCTGTTTCTGGCTCAGCCAGAGTGGGCGTGAGGGGATTTGTGTCGGTGCAGGAGCCGCAGTGCCAGGGTGGACAGGTGACTTGGGTCAGCCCTTGTGTGGGACAAGCTGCATCTCCCTCTGGACCCTCCCTTTGTGGAGACGATGCTTCCTGCCTGGATGTTGAGGTTGTGTCATTTACAGTGCAAAAACCAGTTCAGACCCTTTTCATGAGGTGCTGCCAGAGCACAGGGAGAGTTTCAGACACAGCGTGGGATGAGAGCAGAGATTTCCTTGAGCCTCACATCAAGGCTGGGTGAGGGAGCCTCTACTTTGCCCTGCTGCAGGTGCCTGGGGGCGTTCAATCATCAGAAAGGTGAAGCCCACAATGCCTTGTGAAGCCCAGAAATCCCTCCCTGCCTCAATTTTCCCATCTGGAGACAGGACACTGCCCTGCCACCAGCCCACCCTGTCTGGCACAGCAATGTCTCCCCAGGGCTGGTGGAGAGAAGGGCACAGTGCTGAGCCTGGATGAAATACGAACGAGATGCTTCTGGAATTCAGAGCAGGCTGGAGGGGGAAGGGGAAGAGCAGCCACGAGTAGGGCTTGAATCTCTTCTCTGGCGGAGAGACGGGCCCAAGGGAGCCCGAGAGCCTTGAGCGAGCGGCGCTGCTCGGTGAACGAGTGTCTGCTTCAGGCCAAAGGGAAGAGGCAGAACAGCAAAATGTCTCGCTGAGTGCGTCCTGGTGTCTCACCCAGAGCCAGCAGGGCTGGTTCTGCTGACTCACGCTCTCCCAAAGCCCCACCAGGCAAAGCCTGTCCTAACGCCCCGGCCAGGGTGACCTTGTGCTCGGACAGCCTCGGATCCGGCAGGAAGGGGAAGGAAGCGGAGCAGCAATCAATCCCCCAAACCACGTTCGGGGAGGAGATGGAGGGTGTGACATTCGGCTGAGCCAGAATTAGCAGCAGATCTGTGGAGGGACCCCATTTCCACCCTATTAATAATTCATCCCAGCTCTGCCTTTACCTGCTCATAAACAGCAAACAGCTTGTTAGCGAGGACGGTTTTCTCCCCTTTTGCTGTCTCTGCCTTAATAAGAGCCCCTTGCAGATGGCTGGGGGAGGGAGGGGGCAGGGGAAGGACACATGGGTAAGCAAAACACCCCACCAGCCCTCCCTGAGCTTCAGATCCTATCCCATTTCATCCCATCCCATCCCATCCCATCCCTTCCCCTGCTGAGGTGAAGCTGCAAAATAACCCCTCACCAATGCCCAGGTGCCTTCCCAGAACCTTCCAACCCACATGGGCCACCTCAAAACGCCCCTTTGGAGGGGCACTGGGGAGAGGAGAGTGAAGCCTGGAGGATGTGCTTTGCTGGAGCATTCCCAGGTGGTTCTTGGGCTGCAGCTGCTCAGGCAGCCCATGGGAAAACTGCCTCGTCAACCTTATGAGACAGCTCCTGTCTTAGCCAAAATAGAAAGCTTGACCAAAGAGGTATTTTAAAAACAATGAGAAAAGCAGAAAACCTAACATCTTGAAGAAAGACTCCCCAGAGTCCCCGCAGTCCAATGCTGTGGCCCCACTAGGGACCTCTCGCTGCACACTGACAGGCATCCCAAAGCTGTTCCTGAGATGTTCTCCAGGTTCAAGTCACAGCATCCCAAAGCTGTTCCTGAGATATTCTCCAGGTTCCAGTCACAGCTGTGCACTGCGGAGAGCCCACAGCCCATTTGGGGGACAGGGGAATCAGTGCTAAAAGAGTGGACCTGGCCAGGCAGATCCCATTTCCCTCAGAGGAGGGCACAGACCTTCACTTGAGCTCACAGAAAAGGGGATTCGTGGGGTTCTTTGGCATAAAAAGGGCCTTGTGTTTCTCCTGCTCCCTCTCCATGCTTCCAGCCCTCTCTGCAGTGAGTTATGCCACTTGCCAGCTGTTGGAAATAATCTCTGTAAATTAATTACGGTTGTTTCACCCCTCTGATCCCTCCCAGCCCATGAATAGAGTGAAAATTAATTGTCAGAGAGTATTTCCAGCTCTTATAGAGTCCCACCCTGGCCACTGGCAGGTTACGGTTTATGCCCTAAAGCATGAGATTTAATTACTCACAAATGTTATTTTTGATCATAAAATCACCTTGTCTTGTCATAAATCCAGATAGAGCACTTGAACCCTCAGATCAGGAGCAGCAAGAGTGAAAACACCCTGAGATGTCATTAGGATGAGCCTGTGTTTTCTCCTGGGTAAATGCAATTCTGTTTGGGAAGCAGCATCACGTCCTGGAGTGATTATTGGAAGAAAAGCCAAGGAAGTCTCCCAAAACACACATCACTCAGGGTGGCCCTTGTCAGAAATTTGTGTTGCAGAAAATAGGTTGAGCTCTGTGTCACTGGGGAGGTTAAGGGTGGTTGGCACTGGAGCTGGCTCAGGCACCTTCCCTGCTCAGGGGGTGATTTCCCTGTGCTGACCCACACCAGAGCAGGGGAATGCAGATCCCTGTGGAGCCCTGGCAGCAAGGAAAGCCAGGGCAGGGCATGGAAGGGAAGTGAAGCCCCACAGCTCAATCTCAGCATGAGCTGGGGACACTCAGCCGAGTGCAAATCAGGAAAGGAAATGTTGGGAAGGTCATTTCAGCTTCACCCCACAGCCTGTGGAGCCAGTGCATCCAACGTGGTGCTGGGCAGGGGAAGGGACAGGGGAAAATAAACCTTTGGGATGAATGTGTTCCAGAACATCCACAGGAGAGGCAGGGATGGAGTGGGCTGGTTGTGGTCCCCTCTGCAGCTTGGGGACCCCCATGTCCCATGGCCACCAGCCCTGCCTGTGACAGACAGGGGACAGGAGGCTGCAGGACGCCTGCAGTGACACTGCTCCACAGCGAGGACATTAGCAGGGCAGGAGGGATCAGGTGCACACGGAGATTTTGCTGATCCCTTTGTTTTTTGCAGGATTTGGAGGAAATTTGATACCAGTTTCAGGACTCAGTTGCAGCACGAGGAAACGCGGGGACTTTGTGAACCTCATCTGCTGCCCTTTGAGCAGAAATTCAAAGGCAGAGTTGTGGGTGTCCTGAGGGAAGCAGAAAGGCCTTGGGTGTCCTGAGGGAAGCAGAAAGGCCTTGGGTGTCCCCAGAGAAGCAGAAGGGCCTTGAGTGTCCTGAGGGAAGCAGAAAGGCCTTGGGTGTCCCAAAGGAAGCAGAAGGGCCTTGGTGTCCCAAGTTAAGCAGAAAGACCTTCGGATGCTCCCGAGGGAAGCAGAAAGGCCTTGGGTGTCCTGAGGGAAGCAGAAAGGCCTTGGGTGTCCCCAGAGAAGCAGAAGGGCCTTGGGTGTCCCAAAGGAAGCAGAAGGGCCTTGGGGGTTCCAAGTTAAGCAGAATGGCCTTGGGTGTCCTGAGGGCAAGAGAAGGGCCTTGGGTGTCCCAATGGAAGCAGAAGGGCCTTGGGTGTCCCAGGTTAAGCAGAAGGGCCTTGGGTGTCCCAAGAGAAGCAGAAGAACCTTGGGATGCTCCTGAGAGCTCCTTAAGCATCACAGCGGGATGGGTGGGGGCTACAGAGGGAATTGTCCCCTCCTGGGTGGAGGCGGAGGTTCACACCAAGGTTTCCTTGGTCACAAGCAGTCCCAGGAAGGAGGGAAGGAGGTTCCTGTGCTGTCACCTGCTTTTCCTGGCTCTGCAGACTCTTTGGGGTTCTATCAAACAGCCCCCAGTCCCAATTAGTGCCAGATCTTGCAGGAGAGCCTGGAGACACTCAAGGTCTGAGAGGTGTCTGGGTTTGAGAGCCAGTTCTTAGAGGGAAAAAACCACTCCAGAAGAAAGTACCCAAGAGAAACCCACACAACAGCACTGATCTTTGTGCTGAAGAAACGCTTTTAACTTTTTCCGCTTTAATAAAAATCTTCCTACAATGCACCAAGGATTTCCAATCCCCCTACCCCAACTAAAAAAACACACAGTTTTGTTTTCCAAAATTCATCCAAGTTGATGAGACCTTGTCATTACTCTTATTAGGAGACTGTAATTAAAAACAAGTAGTCCCAGGGTGCTCTAGGTTTTGGCAGAGGCCTTGGCTTAAACACAATTCCATCAAGCAGAAGAGATCCCCAAAAGCAGAGGAAGTCCAGGACTGTTCTCAAGACACCATTAAACAAATCACACCAGGTATGAGCTGTGCTTGAGCATCCTTGGCTGAGCAGAACAAACTCTTACATCATCTGTTTTTCCTTGCTCAAATCTTGTTGGGTTTTTTCCCTTTTAATATTATTATTTTATTATTATTATTATTACTATTGTTATTGTTATTCACTGTGCAGCTAGTGGTTGCAATTGTTTTCCAGCTTCCCTTTGGCGTGGAGATCTAAAAGCTGCAGTCTTATTTCTGTGCAGCTTTCACCATTCACAACAGATGTCTAGTTTGTTTAAAATATTCAACAGCCTAATGATTAATCAAGAAATTGCACCTACAAAAATATATCATTTTCTGCTATGAAGCTTAAAAATTGTATTATCTTTTAGGGAAAAAAAAGGAAAAAAAGAACTTTTGCTCTCATTAAGAGCCCTAAAAACCATCTGGGCTTTGTAAACTGAGGCCTTTTGTTGTGGCTGGTTTACCCCATTCCCCCCTTCCCAGCAAGGTGGGAGCAGCTTCTCTGCAGCATCCTAGATTCCTGTCATCCTGCTTTGTCAGACCAATATCTTGTTTCTTAAGAAATCCTCCTCAAGGAGCAAGTCTCTGCTGTCACCTTCAGAAAATCCCTTTTGCAGCATTTCTGCCCAGAACCGACTCCAGGCACCAAGAGGAGGCAAAACCCAAGGGCTGGGTCAGGAGGGAGCAGGGCTGGGACACAATCCCAGCTGCAGGACTGGGCTCATGGGACCCTCTGAGTGCACTTGGAGCAGGGCAACCCCCAGCGTGCCCCCAGGCTGGGGATGAAACACTGAAAGCAGCCCTACAAGGAGGATTCAGAGCCCCAGGATCTGGAGAGGGTCTACAGGAAAGATGGGGAGAGCTCTTTATTATGAATTGTAGTGTTAGGGCAAGGGAGAATGGCTTTAAGCTAAAAGAGAGCAGTTTCAGATTAGCTGCAGGGAAGAAAACTTTTGCAAAGAGTGGGATAAAATAGTGGCATGGTAAAACCACAAAGGTGATGGATGTCTCATCTGTGGAAACATCCAAGGTCAGGCTGGAGGGGGCTTTTAGCAGCCTGACCTAGCAGATGTCCTTGCCCATGGCAGGGGGTTGGACCAGATGACCTTTAAAGGTCCCTTCCAACCCAAACCACTCTATGATTTGGCTCACAGAGGCACAACCTCACCATGATGCCATTTTTTAGGACACTGTGTCCTCAACGTGGCTCTCACTGTTTGTCCCCTGGAGATTTGCCCTTTTGGACTGAGCTGGGGCTAAGCAAGGCTGCAAAAACCCCAAAAGGTGCCCAACCAGAAGAGCTGGAGAGGCTGAAATCTGCAATGTTTAGTTGCTGTGAGGACACTCACGACTGATTTAATAGCGTGAGACTCAAAGTGAACTGGTTTATTTTAAGCTCACTGAGACCAAGTTTGCCTGGCTAATGCATCCTGACTTTTAGATTGAAGACTTAAATATCTCAAGACTTTGGACAGATTCTTTGGAGGACACAGAGCTTGGAGGAGGAAACCAGATTCAAAAATAATACCTGGAATTGTTTCAATAGTGCTATATCTGATCTTACCAGGACCAGGGGAGCAGCCAAAATGTGGCCATCTGTTTCCGCTCTCCCCTGCCCTCCTGGCTGACTCCAAACCACCCCCCAAGCAGAAAAGGCATCAAGCATCCCACAGAGGAAGGACAACTCAATAAACCTAACCCCAAAAAGGAACACTTCATTTTAGCAGAGGAAGCTGTAGTGGTGTGACTCACTCGGTGGCTTTTGAGGCTCTCCCCCACCTTGTCACTTGCAGGTTATTTTTGTTGTTTGCTCTGTTACAACCATGCACCTCTTGAGCTGTTTGCCCCCTCCCCAGAGCATCAGGGTGGTTCAGGAGACCTTTGGAGGTGCTGCCTCCCAGGTTGGGATACACAGGAGCCAGCAGGGATTGTTGTGCACCTCCATTCCCTGGGATGAGCATATGGCAGTGTTTTCACTCCTCTGCTCCCTGCTACTGACCTGCCAGGACCCTCCCAGGGCCAGCCCTGTTCCTCCAGACAGGACATGGGGAGGGGGATCATGCTTGATCAGAGTCAGCTGCTCCCCTCACTGCTCCTGGGGAATCTGTCCCACCTCCCATCCCGGCCAGCCTTTTGTCTGAGTAATGTTTCCTTGGTGTGGTTTCATCACAGAGCCCTTTCTTTGTTTAATCTGGCCACTCCAAAAAAGCTTAGGGAGACAGGAGTATCATCCACAGCCCTGGAGGTGGCCACGGTGGGCACAGCTCAAGGGGCAAAATCTCAGTGAGATTCATCTCACAGCAGCTCAAGGGGCAAAATCTCAGTGAGATTCATCTCCCACCAGCTCAAGAGGCAAATACCCAGTGAGATTCATCTCACAGCTGCTCAAGGGGCAAAATCTCAGTGAGATTCATCTCACACCAGCTCAAGAGGCAAATACTCAGTGAGATTCATCTCCCACCAGCTCAAGGGCTGTGCCTGCTGCACACAAGGACAGGAAGGCTCATGGCAAGAGCTCTCTTGCCAGGACAGCTCTGAGACACAAACTCTGCTCAGACAGAGCAGCAGGGCAGGTTTGTCAGGGAGTTTTCTGCTGCCACCCCAAGCCAATCCTCCACCTGCTGTACCCTCCTTCACACAAGTGGCAGAAATGGACCTCTGGGATGGTCTTTTCAGGGCTGTCACATTAAGCCATCTGTATGGCCACATTGACAGGAGGACCATACTGCCACACAATATGTTGCCTCAGCACAGGAAACACACTCAGAGCCCCCAGCACTTCAGCTGAGGGGGATTTTTGTGCCTTTTCCCTCAGCCACCGCTGTAGAGCTGAGCTGAGAGGCAGCTCCATCCCCCAGCAGGAAGCTGTGTCTCATTAGCAGAGGTAAACAATTCCTCTGAACGTGACGAGTCAGGAGAGCATATTAAATATGTCAATATCTCAGGGTTTTTTAATCCCTACTCCAGAACAGCTTGCTGTGGCAGGAGAGAGCCCCCCAGCGTGGCTCAGAGCCCCAGCACAGCCCAGCTGGCATCTCCCCCTCTTTGAGGGGTTTGTGGGGTGCACTCGCTTCTTAACCTCACCCACCCAAGCAAGCCTGAGCACTCCATTGATTTCCCTTGTTCAGTTATCACAGCTGCAAACAAACAAACAAACAAAATAAATAAATACATAAATAAGTAAATAGTCCAACTATTTGATTTTAAAACATCGACCCAAGCACCCTTTTGTGAGTAACCTCCCTGCTGCAGGGTGGGCACTCAGCAGCTCCAGTCCCAGCCCTTCTTTCCAGCTCACACAGAGGTGACAGCAGCCACACATGGCCCAAGCTGAGGCTGTGACAGGAGGAACAAACCCCAGCACAGCTTTTGCAGCTTCACTGCCACGCAGGGGTGTGTCAGAGCGAGATTGGGCTGAAAACACTTTGAGTTTTGACCTGTTTTCTCGTGTGCTGCTGTGCCTGGCAGCCTCACGAACACAACGTGTGCTGTGTTTACAGGAGTCCCCTGTGTCCCCAGGGCTGCCTCCCCTGCACAGGAGCCTGGCTCTCACCTACACATCAGCCACTCACTGCTCTGTTTTCCCCCTGTGCTGACAGAGCAGCCTCCTGCCTTATTTACACTGTGCTGCTCACATGCTGCTGCAGACACAGAATTGTTTGTGTCCTCAGGAGTTTCTCAGGGTTCCTGGGTGCTGTGGCCTCCAGTGACTTTGCAAACAGTTGCTTGCCTTCAGCGCACATCTCTGAGCTCTGAGGAGGCACCAAAGGCCCATTTTGCACACATGGAGTGGAGAAGCTCCAAGTAATTTCCAAGACTTTTGGTTGCCTGGCAGGAGGTGGCAAAGCCCAGATTTTCCAGAGCACTTTGTGTTACTCAGAGGTACCCACGTTCAAAGCACAGCCCCACTTTGAGAGCATCCCCTTGTACCAGCCAGATCCCCTCCTGTGCTGTGTCTGGCTGTGCCCAGGGCACCCTAAAAGCACTCACAGCACTCAGACTCCAGCAGTTCCCTGGGTCAAAGCCAGCCATGGACACAGGAGCATCCTCATCCCACACCTGCAGCAGCCAGACACACCCAGCCTGCTCAGATCCAGCCTGCAGTCACTTTTTGGAGCCTCCAGGTACCAGTACCAGCTCCTCACACCCTGGCACTGCAGGAAATCCCCAGGCCAGGCAGGAACACGCTGCTCCCCCACACAGCACAGAGCACCCACAAACCAAAGCGCAGCGCCCAGCTCGGCCTTACCTTGAAAGCTGCTGTGCTCAGGAGAGCCAGACCTCGCCTCCAGCAGGCTCCTCACCTCCAGCCAGCGGCTCTGAGCAGCCCCAGCTGCTTTATCACCTCCTCCTCCTCCTCTGCCAGGTGCCTCTGCCTTCCTGAGCAGGGTCCCAGAGCAGCAGAGCCCGCTGTCATACCAATCCCTCTCCCTCCCCAATCCTTTGGATTTTGATTCTGAGAGGGAGGCAAAGTGACAGCAAAGAGATGCTTCATATGCAAAAACACGGATTTGCAGCGTGTTGCAGAGTTTTTTGTGGTCTGTACCCAGCAGAACACAGCCCAACACAATCCCCAAGGCAGGGGTGAGCCACGTGCTCACTCCTGGGGGCAGAGGCTGCAGGGCAGTGATGCTGGGCTTTGGCAAACATATGTGTGAGCAATAAATGCATTGGCACTGCTGCCCACCCCCAAAACTTCATCATGACCTTGACACTGTGTCCTAGTGCAGCTCAGGGTGTGGGCATGTGGAGGTTAAAGAGATCTTTTGTCCCTGCAAAACACACCAGCCTGGCTGTGTGGGCAAAATGGGATGGCTGGATGCTCCTTCTCACTGCTCAGGCCTGGAGGCAGTGGACATTGTCACCTGGGGGGCATGAGCCATCCTTCCCACCCCATTCCCTCTGGGCAGGAGCACAAATCTCTGCTCTCTCTGCTGCTGCTCAGTTCTGTCCCAGCTTGGAGCTGGAGAAATTGGGTTTCCCTCCTCCAGCTGTGCTCAGAGGCACTGGGGGGGTGGTGTCAGCATCAGGAGCCATGAGAGGCAGGGTGTGCCTGGGGGATTGCAGCCATTCAGCTCCTCCAAGGCTGCAGGGATGAGCACAGCTTTCCTAGGCTTGTGAATCAGCCAAGCTTAACCCAGGTTTCTCAGAGACCATCTCAGGGAAGGAGCTTTCTATGAAAATTGCCCCGTGCCAAATTGAAAAGCCCTTTCCCAAAGGGCCTTTCAGAGGAAGCAGCTCAGCCGTTCTTAGAGCTGAGGCAAAGCCACATCTTTCTGCCTTAAATTCGCTCTCAGAACCAGCATCCTCCAGAGCCCTGGCACCCTCCAGCCCAGCCCAGCAGTTAAGGCTTGACCCAAGCAGCCCAACCAGGGCCCATGTGCCCACACGGTGCCCAAGCTTTGCTTTCCTCTCAGGTGACCTGTTGTGCTGTGATGTCATGGTTTGCCCCAGATATCCCGGGTTTCTCCCTGAAGATTCCTTGCCCAGGTGTGTCAGTCATCCCTCCTTTCCACACCCTGAGCCCTGCTGAGTGCTGTCTGTCAGTCCTGGCATTCCAGAAGGGCATGAGTGATTGGCAGAGTTCAAAGGATGCCCTCTACCCATGGGGGACATTGGGCCATCCAGGTGTCCTTAAGACTTCCTCTCCCATACCTGGTTGGTGGCTCCCTACCCCTTCCCTCCCCTCTCCCCTGGGTAAAAGGGCGAGCAAACCACATGGTTTGTGACTTCTGTTGGAGCTGTTCTGGATTCAGAAGACTGTGGGTCAGAATAAAGCTCTGGATCCAAACCCTCCATCAGAATTTACTCCTTTCCTTCACCATCGCCTTAAAGCTTCTCCACAGAGGGAAACCCAAGGAGCAGCCCCTGTTATGGGGGGAAGCTCCATCCCAGCACTACCAGAGCTCCTGCAGGCCTGGACTTGTCTCCACGTGCCCAGCTGCAGCACCCAGCCAGCCAAAGGTGTCTGTGGGGTGAAACACCACACACCCAGCCAGCCCAAAGTGTCTGTGGGGTGAAACACCACACATCCAGCCAGGCAAAAGTGTCTGTGGGGTGAAACACCACAGTGCCACTATTTGGCCAAGCAGCAAGGGCCAGACAAGCTCAGGCACGTTCCATGTACAATATTGGTAACTATTCCAACAATGACCATTGCTGTCATTCCAGGAGAACCCGTACCTGTGCAGCGACGAGTGCGACGCCTCCAACCCCGACCTGGCTCACCCGCCCAAGCTGATGTTCGACAGCGAGGACGAGGGCCTGGCCACCTACTGGCAGAGCGTGACCTGGCGCCGGTACCCGGAGCCCCTGCTGGCCAACATCACCCTGTCCTGGAACAAGAGCATCGAGCTCACCGACGACATCGTCATCACCTTCGAGTACGGGCGCCCCACCATCATGATGCTGGAGAAGTCTCTGGACAACGGGAGGACTTGGCACCCATACCAGTATTATGCAGACGACTGCATGGAGGCCTTCAGCATGCCAGCAAGGAGGGTCCGGGACCTCTCCACCACCAGTGCCAACAGGGTCCTCTGCACTGAGGAGTATTCCCGCTGGGCGGGCTCCAAGAAGGAGAAGACCGTCCGCTTTGAGGTGCGGGATCGCTTCGCCATCTTCGCCGGCCCCGACCTCAAGAACATGGACAACCTGTACACGCGGCTGGAGAGCGCCAAAGGGCTCAAGGACTTCTTCACCGTCACCGACCTGCGCATGAGGCTGCTGAGGCCCGCCCTGGGGGGCACCTACGTGCAGAGGGAGAACCTGTACAAGTATTTCTACGCCGTCTCCAACATCGAAGTCACCGGCAGGTAACGGCTGCTGGGTTTCTTTGGGCGTGGATCCTTGCTGGAAAACTGAGCCATCAGCGTTTCTGCTGACCCAGACATAACCATTTCTCCCTCTAACACCCCTTCCCCCCGGGCAGGGCAGCAGATGTGTCCTTGCAGGGAATGGCAGGGGCACCTCCAAGGCTGTGTCCTCCTGCAGCTGTCCTCCTGAAGCTCCCTGGGATGTGGCTTGGATGGACTCTCAGGGTCTGAGCTCCCTCCAATCCCCTGTCCCAGCTGTGCAAACACAGCCAGCCTTTGCCCAGATGCCTCAGGGGTGATGCTGGTGGATATGGGGTGTGGAATGAGGCTCACCCCACTAAACTCCAGCTCCCTGCCAGTACAAGCAGGGTGGGTCATGCCCAGTCAGTCCTGCACACCCTGATCAGCCCCAGCCCTGGCAGATGAAGTTTGGGGTAAGGGTAAACACCCTGACACATCTGGGGCAGAGGAAGCAGGAGCGGCTTTGTTTCTCCTGGGCTTTGTTTTTCATTTCTCTATACGATGCCATATGTTACATTATGACATCAACCGAAAAAGCAAAGTAAGGTGGAAAAGTGCCGAGATGGCTGATTTCCCATCCAGCTTGTGAGAGACTTACAGGAGAGAGGGGAAAATCTCCCCATCACCCACCCCATGCTAACAAGCATCACCACAGCGACAGAGGAGCCGTTTGTATCGGTTCCAAACGGTTTGCTTCTGAGACTTGCAAGTAGAAATGTTTGCAGGTGCCACCGAGGCTGGCTTTGAACAGGCTCCAAGGGGAAGGAAGCTGCAGGGAGGGATGGGAGAGCCCTTTCCACCCGCCAGGGCAGGCAGGAGGCAGCAGTGAGGGTCTTTGTCACGGCGTGGTGCCTGTCTGGGATGAGCAGCTGTGGCTCTCAGCTGGGCTGGGGGCATTTTGGGGTACCCACCATGGGGATTGCTCAGGGAGAGCCCTGGGGGGCTCAGGCATGTGGGCAGAGGAGTAAGAGAGCACCTCCACACGTGTCTGGTCAATTAGGGCTCGAGTTTCACGTCAGTATTTGTGCAACGAGCTTTGGCTTCCAAGAACAGCACAGATAACCAAGGACTTGCTACTGCTCCCCCAGCAGCCTGGGAATGCTTGATGCTTCAAAGAGTTAAAATATCCTTGGTGTCCCCTGAACACCTTCCCCGTCTGAGCCATTTACCTTTCCTCCTATCTTGGGCAGGAATTTGTGGGCAGGAATTTGTTGGCTCAGTGCTTTGGCCTTGAGGCCGTGCTGGTGGGATTCTCTCCAAACCAGCACCTTGCTCTCAGTTCTCCTCCTCCCCTCTCCCCAGCCCCCCGTCAGCTTTTTAATACCAAATTCAGTACCAAATTCAATACCATTTAATAGTGACAGGGCTTGGTTCAAGACAGAAAATCCCTAAAAATTCTGTGCAAAGAGACAGCTAGGGAAGGGCAGGAAAAACCCTTTCAAACACACCCAGGGGCTGGAGCAGCCGCAACCCCTACAAAATTCCACATCCACCCCGATGTGGGGGCGGGCACGGCCGGGCTGCCGGCGCCCCGTGCAAGCTGCAGTGCTGCTTTTCAGCCGCGTCCAAGGCGAGCCGGGCCGGGGTTTGCTGGCCGGTGCCCGGCGGGCGCTCCCGGCGCTGGCGCGGTGCCGCCCTGGCCGCCCGCCCGCGGCTGCTGCAGCGGCTCCGGCTCCGCTCCTGGCTCCGCTCCCCCAAACCCGCCCGGCCGCAGCCTCCCGGCGCACCCCGAGCTAATCCAGCGGGGCCGCCGCGAGGAGAGGGCTTTTCCTTGGCTGCGAGCTGGGAAAATGCTGAAATCTGCTTTTGTCAGCCCGAGCTCCCCAGTCCTGAGCTACAGTAAGATGCTGCTTGCGCTGCTTCGGCTTGCTGGGCTGGTTCCCAGGGGAGAGAGACACTCATCCTGGACAGAGAAGAGGTCAGTCCTGTCCTCTGCTGACTTTTCCATCCCCCATGGGCACAGGTGAGCAGCTGAGGAGCTGTGGATAAGTGGTGTATAAGATGGAGAAGCTCCCTGTGAATTAACTCTGCTCCTGTGATTATTCCAGTCCCAGCAAGCAGGTTTTTGCACTGAAAAGCAATCTAATTCCAGCTGTAAGCAAAGCCAGTTACAGTGCAGGGACTAAAACCAAATTAAATCTAGTGTATGGCTCAACAAGGGATGGGTTATTGAGGGGAAGAGAGGAGAAATCAATGTGAGCCTGATAGGAGCACTGTGCAGGGAAGGGGGGAGGCAGGGTGGGCAGGGATGGGGATGGACACACACTGCCTCTTCCAGGACATGGTGGAGGAACAGCAGCAAAGTGCCTAGAAAAAACTGGGGTGGTGTTAGGGATGCACTACAGGGGGCATGGAAACAAGAGGGAAGATGATTGTGAAGAAATAAAGGGTCACACAGCCAGAAAATTCCACCTGGAGAGCAGAGTGAGCAGCCCCAGGGGCTGAAGGAGCTGTGCCTGGCCACGGTGTGGGGCACTGTGTTCCCTCTGTGCGTGGCATTGGGATTTTGGCAGTGCCCTCAGGATGATGAGGCACTTGGCAGCTCATTTCCAGCCGGAGTTCATGGTCAAGGGAAGAGAAAACACTTTGCCCTCAGAGCAGACCACGAGCCCAGGTGGTTTCCTGTGCTGCTGCCTCACCTGGTGGGTTCAGAGCTTTCTGTGATCCCCTCAGTCCTTGTGCTCCTGGCCCCCATCCTTCATGCCTCAGCCTCACACCAAGGAAAACCCCTCACCACCATCTCCCAGAGCTTTTGGGAAAAGCAGAAAGAGAGCAAAGGACATGAGGACAAGGGGAAAGAGTTTTTCTGCCTTTCCTTGTGCTGTAGGCCAGAGGATCTGGTGAATCCTGGGGGTCACTGCTTCATTCCTGGCATGGGGACAGTGGGCTGCTTCCCCGGGGTCTCCTCTGCATCTCCTCAGCCAGGTCCATCTCTCTGTTCATGCCTGACAGTTTATTTTTGCTCTCTTTCTTCTCGGTATCTTTTTCTTTTCTTATTTTCCCCCCCTCCCTTTCTTCTCCCATCCTGTCCCTATTGATCTGCAGAGTAACTGGAGATGCAGAAGAGTCAGGACAGGAATAGACACAAGCAAGCCCTTGCTCTGTGTGCTGTGTGTGTGCCAGGCAGGCCGGGCAAGGGAAGTGGAAGGACTTTTCCCCACAGATCTCTCTATTCACGGCTCAATTTTCTCCTCGGTGCAGCAGCGAGCTCAGGCACGGGTGAATGAGCTTTCCCTGGCTGCCAGGGCTGTGGTGAGAGCCACTGCTTGTGCTTCCATGGCACTCTGGGGTCTCTCTGGAGTAATTTCCTCCCCTTCAGAACGTCAGTCAGCGCCGTGCTCAGCAGGGCACGCTCCATCACGGAGACATTAATAAGCTGTAATTGAAGTTAATGTGCCATGGCCAGGACATGTGGATCCAGTTAGGAGAAATCAGATTGAGCAGAAGTGAATCAATTTTAGGCTGGTTATTAGGATTTCTCCCCTCTGTCCTGCCCTGCCCCAGTGCGTGCACTGTCTGTCTGCCTGTCCATCCTGCTGGTGATGAGCAGTCCCTGGAGGAAGTCAGGAGGAGGAGGAGGAGCTCCTTGGAGCAGAGCCCCCTCTCAGGCTGTGCTCAGGCCAAAGAGGCACCAGCAAGATGAGGTTTCTAGTTTTGAAGTGGTATTTCCTTTCCTCACTTCACCAATTGTTGTTCTTAGGCTTTCCTTACACCAAAAAATTGAAGGGAAAGGCCTTTTGTGTTCCCTTGCTTCTTTCCCTGGTGTGTTCTCAGTGCAGTCTCATGCATGGATGCTCTCCAGGAGGATTTTCTCTCCACATGACTTGGAGAGTTGGTGCTGGTGGAGCAGAACAGCTTTGGCCAGGCTGTTATCCTGGTGCCACAGCCAGGATCAGGCACTCCAGACCTGCAGGACCAAGGCCACCCCCAAAAGCACCTCCTGCAATGACAGGAGCTGGAAATGGTCAGTGGTACCCACATGCAGGGGATGCACTTTTCTGCGTTTGTGGTGAGTTTTGAGATGTGATTGATGCCGCATTGCTGCCAAAGATGAATGAATTCCTGGTCACTGCCTCCCTCTCTCAATGAAGGAGCTCAGTGCATTTCCCCTGTGGCTGTGGCTCAGCTCAAACCAGGGGTGCCAGCACAAAGCACATCCTGGCTGCCCCTGAGCTGCTTTGCCCTGGCTGGGCATCCCTTCTTCTGGCTCTGTTGTGGGAGACCTTCCAGCTGATCTTGACTTCTCCAGCAAAGCTGTCTTTAAATTGGAGAAAAGGTTTGGTCTGTGGAAGAGTCTCTTGCTGAGGGTCTCAGATTTTATGTGGTGGCTGGTGAACATCTCTCCCTGAGGAGCAGGGTGGGACCTGCCCCAAAGGAGAACAGGCAGGACCTGGGGTGAATGATCTGTGAGAGCATTTTTGGGGCATCACTCCCAAATTAGCCACAGGCTCACCCAAACACCCCCCAAGAACAAGCCCAAACGCCCCTGCAGCCCTCAGCCCACACTTGGCAGCTTTGGGATGACCACAAAACCATGACAAGCACTGCCTGTGCCCGTCCCTGCTCCTTTCCCTGCAGCTCCTGGCAGACAGAACTGGGGTCCCCGGAGGCAGCAGCAGCATCCTCGTGTCAAGGACAGCCAGGTCTGTGCCAGCAGTGTTCCTGGGCCTGTCCTCTCCTCCATGCTGGGCAGCCCCAGAGCTGGATGGCTGAGCTTCCCTGGCATTCCTCCAGGCTGGAATTAGCTTGAGTTCCAGCAAAACCTTGCTCTTGATCATATAGTTAAGTTAATATGCAGCAACTGTTTGCTGGAGTCCTGCAAAGCTTTCGACTCCCACTGCAGCGAGGTGGGGAGGAAACTGTGAGTGGGAGGGAGAGAGGGAGAAACCCAGAGAGCTCCTCCCTCCCCCAGACACGGCTGACACTTTGTCGATAGCCAGAGACTGATGCCCAAGGTCCTATTACCTGCTCCTGGCTCTGCTTTGTGAAGGGTTTTATTCCCCCTCCGATTTTGTTGCCGAGCTGTGTCCGGCCCTGAGCAGATAATAGAATTTCATCGATAGACTGAGAAGGTGATGTATGTTAAAGCACTTAATATAAAGAGACTTCTACAGGAGCCCAAATTCAATTTGGCCAATGAACTCAATTGCAAGCATTATTGCATTCCAGGAGAAAAACCAAGAGCATTTATACACATTACTCTGCAAATATTTATGTTCACATATCCATGTGATGTCCTCTTCACCCTTCCTCCCTTCTGCTGGCCGACCCCCTAATGGGGAACTTTGGTTTTGTGTTTGCTTTTTAAGGCAGCTCTGAATATAAATAATGTTCCACCAGTCAGCAGGATCTTGACAGCTGGTGAGTGTCAACTTATTTAAAATAAATAGCCTCTCGGATGGGAACAGCCAGCCAGCGTGCTCTCCACTTTGGCATCTTTTAAATTGTCTCATCTTTGTAACCCAAACCTCAAATCATTTCGGAGGGCAGTGAGGAGGGTTTCTTACTGCTGGGAGGACTCACCCGTCCCTACCACACAACCAAAAGTAAAAACCCACAAGGAAAACAACCTGCTCACAACCCTCTGACCTAACTCAGGGTTTTTTCAATTCTTTGGCTCTGTACAAAGTAGTGAAAGCCAAAAGCTTCTCACCCTGGTTCAAGCTGAAAAAGCCAATATGTTAAAATAGCTTTTCCTCTCCCTCAGCCCTGGACCACAGGCTCAGGGAAGCTCCCAGCCCTGCTCCTGGGACGAGCCACCATTGCCATCTTCATCCCTTGAGCCCTGCTCCAGGACTGGCAACAGCAAACCCCTGCCAGAGGGATCTCCCAGCAAGGCAAATCCTGATATAACTGATTTCCACAAAGGGACTGTGCTTCTTCCATGGCCCAGCCATTAGAAGCTATTTTTACCTGCTTCCACACGCACAGATGGGCCAGAAACAATCCAAGCTCAGCACCCGTTATGCTTTGCCCAAAAGATTTGCTCCCAGCTTTTGCTGAGCTGCCAAAAGAGTTGAAAAGAGCAGGTAGAGGTGGGTAAGTGATGGCTGGGCGTGCTGTGAGCAGCGCTGGGGATGACAATAGAGAGATGGAGAAGAGTTATTCATGTTTCCCCGAGAGCCCAGATCAGTTGAAACATCCTTTTCCTTGGGGACAGCGGGGAAAGAGCTCCCTTCAAACACACCGTCCCGCGAGACTCATTAAAGGCTCATCAATTACAGTGAGAGCAAACAATTCAGGGGAAAGCAGCTCTGAGAAGCCTTCCTCCGGCCCGCAGTCATTAGCGCCTCTCCGAGCAGAAAGGGAGCAGGCGGGCAAAGCCAAGCCCAGGGCAGGGAAAAGCAGGGGTGCGATGGTTTGGAACCCTGCAGGATGGGACCTGCAGTGTCCAGAGCATCCCTGTGGCCTGCAGAGCATCCCGGTGGAGAGGAGCGTGCAGGGGAGGTGGTGACCTTCTGCAGCTCCATGTCTGGGGTTTTTGAGGAGCTCAGGGCAGTCAGTGCTGTCCCATGGGAGCTGGGCAAGAGGCACAAGGAGATGGAGCCGCTCTCTAGGTCCTCACCCAGCAGTTCCATCAGCAGTGTCACTGCATCGGGTCTGAGGGGGTGCCAGCACCCCAATGTCACGGGCATGTTTTCTGAAAAATCCTTTCCTTGGGATTTTTTCACCTGAGAAGCTAAAAATGTAAACCAAAATGTAAACAATAGTTATCTGCTGCTATAAAATGCAACAATTTTTGATTAACTCATGTTGGTTGTTTCTAATTAATGGCCAATCACAGTCAGACTCTCTGTCTGAGCCACAAGACTTTGTTATCATTCTTTTTTTTTCCTATTCTTAGCCAGCCTTCTGATGAAATCCTTTCTTCTATTCTTTTAGTATAGTTTTAATATAATATATATCTTAAAATAATAAATCAAGCCTTCTAAAACACAAAGTCAGATCCTCATCTTTTCCCTCATCCTCAGACCCCTGTAAACACAGCCACACCCCAAAGCTGCCCCATCCCTGCAGGAAGGCAGAGGGATGAGGAGATGCTCTTTGCCTTTCTCTGCCTCATTTCCCTGCTCTGCAAGTGGGGCTGATGACAGAAAAGGGGTTTTGAAACAAGTAAGAATCCTTGGAAGGAAAACAAAGGGCTGGGATGGCTTTTTAAAATTACTTCAAAAGTCATTATTAATGAAAGCTCAGGGAAAGGGGCTGTTTTCTCACTCCCAGCACAGAGGGAGGTTTGCTGCAGGTTTGCTGCACTCACCTCCTTCCTGTGTGTGGGCATCTCCTTCCCTCACACGTGGGCTTGGCACCAGACACCTCTCCAGCAGCTCACTGCTGTGACCTCCAGGATGCTGACATGGAGAATTGCAGAAAAGTGTTCTTTATGGCTGAAAAAAAAAAAAAAAAAAAAACAAAAAAAAGAAAAGAAGAAAGGGGAAAAAAGGAAACTTTACAGGAAAGTTTTCTCAGTACTCTGTGATGTTCCCTCGTGGAGGCACTGGCAGCATCAGAACCACACTGCACCACTCTGAGGAGAGCTGGATGACCTGCACTAAAATAAACTCACAAACACCCCTCTGTGCAAGCTGTAACATCCTGGGGCACACATTGCTCTGGCCACTCCTGCTGGGAGCAGTGTGAGCCAGGTTTTGCCGCATGCCAAGCGCAGGGTGTCACCTCCTGCCAGCCTGGGCCAGGGTGGGCGTCCCTGGTGCCCGAGGGTGCTGTGGGTCCTGCTGGGGCTGCTCCCCCCCAGTGCTGACTGCCAGCACAGCCCCGACCCATGAGCCAGAGAGCAGAAACACTCCCAGCTCCCCAGATCTCCTCCAGAGCCAGAGAGAGCATATTGCAAGCAGCACTTTGCTGGAGCAGCCCCGGGGCTGGAGCAGGGCCATGGCTCCCTTCTGCAGGACACAGAGCAGGTGTCTGCCCCGCTGCTGATTTTTAAGCCTCATTGCTAAGCAGCTCCTAACCTTTCCCTTCATCCTCTCCTTCCTGCCGTGGCTGGGTGCCGAGGAGGATGAGCAGGAGGAGCAGCTCCCACTCAGGGGACTGGGCTAATGCCATTCACTCCAGCCTCCACCAGCTGAGCCTTGGCTGGGGAAAGGCAGGCACAGACCATTGTCCTTGGGCTGTGGGCCCAGAGGAGGAGGCACAGGAGCCTGAGGAAGGGGTTGAAGCCGATCCACTGAGCCTGAGCTGCACAATACACAAACCTCTGCCCAAAACGGGGCTGGCTGGGGGTGCTCAGCTGTTCACCATTAAATAATGCAGCCTGATTGATTGGGCTGAAAAGTGCTGTGCTGTGGGGTCAGCCTGCTGGGGTTACGGCTCCCTGCTTAGATTGATGATCCTCAAAGGTCGAATTCAGAAAGCAATTCCCTGGTAAAATTGATCCCTCAGAAAACAAAACTTTTGCACAGTGGCAAAGGGCCTAGCAGTGAGAAAAATCAGTGACCCAGGCACAGGCAGGCAAGGTGAACACTGCCTCTGCTTCCTATTGACTCAATTTTCCTTGTTTACACCAATTAGGGAGTGAGGGTCTCCCCTGGGAAGAGCAGTGCTCTATCACAGCTGGCTGGGGGACATCCATGAGCTCCCTCCTTGTCCCATCCCACTGGGCAGGAGGGAGCTGGGCTGGCCTAGGAGCTGGTGCTGGGTGCCCAGCCCTCCCCGGCAGCAAGGGAGCAGTGTGTGTGGAGGGCCAGACCTTTCTGACCCTCCTGTGTATGCAGGAGCAGACCTTTGTGACCCTCCTGTGTGTGCAGGAGCAGACCTTTGTGACCCTCCTGCACCCTCCTATGCCTCAGCAAGGCCAGGTCCCACTGTGGAGAGGAGGATTTGTAGCTGGAGCCAAATAAATGCTGAATGAGTCTCACCCTCCTGCCCCGGGAGCCAGAAACACCCCAAAATGTCTGCTTGGCTTCTGCCAGGAGCAAGGATGTGCCACACGTGATTGAGGTTGGTTGAGGCTGCTTCAGGCCCCCTTGGGAACCAGCTGGTGGCCGCCCAGGGCTGATGTCCCCTCTGTGACTGGTCTGTGACTCACAGGGTCAAACACTGGAGCCAAGCACCACCCTGCAGCTCATCCCAAGCTTCAGGGAAAACAGGGGCTGTGACAGTCCCTTCCATCCTTGCACCCACTCCCCTGGGGCTCCTAAACCCCCCTGGGATGCTGAGGCTGTGCCCTGGAGCTGCCCCATCCCCTCACCCCATCAGAGCAGGAGGGAGGAGAGCTGCAGCTGCCAGAGCTGTTACCCCATTCAGGCAGGGCCCAGAGCAGCAGTGGGGAGGCTCTGACCTGCTTTAACCTGCTTTACCACTCCATCCCTGCCTGCTTTGCTCTGTCTGCTGCTTCTGAAGCGAGAGAAGGAGGCCAGGCTGTGTGTGGACACTGAATAATTCAGAGGCAGCTCCACAGCACGCCGGGGCTGGGCAGCGCCTGTGCCACAGCTCAGCCCAAACCCTTCCTCAGCAGAGCCAGAGGGGACCTGCAGCATGTGAAATGCAGCATCCTCATGGCTGGAGGCACCGGCCAAAGCCACCTCCTTGCCCTGTTGGTGTGCTGGTGGCTCAGTCCCAGAGCAGCAGGGCTGTTGGTGCTGTCGGCCGTGACGCTGCATCTCCACAAAGTGCAGCATGCTGAGCCTGCCTCTGCTCCCTGAGCCACGTTTTCTCCTTCCCTCCCTTTTCCAGGCTGCAAAATTCCCTCCCCTGCTTGGTCAGACGCAGGGCAGGGTTGTAAGACGGGGAGAGATTGTTCATCCAGCTTATGCTGAGCCTCTGAGCGGGGTTTGCTAGAATTAAGGACAGGGAGGGGAGGGAGGGGAAAGAAAGAAATCATACATGAGGTCAGCTCATCCAGCCATGCGTGAGGAGAGCACGGCAAAGGCGGCCTCAGGGGGTCAGGCAGGTGCCTGGGGAGATTCTGGGGGGCTCCAGGGGAGAGGGCAGAGGCACCAGTAGTGAGGGGAATGCACAGCACCAGCACCAGACTCGCAGCTCCAGCCTAATCCAGGCTGTTTATCCCAGTGCAGACAGAGCACAAGGAGCAGCAGACCACGTTTCCTGTTTCATCCCCTCAGCTCTGCATCTCCTGAGCCCTGTAAAAGGAAGTGCTGCCCCATCAGACTTCTCCACCCCTGCACAGAAGGCACAGCATTACTGTTGTCTAATGCTTCTGCTTCTGAGAGTGTAAATTATTGCACAAAGCAGGGCAAACCGTCAGGCTGGGCTAGGGATGGGCTGTCTGGAATGAAATGAGATGTTTTGGTCCCCAAAGTCTCTGTCTGATGGCCTCAGCTCGGGCCCAGGAGTCACCAGAGCCACGTGTGAGTTATGGGCTCAGGCTCTGCGCTCTGCACAAGTCACCTCCGGAGCCTGAGCAACAGGAATTATTGTGCACAGAGATAATTATTCCCTGCATACTGCACTACAGCTCATTAAAAGTTTCTTAATGCTTGCAAATTGCTGAATAGCGTTTTTAGTTGTTGCCTTCTCTGGTGAGGGGGGGGACTGGCTGGTGGATGCTGGTGGTGGCTTGTTGTCTGTGTTATTTTGGTCACAGCAGGCTGGGGCTGTGCTGTGTGGAGGGTTTGTGCTGGGCAGCCTCACATCATGGGAGAAAATGTGCACAGAAAATGCTGCTGGCTCTGGCACAGTGCACAGGGGGCAAGGGCTGAGTGCCACCAGGGCTAGCCCAGCTCCTCCATCCAAAGCCAGACGCTGCCTCCAAGTCAAAGTTTCCATCTGAGGTCATTACCCAGATTCCTGTAACAGCCTGACACGTGGGGGACTCCTTCCTGGTGTCTCAGCTGCAGATGTTGACTTGCCATCAAGCACTCTGTGCTCCTCAGCCAGATAGTGGGAGTGGAACGTCTCATCCTGGACAACAGGCTGCAGATCTGCCCTGGGTGAGGAGGTGGACACTGAACCCCAGCACCAGACACCAGGGGTACACTGCTGAGTTCAGTGAGAAAATCCTGCAGGAGCAGCAGGGAAGGGGTGCCCAACCTGGCCTCAGCACATTTCCAGCACTAGGCTGGAGGCAAGCAGGAGCAGCAGCAACACCTGACAGCTTTTCCCTGTCTTCTTCCTCCAGGTGTAAATGCAACCTCCACGCCAACCTGTGCACCTTCAAAGAGGGCAGCCTGCAGTGCGAGTGTGAGCACAACACCACGGGCCAGGACTGTGGCAAGTGCAAGAAGAACTTTCGCTCCAGGTCCTGGCGAGCAGGCTCCTACCTGCCCCTCCCCAACGGGTCCCCCAATGCATGTGAGTAACCTGCAGCCCTGCCCTGGGCTACAAAACACCCACAGAGGGTCCCCAATGCATGTGAGTAACCTGCAGGAGCCAGCCCTGGGCTACAAAACACCCACAGAGGGTCCCCAATGCATGTGAGTAACCTGCAGCCCTGCCCTGGGCTACAAAACACCCACAGAGGGTCCCCAATGCATGTGAGTAACCTGCAGCCCTGCCCTGGGCTACAAAACACCCACAGAGGGTCCCCAATGCATGTGAGTAACCTGCAGCCCTGCCCTGGGCTACAAAACACCCACAGAGGGTCCCCAGTTCATGTGAATAACCTGCAGGAGCCAGCCCTGGGCTACAAAACACCCACAGAGGGTCCCCAATGCATGTGAGTAACCTGCAGGAGCCAGCCCTGCCCTGCCCTGCCCTGCACCACACCCACAGAGGGGAGCAGGAATTCATTTTGTCCTTCTCCAGCTCGAATCAGGGCAGGATGCTCAGCTTTCTAAAGGGAAATGGGTTTTTATTCTGTCTTGGTACACAGAGAACGGAAAGGATCTGGTGGATGCAGAGGTGATGTGCTGGCTGCAGGATGTGGAGTGGTGAATCTAATGATGGTCAAGAGCAGCAATTATTACCTTAGGCTAAGATATAACCATAGCTTCAAGGCAATGCCAGTTGTTGTCCTGTGACAAAGGTGTTATTGAGCACTCTGGGCAGGCTCTGCTCAGCTGCAGGAGTGCTGGCTGCTCTCTGGATCCTGTCTGTACTTGCTGGTGTCCCCTGCACAGCCCCAGCCTGCTCCACTTGCTGCAGGAACACGGCTCTGACAGCGGTGGCAGCACACAAACGAGATGCAGGATGCATTCCCACCAGGAACTGGGGCAGGAGGCACCACAGATGGGCAGGTTCCTCCCGGGCTCCTGTCCACTCCACATTAGCAAACTTGTTTAAATGTCACCAAGCCACAGCGGCCACTCCAGCCTTTCAAGCAGCAGCTTTGAGCATTACCAAAGAGAATCTTTTCTCTCCCTCCCCCCAAATTTTTTGAAAGATTTATGTGCTTTAGGATGATCAAAGCTGAAATTCAGGCTCCGAAGGCCGTGACAGGAATGTTTTGTGTGTGCCAGGGCTGGTAGACGAGCAGGTTCTTTGAAAGGGAGTGAGCTTGTCAGCTCCCACCAAGCGGCTGCATTGCTTCAAAGGAGCCTGGGAGAGTTTCTGGTGCTGACAGGCACAGACATGCTGTTCTCTCTCTTTCCCTCCCCTCCATTCCTTGTGTCTCTTCCTATTTCCCTTTTTCCTCTGCTCTTCCTTCTCTCATTCATCTCTCTTCCCATCTGTCATTCAGTCTTCCTCATCCCCACCCAACTCTCTCTGCTGCTTCCTCCTCCCCACATCAGCATCCTCTTCCTCTGCCCCAGCTCTGCTCTTGCTAGCCCTGCCTCTTCCATCACTGTGCTTTATATTCCCTCAGAGCTGAGACTTTCCATGATTCATCCACGTGTAACAGCAGGGAAGCCCTTGGATGTGTTTAAAACCAGACTGGATGTGGCACTCAGTGCCATGGTTTACGTGTTGGCTCATAGGTTGGACTAGATGATCTTAAAGGTCCTTTTCAGCCTAGTTCATCCTGTGATCCTGTGATTGTTCACACCCTAAAGCCTGTCCTTAGCCCAGTGCTCCTGTGTGCTTGTCCTTTGCTGGGCTGTCACAGCAGCCCCAGGAAATGGTTAACAGCAAAACCCACCAGCAAGGACCACGCTGGTTTTCCTTCCCCAGGTGAAAGGCTCGAGATGCCAGGAGCCCAGACAGCGTTGTCTGGCTGTTTCTGTGCTCTGACAAAAGCAGCTTTTAAGCTGTAGCAGCAAACTGATGTGCCTGTGAGCAAGCCCCCACTAATTAGCTGCTGCTCAGTCCCATGGTGTGTGTCTGTGTGATCTTCTGATGGTGTCCTGCTTCCAGTGACTGGGCTTCCTCTTGTTTTTTGCAGGTGCAGCTGCAGGCTCAGCCTTTGGCAGTAAGTAAAACCCTGACTGAAATGCTGGCATTTAACACCTCGGTGCATGATCCTTGTGGATGTCACTTGGAAAAAAAAATATGGTTATTTTCTATCCATTATCATTTTCCAGGCAATAAGTCTTCCCTAATTGTGCCTCATTTTCTGTCTTGTCAAAGAGTCTTATATTTTCTTCCTCTGGCTTCAGCAGCCTCATTTTGCCTCTTCCTCTGGCGTGGTTTCCCCCCATGAGGTTCGTTAGTATGGCAGCTGCAAAGGAAATAAAAAAAGACTCTTCAAAATCACCAGTGCTGCCTGTGAAGTCCCCCCTTATCCCCCCAGTGCTGCAGAATTCTGCTCTGAGAAGGAGCTGGGTGTGAATTATTTGGTGTAGAACCCAGTCTGGGTCACCTTGGGCTATCAATAAAAAAGCATCTAGAGTGAGTGTACATCTGTATGTACACGTGTATGCATATGAACAAATGTCTGTGAGGTGTCAGCAGCAAAGGCAGAGCTCAGCAGGGATTTCTGCTGCAAGATTGATGGCAGGAGAGTGCTCCTTATTTAACAAAGCTGGAGGTAGTTTGATATCAAAGAGCCTGGAGTTTTGGGTAAGCAGAAGCCTGGGTTTGAGTGTTGTGGTGCAGAGTGCCCCTCCAGAAGAAACAAATCGGGGAGCTGAATGAATAATGAGTTCTTTGGTTTGCAGGCAAGTGGGAAGAATTGGAGGAGGAATCGTGTCAGGGAAATGCAAATGCAATTAAGAAAAATGCACCTAGTAGAAAAGTGGAGGACAGGTTTTCTGGGTTAATGAACCATATTTAGATTTTTAGCAGTTAATTGCTTGAAATTTTCAAATAAAAATTAAAGGTCTCCCTTAAGTAATTTAGGATTTTTAAGAAATAAATGTTTCAACAGCTCAAAATATTATTCACCTTTGTCTTCAAAACCATTTTGATAACTTTTTTCCCTCCCATTTACAAAGCTTGGCATCCTCAGCACTACTTTTGTTTCCCTGGAAGCCGGGAGGGTGCTGGGAGTGATGTGCAGGAGGAGGACAGGAGGGATTTATGTCCAAGGCCAGTTAAGGAGAGATTATTTAGCCCACATAGGAGACTAGAAGTGACCTAAATTAAGTATTTAAACTAGCTCAGGGCTATTATGAAATTAAGCACGATAATCTGCATGAAGCAGTGGGACAAACAAGGACAGGAGGGCAGCAGGTGTAAGTTAAGCAGGAATTTGTGTCCCAGTGTTATTTTAGTCAGGTTGTTGTGGGGAGCTTTGGGGCGGGATCACTCCTGGCTCCTCGGGGGCTCTGCTGACCCCCAACCACCCCAAAATCTGAAGGGTGCCACTGGAAACAAGGGTGCCAATGGTCCTGGTTGGCTTTGAGGGTGGCAGGTGATTTGGGGAGGGGTGGCAGCAGAGAATGGAGCTCAGCTGGGCATGTGGGCAGTGGGAGCACAGCCCTGGCACCTCCCACCCGCTCCTCGCCCCATCCCTGCCCAGACGTGCCTTCATCTCCCCCTTTCAGCTTAATTGGCCATTAGTTTATGATGGAGCTGTAAGTATTTAAGCCAATATCTGCACCAGGAGAGTAAGCTGATACAGCCCCAGGCTGCAGCCCCTGCTCTCACACACACACACACGCCCTGGCTGCGGAGCCTCATCGAGCGGCGTCGCCTTAATCCTGCCGGTGCCCCAGTTGTGACCACGCTGAGAAATCTGTCAGCAGGCCAGGCCAGCAGCAGCAGCAGCAGCAGCCTCACTGTGTGCAGGCTGGCATGGAAACCCAGCACCCCCCCCATGAGTGCCTCCCAACTCTTCTCTTTGCTTGTCAGCGTACGAGCGGCCGCAGCGAGTAAACACCGCAAAAACCACCACGGCTAAAACCACCACGGCTAAAACCACCACGGCTAAAACCACCACCACCACCTCAACCACCACCTCAACCACCACCACAGCCACCACCACCACCAGCAGCACCCCCCTACCAGCCACCACCACCC
Source organism: Melospiza melodia melodia (assembly GCF_035770615.1). NCBI lineage: Eukaryota > Metazoa > Chordata > Aves > Passeriformes > Passerellidae > Melospiza > Melospiza melodia. Next base: position 9,392,181 of record NC_086215.1, read on the forward strand.
AGCCAGGTGGGTGCCGTGCTCCCTGCCCCGCTCAGGACCAGGGCTCTGCTCCTCGCTCAGCTGCTGTGTTGGTGGCCGTGGGTCCCTGCTCTGTAGGATGATAAAAGGACATGGATAAAAATCACCCTGGCTTGGTGCACCTTCCACCAGGCAGCCCTGGTTTGCTGTTGTCTCTGGCACAGCTGCTCTCACAGCTCCGTGACAAGCAGGGCAGGAAGGGAATGAAGAGTTTTTTGATCCATGATAAATTTAAACCATATATTTTTCTGTAAGGAGAGGGGAATTGTACCCCATTCTGCTCTATCCCTGACATCCTGCCTCTTGCCACCAGACTGAGAGCAGCCTACAGGTTTTTCTCTGTCCTTGCTGGTTGTCCCAATACTGCACCAAATCCCTGTGGCCAAACCCATGGATGTACTGCAGGTGCAGTTTTCCTGTTGCAGAATTCCAGCATTCCCCAAGTGGCTGCTGTCCAAGCAGAGCTGGAGCTCACCCACATGCCAGAAACATCCTTTCCTAATTTCTGAAATCTCCCAGTGGAGGAAAACTTTTGTCCTTTTTCTGGGGGTTCCTCCTTCCCTCCTCCCCTGAACAAGGAGACAGCAGTTTCTCCTTGTCTTTTGGAAATGAGCAGATAAAACTTAACAGCAGGACATTTTTTTAAGCTGTTCATGGGGGAATTAGACACGCATTCCTCCCTTTGCCATGCTTTCAGGGCCTGATATTTCCCAGGAGGACGTTTTACACCCACAGCATGTTAGTAACAGTCTGTCTGGGGGAGCTGCCAGAAGCCAGTCAAAGGGATGGGGAAGCTTGATTGCATGTTTATGCAAATATAGATATATTCATGGAAGTACCCTGCTTGAGGAGTTAATCAGGGAGCTGAGGGTTTAGGTCCAGCTTCCATGGAGTTGGAGTGACCCTGGAAAAAGATTGCAGAGCTCAGCTCTGTTAGGAAGAGCTCCTTTCCCAGATCCACCTGTGCAGGAGGAGGTGAGCATGGAGCTCACCCATCCCCAGCAGGGCCAGCTGATCACATCCACATCCACACAATGCACTTGGGCTGATCTGATTTTTATCCATGCTCACCTGTAGTGACATTTTAGGGCTATTTTTTTTGCTGTGTTCGTCTGGGTAGCTGCTTGGTGTGTCTCTTGTATGATTTGCAGTGTTCTGCCTTTGTGGCACCTCTGGCACAGGCAGGACAGTGTCCCTGGGGAGTTGGGGTGCTGGGGGTAATCTCTCCTGCCAGGCTGCTCTGAGGCACCTGAGAGACATCACAGGGTTTATTCCTTCTCCAAAACCTGCTTCCTGGGCAGAGAAAATGTTTTCCTACTGCTTTCATTAACTGATGGCAAGGGACAAAATTAATGAATTGCAGCCCAGCTGCCAGGTTGTTGGCTTGATACAGCCAGGCCTGAGTTCCTCGCTCCTCACCCCATCCAGATCCCCATCTGTGCTTCTGCAGAGCCAGTCCCACCCCAGGATGATGACCTAGAGGGGCTGCTCCACACCAGCAGCTCAAGGAGCTGCTCTTACCTGGGCACCATGAGGGGCTTGATGCCAAAGCCCATTCTGTGCCCCTGACCAGCAACAGGGAATCAAGGCACAGCTTAATTCTGATCTGCTTTTGGCCAGAGATGTTCCTCCTCCTCCTCCTCCATGAAAAACAGAAAGTATTTCTTTAAAACCATGGCATTCCCAAGGGCCTGCAGATCTAATTCACCTGGGCCCCAAGGGAAACACTTTGTGGGAGAGGTGACCCCTTGAACTCCTGGTAGGGCACGTTTGCAGGAGCTGACCCCCAAGCAGGGTCAGAACTCCAAAGTGAGGTACTCTGTTGTACACTCCCTTCTGGATTTTAGGAGTTTTAAATCCCTCCTTGCTCTAAAACCAGACAGGGTCAGAACCCCAAAGTGAGGTACTCTGTTGTACCTCCCCTTCTGGATTTTAGAAGCTTTAAATCCCTCCTTGCTCTAAAACCAGACAGGGTCAGAACCCCAAAGTGAGGTACTCTGTTGTACCTCCCCTTCTGGATTTTAGAAGCTTTAAATCCCTCCTTGCTCTAAAACCAGACAGGGTCAGAACCCCAAAGTGAGATCCTCTGTTGCACCCCCCTTCTGAATTTTAGAAGCTTTAAATCCCTCCTTGCTCTAAAACCAGCCACTTAAACCAGCCCTGCCATCCCATCCCTGCGCTGTTCCACCCTCTAACTGACACACTGTCTTCTGCCCTCTGAATTTCTCAATTTCTGCTTCCCACCATAAGCAAGCATCATCAGACCAGCCTCTGAGTTTGCTGCCTCAGTGCCCGCGACAGAGCCACAGAACAACCCAGGTATTTGAAGGCAGCCAACCCCGCGTGTTTTTCCCTTCTCCTCCGCACAGCAGTGGGTGCAGCTCGGCAGGAGCAGCGTGGCACGTAGGCTCAGAGGAGTAGATTAGATTTGGGTTTGTCTCTGGGTTGCATGGAGCTGCTAGACATCTGCTTCCTTTGGCTGCTCGTGGTGTTTTCGTGGTCAAGGTGGAGCCGTGGTCGTGCTGTAGGATGTAGGATGCTTTCTGTGCCATGCAGGGGGGGACAGGGAGGAGATCATGGGCAAGGCACGGGGTCTGCAGGCAGGGGAAGCTGCCAAAGTGGGTAGAGGGAAGAGAAATCACAGGGTTACCCTTAGGAGGATGAATTAAGTGCAATTCTCCTTTGCCTTCTGCAGTTCTGTTATTTCAAAGCCTTCCTTGAAGCCTGTCAACTTCTTCCTTGCCATTTGTTACATTTTTTCCCCATGTTCAAAATCAGCAAAAAAAAAAAACACAAAAAAACCCCCAAGTTTTTCCTTTTTAATTTTTTTTTCCTGTTTCAATTTTCCTCCCTGTGGTTCATGGCAGTCTCAGCAGTGCCAGTTCACCTCTGGGAAAAACAGGACCAGCCTGAGCCCTTCTGAATTTTAGAAGCTTTAAAATCTGAGCATCTGGGTGGTCACAAAGAAATTGAGCATGGACAGCCTGGCTTTGGGGAGGTCCTGCAGGAAAGGGATCCCTGAAAAGGATTTTCCAGGCTGCTCCCCCACTCCTCCAGTGCTGTTTGCCCCAGTGGTTTTTGCTATGAAATGTGACTTCTTGGTTCAATTTATTCCACTTCCTCAGAAGGCCACCAAGAACAGCAATTTCCATCAGAGCTGCCCCTCGTTCCCCATTTTTATGAAGTGGGTCTGGGCAAAATGTGTCTCTCTCCCCCTCTCAAAATGTAAAACTGTCCATTATGGCCCAGAGCTACAAAGGGAAAGGTTCTCAGGATAATGAGCATTAATAATTTTCTTGGCTCTGTAAATGCGATTGAGTGGAGGTGTATGTGAATGACTAAAAAGCAAAATGCCTCCAGGGCTGTTTTTTATTGTGACTCTAATTAAACCCTTGCCAATTTGCACAGGGATTTTTTCATATTCTCTTTAACACCGTATTAATATCAATTGGTTTCCACTTTCCAGCTGAAAAGGACAATGTCTATCACCTTCTCTTAGAGCTTGTCATTAAAAAAAATAATCTTTTTTTTTTCTTTTTTATTCTGTATTGTTTATCATCCCCTTGATGAAGCTGGGAAATCACATTTCTCTCCTACTCGGGTTTGTCCTTTGAAACTTGGCAAGAATCATGAGATTTTTTTTTTTTTTCCTCCTCCTCCTTATGTTACCCAACTGGAGCTTGAAATTAATAATATGGCTTTTAAAATTTTTAGTCCCTGGTTTGTTTTCTAGCAAACCTGAAGATGGTTACCAATATTGAGAAGCAGGGGAGGGGGATGGAGCCAGTGGGGGTGAGGGTTTGCAGGGAAACCAAACAAGTGAGCTACACAATTTCTTGCTGCTTCAACTTCTCTGCGGCGGCTGGGAATTCTTTGATTTGTATTTCTGAGGGAGCAGCAGAGCCTGAAGGAGGGTGTGGAGGCTGGGATTGGAAAGCAGGGCTTGGTGGCTCCATCCCAGGTGTGTGTGTGTGCTGTTATTTCAGAGCAGAGGGCTGCAGGCTCAGGTGTGAACACAGAGCAGCTCAGCACACACGGCCCCTCACAGCTCATCCCCCATGGCACAGGGCTGGATTTGGGGCTCTGACTGCCTGTGGGAATGCTGCAGGGCTTTTGTGGGATCCCAGCTCCCCCAGTAACACCATTTTCCCTTTGGTCACTGCAAGACTACCCTGACTTGTCAGCAGCTGCCCCGCTGCAGGTGGGCTCTCCCCCAGCCAAGGCTGGCCCAGGAGCACCAGGTAGGAGCCACAGGGCTGAGCTGGGTCCTGCCAGCTATAACCAGCTCGGAGAATGCTGTAGTTTCTAGCTCTGCACCTGTGTTTTCCATGGCTCTCTCCTCCTCCTGCCCAGCAAGGAGCTTGGGGCTGGGCTGAGCCCCAGGGTTCAGTCTGTACACGAGAGAGGAGCAGGGTGAGTGGTGGAAGGGATTGTTCACAGCTTGCTGCTGGTGTGAACGGAGAGGATCATGGAAATGCTGTCATCTCCCGAGGCTGGAGCCTGTTTGTAGAGCAGAATCTCCCTGTGAGTGGATAGGCCTGTGCTGCTCAGATCCTTGTGATGCATTTCCTGGCTCAGGCTCCTCCGGGCTGCCTGAGGTGCTCTGGGTGGGAGCCCTGGGAGGTTTCTCTCTGGCTGAAGAGAGAAATTTGAGGCTGAGGCTGAAGCTGCTCCTCCTCAGGGTTCCCACCACACACACGCTCTGGTGCTCGGCTCCCCTTTCCCACCCCAGATTCCTGTAGCTCACTCAGCTGTAGCTTTAGCATCCCTCCTGTGCAGATCCCGGCATCCTGGGCCCGTGTGGGCTCACAGAGAGGCAGAGCTGCTTCTGCTGCAGTGACAAGGGATGGAGCCACACCGAGGGGCCAGCAGTGCTGACAGCCTTGGCAGTGCTCTGCTCTGCTCCTCTCTCTGTGCCTGGGCAGTGCCAGGACCACATGCCAACACTCAGCCCTCCAGCAGCTCCCACACCTTCCCCTTAGGAATATTTTTCCTGCCTCTCTTCACACTTATAGATGCTAAATTTGAGGAGACTTTGTCTCTCCTTCCTGCTTCAGCACATCCTCAACCAGATACAGCTCCAGTGACCCGGCCTAGACGCTGCCTAGAGTTCCCAGTGTCCCTTTGCCACCCTGCTAAGCAAACCAAGGGGGAACTGCTTTAAATCTGATGTTCTCTCTGATGACCCACCAAACACAGCAGCACTTGGAGAGAAGCTGAAGCCACCAGAGCCTCCCGAGAGCATGAGAGGTAAGGCCAGGTCCGTCCCCAAGTGGGACAGGGCAGGTTTCTCCCTCAGTGCCACAGGCAAGGACACCCAGCTGTCCTCAGCACAACCCCCATTGTACAATCTCCTACTCGGAGCGTCCAGCTCATCCAGCCCCAGGGAGGCCTTTTTGGGATGTTGGGGGCCAAGGAAAGCCATGGAGACCAGCAGGGCCCACAGCAGCTTCAGGGATGGTATTGGGGGCAGGCCTGGGTGCACCCTGACCGTGGCTGAACCCCTGGGGAACAGGGCCACCTCCTGCCACCACTGTCACTGTGAGGCTGTGACCGAGACAGGTGGCTGGAGCTGGCCACCCAGCACTTGCAAGGGCACAAACTCCACAAAAAATCCAACGGAACCAGATCCCACTTCCAAACACCCGGTGGGACTCGGTGCTGCTCAGCCTGGCCTCGAGAAAGCACAAAAAGGCTTGGTGGCCTTTACTCCCAGTGCTGGGGCATTCTGTGTGGGCAGCACAATGCCCAGGCAGCCCATTCCAGCCGGGACAGCCCTTTTCCCTGAGGGAACAGGGTAACAGCACAGTTCTCAGACCTGTTCTATCCTCCAGCGGCTCCGAAGAGCAAACCAGGGCGCACAGCACACTCTGCAGGCAAGAAGCACAAGAAAAAGACAGGTATGTGCTGCTGGGAAGGGCCAAGCTGGAGCAGCACCTGCTCTGCAGGACCCTCCAGCAACCCCTGCCAGATGCCACCTCCGTAGCACTCATCCTCTTCACAGATTTTTGGGTGCCAGCTGGCCTGACCCCCGTGGCCAGTAAAAAATGGTTTGTAAATTGTAGATCCTTATCCCAAACCACCCACCAAGCACCCATAAAGGGGGCACCTGTGAGTAGCTGCTCCCAGCTGTGCAGCAGTGTTGTGCACTGGGTTATCCATGCATTGAGTGTTTCATGCATCAGACTTTGAGGAGGGGAGGGGAAAAGGAGAAATGTGGCAGCTGCAGAAATGGATGCCAGTGCTGCCAGCACGGTGCTCTTGGCTTGGCACTGTTCTTGTGCCAGGGGAGGACACGGGGTGCTGCTAAGCTGTGGGAAAAAGCCTTTCTCTGATTTTTCTCAAGCATCCTCAAAGAGCTCAAAACTCATCCGGCTCAAACCAAACTCTGGCCCCGTGGCTCCCATTGAAACATACAAAGGTAAGCGGAGGGAGGGAGGAGCTCCAGGGCTCCCTGACCTCACTCAGGTGATGTGGTCCTGCAGAATCAGACATGGAGAAGGTGGGGAGGGTCTGTCTGAGCCGTGGGTAGCTGTTGGCTGTGTGTAGCAGTGCTTCCCTAGTCTGAAACAACACCTGGGAATTCCAGCAGGCAGCGTTTGAGCTGAAATTCTTTGGATATCAGTTGAGGAAGCAGAAGTTACTTCACAGAGATCACAAGAGACTCTCAGCTCCTCCTCAGGCAGCTGTGAACCGTGGGGAAACCTCTGCCCTGCCCCTTCTTCCCTGGCCATCATGTCATTGATCACATCTCCTCCTCCAGCTGCATGTGCATGCCAGCCCACACCCTTCCCTGCCATCCCTCTGCCATCCTGCAATGTTTAATGTTCTGCTTGGAACACAGCCCCAGCTCCAAAGGCTCTGAAAGCCGAGACCTGGCTGAGGCTGTTTCTGCTCACATTAACCCTTGCCCTTGCTGGCTGGGAACCTCCTGACCAGGCCAGCTGGGCCACAAGTCCTGTTCTCCTGAGTTGCACATCTCACTATATAAACTCAAATATCTATAAACTCAAATATCTACAAACTCCCAGTAAGATCCAGCACCCGGATCTGACACTGCAAGGCTGTCACCATCCCAAGTCATGGTAACAAAAAGCAAACACAAGAAGCACAAAATCCAATCCCCCTGAGTACAAATTCACCCACAGATTGTTTTCTAACATGTGCCCACAGCTGAGAGAGGTCAGCCTTGGGGATGGGAGCACTTGGCCAAGGGATGGTGGCATCTCCCACCCCACCAGCAGGCTTGGCAGGCCGTGCTGTGCCAGGCAAGCCCTGGTTCAAACCTCCACACACCTGCTGTGGAAGGATCCCACACAAGCCACACTGCCTTGCATAGGCTTATTTTAAACATTTAACCTGAGAGCCACACCCTTCAGAACAGAAAGGTACGACAGGAAGGGGCTGAGAAGGGATACAGAGGGGAAAAAGAGAGGCTGTGAGGTTTTCCCTGGATGCACAGCAGCTCCACCTCCACCAGAGCACCTCTGCCAGCCCATCCCATGGGCCAGTCCCCTCTGTTCCCAGTGGGGCAGAGCCTTTGCTAGGGCCCCTCACAGGTCCTGCAGCCTCCCCAGAGCCAACCCAGGTTCTGCTCATTAACAAGGCAGCTCTGTAATTAACACCTGGCTCCCCTCCACATGCAACTTCTGAAAGAAATCAAGCCCTGGGATTGCAAGGGGCTGATCACAGGGCCGTGCCCCTGCTCTGCTCTCTGGGTGATGATTTCAGCCCGATCCCCCCATGGTGGTGGAGAGCTGTGTGCCCTCCTCCTGCCCGGCACAGCCCAGCCCTGCTCTGGCAGTGCCCATGGCATTCCCTCAGGCAGCGAGGGATCCTCCACAGCGGCTCCCAGCACAAAGGAAGCCACCCCAGCCCCAGCTGTGCCCTGCTCTCCTCCCCAGACTGCGAGTGCTACGGCCACTCCAACCGCTGCAGCTACATCGACTTCCTGAACGTGGTGACCTGCGTGAGCTGCAAGCACAACACGCGGGGCCAGCACTGCCAGCACTGCCGCCTGGGCTTCTACCGCAACAGCTCCGCCGAGCTGGACGACGAGAATGTCTGCATAGGTGAGCAGGGAGAGCAGGGAGAATGTCTGCACAGGTGAGAGCTGGGAGTGTGAGTGTCTGCACAGGTGAGAGCAAAGAGCAGGGAACGTCTGCATAGGTGAGAGCAGGGAGTGTCTGCACAGGTGAGAACTCAGAGTGGGTGTGTCTGCACAGGTGAGAGCAGGGAGAGTGTCTGTGAGTGTCTGCATAGGTGAGAACAGGAAATGTCTGCATAGGTGAGAGCAGGGAATGTGTGTGTGTCTGCACAGGTGAGCAGGGAGAGCAGGGAGAATGTCTGCATAGCTGAGAGCAAAGAGCAGGGGACGTCTGCATGGGTGAGAGCAGGGAGAGTGTCTGCATAGGTGAGAACTCAGAGTGGGTGTGTCTGCATAGGTGAGAGCAGAGAGCAGGGAGAGTGTCTGCATGGGTGACAACTCAGAGAGCAGGGAGAGTGTCTGTGAGTGTCTGCATAGGTGAAAACAGGGAATGTCTGCATAGGTGAGAGCAGGGAATGTGTGTGTGTCTGCACAGGTGAGCAGAGAATGTCTGCATAGGTGGGAGCAGGGGATGTCTGCATAAGTGAGAACTGAGAGTGTGTGAGTGTCTGTGAGTGTCTGAATAGGTGAGCACAGACAATGTCTGCACAGGTGAGCAGGGAGAGTGTCTGTGAGTGTCTGCATAGGTGAGAACTGAGAGTCTGGGTAGGTGAGAGCAGGGGATGTCTGCACAGATGAGCAGAGAATGTCTGCATAGGTGAGAGCAGAGTGTCTGCACAGGTGGAAGCTGGGAGCGTGTGTGTCTGCACAGGTGAGCACAGGAAATGTCTGCATAGGTGAGCACAGAGTGTCTGTACAGGTAAGCACAGCCCCAGCTGGGTCCTCGCTCTGTGAATGGGCCTCATTCAGCCCCTCTCTGGAGGGTGTGGGGCCCACCTGCATGCTCAGCAAGGATGGCAGCTGGTACAGTCTCTGCAGCCTGCCAAGGTAGCTCTTCCCTGAAAACAATGCCTAAAAATTAGAATCATAGTTTGGGTTGAAAGAGATCCAGTTCCACCCCCTTGCATGGGCAGGGACACCTTCCACTAGCCGATGTTGCTCCATGCCCCATCCATCCTGGCCTTGGACTCATCCAGGGATCCAGGGCAGCCACAGCTTCTCTGGGCACCCTGTGCCTCACGGTAAAAAGCCTTTCTGACTGAATTCAGATGCCGGGCTCAGCTCCAAAGAGGGCTGGCCTTTGCACCTGTGGCTGTTTGTGCTGTCACTCTCAGGGCAACGTGTCCTCCCAGCCCCTTGATCCCTAAGCTCTCCTCCACAGCACATCTCCAGACCTCCCCAAAGCCCCCAGCCCCTCCCTCAGGGAGCTGCATGCACAGAAACCCAGGCAGGACAGGCTCTGACCCTCCTGTCTTTGGCCAGAATGTAACTGCAACCAGATCGGCTCCATGCACGACCGCTGCAACGAGACCGGCTACTGTGAGTGCAGGGAAGGCGCCACGGGGCCCAAGTGCGACGACTGCCTGCCCAACTACTACTGGAGACAGGGCTGCTTCCGTGAGTACCCCCCTGCAGGGCCAGCCAGCTCAGAGGGGCCTCCAAACAGCAGCAGCACCTCCAAACAGCAGCAGCACCTCCAGCACTGCTGGCTCGGGTGCCCCGTTGATGCTCGAGGTGCAGGGGGAGCAGGTTCCGGTCATTCCTCCCAAATCCAAAATTATTTTATGGCTTTGGCCATGGAAAAGCTATAGCTTTATAGCTATATAAAGTTATATAGATATATAGCTTTATAGCTTTATAGCTTTGCACCCCTCCACTGCATTCTGCTGGCCTTGGAGCTGCTCTAGTCTGGTATTTGCGGGGTTCACAGATGAACCCAGATGAAGGAAGGAAGGAAGGAAGAATCTGACTCCATGTTCTTAGAAGGCTAATTTATTATTTTATTATCCATACTATATTGAAGAATACTATATTAAAACTATACTAAAGGATACAGACAGAAGGCTTAAATCTGACTCCATGTTCTTAAAAGGCTAATTTATTATTTTATGATCTATATTATATTAAAGAATACTATACTAAAACTATACTAAAGAATACAGAAAGGATACAGACAGAAGTTTAAAAGATACTACTGAAAAACTCATGACTCTCCAGAGCCTCAACACAGCTGGCTGTAATTGGTCAAAAAGTAAAAACAATTCACATGAAACCAATGAAACAACCCCCTGTGGGTAAACAATGTCCAATCACATTCCAAAGCAGCGAAAAACAGGAGAAGCCAATCAGATAATTATTGTTTTCATTTTTTCTCTGAGGCTTCTCGGCTTCCCAGGAGAGAAATCCTGGGCAAGGGGATTTTTTCAGAAAATATGATGGTTGCACTCTAGTGCTGGGAGGGCTGGATAATTTAACCCTTAGGAGCTAAAACCTATATCCTGCAGCAGCCAAGGGGTTTAACCCTGTAGGGTAATGCCTGCACCTCTCACCCTGCAGCAGGATAATTTAACCCCTAGGAGCTAAAATCTAATTCCTAGAGCAGCCAAGGGGTTTAACCATGCACCTCTCACGCTGCAGCAGGATAATCTAACCCCTAGGAGCTAAAATCTGATTCCTGCAGCAGCCAAGGGGTTTAGCCGTGCATGGTAACCCCTGTCCCTGTCCCCCTGCAGCCAACGTGTGCGATGACGAGCTCCTGCTGTGCCAGAACGGCGGCACCTGCTACCAGAACCAGCGCTGCATCTGCCCCGTGGGCTTCAAGGGCGTGCTGTGCCAGCAGTCCCGCTGCGAGGCGGACAAGCAGGACTGTGACGGTGCCCGCGGTGCCCGCGGCAGCCCGGCCGCCCTGGCGCTGGCCGTGCTCGCCCTGCAGCTGCCAGGCTGGGTGGATCTCTGAGGCTGCTCGGCGAGCCCAGCCCGGGGGCCCGGCGACACCGAGGGGACGGGTGGCCGTCCCCAGCGCCTCCTCCTCCGCCTTCCTTCACGCTAGGACTTGCACAACGTCTTTGGGGCCACTTTCCAAGCAGAGAGGTACGCAGGGAGCCCGGTGCTGGGCGCTGCCCGGGGGCCGTGCCCGGTGGGGACACGGGACAGCAGCAGCGACATTCTGTGCGGGACACGGGGACAGCAGCAGCATTCTGTATGGGACACGGGGACAGCGATATTCTGTGTGGGACACGGCCCGTCTGCCCTCCTGGCACAGGGATCTGTCATGGTCCTGGCACAGGGATCTGTCCTGCCCCGCACAGGGATCTGTCCTGCTCCACACAGGGTGGCCCAGGAGAACAGTGCCGCGATCCGAGGGATGGTTTTTTAATTCTTACTTTCTTTACTTTGGTATAGGCCGGGGTGGTGTTTTCATTTTCCCTCCTCTCAGCGGCCTGGCTTGGGAGAGCCTGTGGTGACAAGAGCAGAGCCCCAGCGCGCAGGGGACAGGAGGGAGGGGAGAGGGGACTCCGGTCCATCCCTGCTGCAAATCCCACATCCCACCACGGGCCCGGCCTGGCCACGCACATACTGTTGCCTACGACTGTAGTTGCTGCATTGATTTTGTATTTTCATGGCTGGGTTTTGTTTTCTTGCACTGATGGAGAACACGGGGGCCGTGAGGCGTTCGGAGCGTGAGGGGTGCAGTGTCTTATCCACACATGTCCGTATGGTGTACGGGTCAAATTCTTCTTTGGGTAGAGACTTATTTTTGTTTGGATTAAATGTTATAACAGAACCACGACCTAAAGGGACATTTTATCATGAGCATTTGATTCTGGTGTATCCTCCTCCAGTAAAGCAACTATTAATGGCTGCTTGATCACCACGTTTTCCTTTTTGTGTGCACAGTTAATTACAGGTAAAGACTTATTTTTGGATTCATAATGTCCTCTTGTGTTTTCTGAGTCACTACCAAGGTGCACCACATGGTGAGGGAGAGAGAGGTTGCCTCATCACTGAGAGCTGTTAATTATTTCTCCTAATTACTTTGCTGAGCCTAGGTTAGACTACTAACTGCAGACAATGAGCAAAGCCTGAGTGATATATTAAGCACTGGTCTTGTGTGAAAAGGCCATTTCCAAATGAGCCTGCAGCAGGAAAAGGCTGGCTAGGGCAGGAATGCTTCTCCATGGGGACCCCAGCTGTCCCAACCCCAGTGCAGCCCCCTCCAGCTGGTGCCATCATGCACCTTTGCAGAAAATGCTGTATTCTAAAGCAACCACAGCCAGTATTTTTAAGCAGCAATATAGAGCTCACAGGGATTATATTAACTCATTAAGGCTCATCAACATGCTCCTGTCTGAGGAGGCATTTACAGCCAAGCACATAAAGGAAGGCAGGAGAAACCAGAGACAAGAAAAGAAGTAACTCAGTCAGCTCAATGGGAATGTCATAAGCACAGGAGCCCTTGTGTGGTCATATTTGGATATTTACCAAGCCAGGAGATGACTGAGTGCACGTTTAGAGGATGGGGGACACCCCCAACTCCAGCCTGTTCAATTCTAGGCTGGTTTCTTTGACAGGTGAGCTTTGGAAAAGGAGAGAAAACCCTGAGTGAAGGTGCAGGATGGATATTGTCGCTTCAAAGAGCAACACACGTTCTGAGCAGGGTTTAACATCCCAGAGGCAGGGCACAGGGCTTAGTTAATCCACTATAAAGTAAAAGAGGGTTCAACTCACCCTGATTTGCTCCTTGGGGCAGAGGGCTGGCCCCAGCATTGCCTCCCTGGCTTCAGCACAGTTGGTTGCTCTCTGTTGGACACTCACTCTTTGCTTTGTGCTTTCTGACTGCAGCAGACGTGAAATTTTTACAGCTCTCACAAGTAATAGCAAAGGCTGTAACAAGATCAAGATCTCTAATGGCACTTCTGGAGAGTGAAGCAACATTCTCCTTTGCCTGCACAACTGTTTTTCTCTAGAATATTAGATTAAGCAACAGAAAATTTACTACTTCATAAAGCCAAGCAAACTCTGCACCCAGCAGGTTCCCTGCAAACACACACTTTTATTGCAGGAACGTGCCAAGCAGCAGCACCAAACTCCTGTAGAAAATAACCTCAGAAGGGCACAGCAAAGCTCAGACCAGCCCAGGAATGAAGGCTGCTGAAAACTACACTTGACCTTTCCGGGTTTGGGGCTTTTTTCTTGGTGGGTTGGGTATTGGCTGTTTGGCTTTGGGGTTTTAGAGCCACACGTGCTGTAGAACTTGGAGTCACACAATGCGAGGCAGAAGAGAAAATCTCTCCCACAAAACTCACACTTAGTGCTCAAGAAAACAATTTAAAACTTCTGAGATCTTCAGCACTGAAGACCCATTAACTGCAGACATCTGTTAGCAGGGTGTCTGCACAAAGAGAACAGAGCATCATTGAAACAACACAGGGAAACCATCACTGCAAGTACCCACAGATCCCAAAGTTCATCTCCAAGGCAGAAGTTTTGTACATCAGTTATTGCTTCCAGATGGGAGAAGTTGTCCAATGAGCTTGATACTTGTGGAAAGGTTACCCAAAAGGTACTTCTCCTTCTGAGAAAAGCCACTTATGCTCTTTCAAGAGGTTCCATGTGCATCCTGTCACCAGCATTTGATTGGTTTGGAAAAGTTTTTAAATTACACTTCTGTCTGCAAAGAGTGACCTCTCCAAACAGCACAAGTAGAGTGTTTGATTTTTCTTGTTTACTTCAAATTCTACTCTGATTTTAACTATTCAGAGTTCTGAAAAATCTAAACAACCAAAAGCCCCAAGGCAACAAAAACCTTCCTGATGCACATTTGCTCACTTGCCAGGTAAAATATTAAAGCTACAGATCCTGAGAGCTGGAGACAGGAGGGGGCAAAAGAATTCCATTGCCAGTTCCCAGGTATGTTATTTGTTTTTTTTAAAGATGAGGCAGCAGACATCTCATCTGCAAGTGATTCGTGAGGAGCCCTGCAGAGGCTGGAGAGTGAGAGAACCAACAGTTTTTAATGGGAATAAAATGGTCTCACTGCCCTGTTCTGCTCTGTAATTTGCTTTCATGAGAAGCCTCAAATGTAAATAAAACAAAGTATAAAGGAAGAGCTGAATGTTCTTGCTCAGAAATGAGAGCAGAGCTGGGTTTTGGAGAGCTTTATATCCACATCTTCTCAGCCCTTCTGGCTGGGAGCTGGAGAGTTTGGCCACGATCACACAGAAAATGGCTAAAAAATTACATCCTGATTTGAGATGCACAGAAAAGCTTCAGACCCTCCTGAAGGATCCTTTGGCTTTTTGATTCTCAAGGTGTTCTAACAACTTTCACTGCAGGGTGAAACGTGTGAGGAAAGTCTAAACCCACCCATTTTCACCATGTAACTGCCAGCAACAATAGCAGGCTCCAAAAGCTCCATCCTGACCCCACTCTGTGTCACTGCAGGGGTTAAAATAGAGGGGAAACTGATGGGATTTCTCTGTAGCAAAGGGAATTCTTGCTTCATGGCACAGTGAAATCAGTGGCAATGCTGCTCAGCTGCACCAGGCTATAAAATCAGGTTTTCTGTGTTTTCCCAATACCAGATGTAACGTGCTCTCAGACCACTTTCATTTCTATCATGCTTTTCCTGGGAGTTGGTGGCAAATTAGCCAAGGGCTGAGCAGCAGACAGGTACATATGGCCAGGAGGTCTCATGGCAGTGATATTCAATGTACAAGGCTGCTTAGCTTACATTTATTTGCACTAAAGAATAAGGCACTGGGCTCCTCTCCAAGCAGCTTAAAAAGACAAGAAAGGAGACCCGTTGTGGCAAGAGACTGTATTATATCATTACCATTATAAATTCCATTTACAATCCAGCAGTCATTTCATCCATCATTAATTCATGCACAATGGAGAGAGCATCTTGCACTTTTAGGACCATGGCTCTGCTCATCCATGGGGCTGCTGTGAATGAACAGCCCAGCTCCAGTTTTGGGTGCTTTGCTCTCTGCCTTCTCACCACACTTCAGGGACTGCCAAAATGCAAAAGCCAGTCTGGGATTACTGGAGTTCCATGTTACTTTTCAGGTGTTGTCTGGGAATGTTGTTCAGCCCCAATTGATGCAATCACAAGTTCTGTGTTGCTCTGGGAGCCCAGGCTGCTCTGTGCTCGTCCCCATGAGTGCAGCAGGGTGAGGGCTATTCCCATTCCATGGATTAGCAGGAGGAGAAATGCCTTGCCAGGCTGCACCCCTGGCTCCCAGCTCCTGTGGCAGCCCTCATTAGACCCCTCTGCTAATTAGGAGACAGCACTGGGAATGTGAGTGGAGACTGGCAGGAGGGAGAGGCTGATGTCCCTCCTGTCCCCACAGAGCCTGGCACAGTCCAGTGGCACCTCCAGCTCTCAGCACCCCTTGTCACACCCAGCACGGAGCCAACACCTCCCTGCTGCACTCCCCAGAGCAGAGAATGAAGTGATAAACAAAACTGATAAACAAACAGAACTGCCCCACAGAGAGCCCAGAGCAGCACAGGGCACAGTGACCCCCAGCTAAGAACACAGACCTGACAGGCACCTGCCACGCTCTCACATCACCGCGATTAGGAACAACATGGAAAATAACTACAGCAAACTTTAAAGGAAAAAGGAATAACCAGTTATACCCCACCTTTGCTGCAAAGCCTGTTTTGTTTACAAAGAAGAAATTAAAAAAAACCTCCACACTCTGAAAACCCTGAACAAAACACGGTCCAGCTCTTGCAAGAGACTTTTTCCCTCCTTCCCAAGAACAGAGGGAGAATTTGCACATAGAATTCAGCTCCAGGCTTGGAAGCAGCATGGAAGCCTCTACAAAAACCTGGATACTGCTTCTTCCAAGCACAGCCTCCAATAAAGTGTTTTACATAAAGCTGTGTTGAGCACATTTCTTTACTGACTTTTCAAACTCTAATACTCAGTAACCACTGAAAAGCCTCCTCCAAGGGCCAGCAGCTCTGAGGAATTATAAATTACCACAGCAAGTCTCTACTCACAGCTTACACACTGAGTGCCTCTCACTACTCAGTGCTTTGTACCACACAGAGAATTTATGAAAATTGTGCCTGATCTGTTTGTTCCTCACTGCAGATTTGAGTCAGTGAGAAGTGTGCTTTGGATTGGATTTTGCTCAGTTTTCCAGGAATAAACAGGAGAAGCTAAAGCTACAAACCTACTCTGAGTGGTTTGTGAAGAGGGAAAAGTGTTTAAGTGCAATAACCCAAGCATGTTTTTATTGACAAATAAAGGATTAATGACACAGACTGACATGGCAGCAATAATCTACTGCTGAAGACTGACAATTTAAGTCAGATAAATCTAGTATTAAACCAGCAAAAAGGTCTGGGCCACTGAATACACCTCAGAGATGATTTATGGAAAAACACAGGCATTATAGAGTACAACAAAAATGAAATGTTAAAACAAAATTCCTTCCAGCACATGGCAAGCACTGCTCTCAGAACACGTTCTGAAATGCAAGGTAAGGAAGGAAGAAAACTAGAAGAAAAGTTTCACAGCAACATTCTAGTGACCAAATTGCTTTTAATAACCAGAAAAGCATCTCCTTGTTCATTTTGTTGCCAGCTTCACTTTATTTACATCAAGACAGTCCAAATGGCTTCCACAGCCATGGGGTTTGCAGAGCAGCAGCCTCTTAATGTGCTAAGTACAAACAGCAGGCAGGGCAGCACAGCCCTGCCAACAAGAGCCAAGGGGCTTGGAAGATGACAGTTTTGAAATGTTCCTATTAACATAAAGGGGAATAACACACAGGTATGGAGTCTGGGATGCCCAGTTTGTTAAGGTCAGTCCCTCAGCAGCTGGAGAAGAGCACACAGGGCTGCCAGGAGGAGTCAGGGTCACTGCAGGATTCAGAATGCAACACAACAAATAACTAAAGCTGAACAATGCACAGATGCTGATTCTCCCCATTCCACTGAAACACTCAGTCCTGCACAGCACAAGGAGCTGGACAGGCCCAGGCAGCAATAAAAGCTTCCCCACACACCTCCAAGGCAGCTCCTACCAGTAAAGGATGTTTGTTCTGGGTGTGGATGCATTAGGGATGAGTTTTCCTGGCAATCACAGCCTGAACCAGCACCTGGTGCTGGGCAGAGCAAGGCACTGGTGTCTCCCTGAGCTGGGCCCTGCCTGGCAGAGGGTCAAGGCACAAAGCTGGAATTATCCCTGCAGGAACAGAAATGGAACTGAAGCTGAAGCCTAAAAACTGTGGCTCACTTGCTGCAGCAAAGCCACTGCCACACTGCTGTGACAAGGGACAGCAGGACACTCCCTGCTCAGTGGAGATGGCACAACCTGGCCCACTCCCTGCACCCTCAGGTTGTCTCCACACAAAGCTCAGTGCATGTGAAATGCTGCTCTTCACCTCCTGAGACACACACAAGCTCCACAAAACACACACTTGTACTTAACAGCGACCCAAAGGAATTCTTAGTAGAAATAATTCCAGTTTTATTGTGAAATGTTATGATGTGAGGAAGGTTTTCTTAAAAATAATTTGGTTTTTTCGCCATCCTCTTTTAGTGGCTGCATGTTCTGCAGGAGCACAGTGGAAAGAATCCAGCAGTAACACCTAGAAAGATCTACCTGCCCTTTTCATCCCAGTCATCTCCAAATTCTCAATACACAGAAACTCAAATGATATTTCCAATAACTGTTAATAGATGTTGGACCAAGATTCCACAGTGCTGTTGATCCCTGCTCACAGGGACACAGTGGGACCAAAGAGACCTCACAGGTTTTAATCTGCAGATTGTGTTGCCCCTGCAACAAGAAAGGGATTCCAACTGATAGAGCAGCAGCAAGAGCAAAACTCAAGGCACGTTTATATAAACAAAAACTCTTTTCTTCCTATAAAAACAGGCAATAAAATATATACAAAATAAGTAGAATTCTCTCTGTTCAACCAATGTACATCTGCCTCACTCTTCCCTGAGGCAGTAGTGGAGCACTAGCAAGAACCACTGGTATCACATTTTCAACACTCAGTTTTGCTATGAAATAAATTAGACATATTAGTGCAAAGGGAAAAGAAGTCTGTCCTTTGGATTTTGGGGTTGGGTTGTTGGGTTTTGTTTTTGCTTTACTCTGGTTCTTCATAAAAAAATTACATCTCTAAGAAATTAGCATTTACACAAAAAAACTAAGAAGCTATGTATTTGCCAAATATCTTAAAATAATTCTGTATACTGTACAAATATACACTGTTAAACATTTACAACCTCAGCTTCCTAGATGACTCAACCCACTGCTCTTCCAAGCAATGCAGCTACCCAACTTCTCTTTTCAAAACCTCAAAGGTACCATCTGTCAGGTATTAAATCCCTTCACAATTAGGGACAGGATGGGAAAGAGATCCTCTGATAGTAGTGGTATCAATAGATGGGAGTTCCAGCTGTGCTAAATAATTTAAAACACAGTCCTTGCTCGACAGAAATCTGGGAATAGATTTTCAGTAATGAGCCCACAGTGAAGTCAGTGAAAGAACTTTCTTCTCTTGGCAGAGCTTGATTCTGAGTTCTCTGGTGATTCCTGGGATGGTCTCCTTGACACACCACGAGAGTCTTTGTTCCACTCACTGCCACTGCTCTGAGCTCCTTCCCTGGGGGCTCTGGAACCGCTTTTGGACACGGCTGCTCTCCGGTCACCCTCGTGCTGGGCTGAGGGAGGGGCTGGGGGCAGCACACTGCCCTGTCCTGCTGCCTGCTGGGCCTTCCTGGCACTTTCTGTTCTGCACACCTGATCCCTGGCAGCTGGGGACACGTGCAGGCCTTGCTGTGCTGCTGATCCTGGCGTGCTCTGGGCTGACCTCAAGGGCTGCTCCTTCCCTTTGCCTTCAGCTCGAGTGGCCAGGCTGGCCAGCCTGGGGTCCCGGGGCTTCTCTGGGATGGCACCAAGTGCTGCAGCCCCCGAGGGTGCAGGGGCACTGCTGCTCCTCTTGGGATCTGCAGATGGAACTCCTGAGGGTGCAGGAGCACTGCTGCTCCTCCTGGGATCTGCAGCTGGAACCCCTGAGGGTGCAGGGGCACTGCTGCTCCTCCTGGAGTCTGCAGATGGGGTCCCTGAGGGTGCAGGGGCACTGCCCCTCCTGGGATCTGCAGATGGGGTCCCCACAGATACAGGGGCACTGCTCCTCCTGGAATCAGCAGCTGGAACCCCTGAGGGTGCAGGGGCACTGCTGCTCCTCTTGGGATCTGCAGCTGGGGTCCCCAAAGGTGCAGGGGCACTGGCCCTCCTGGAATCTGCAGCTCCAGCCCCAATAGATGCAGGGGTACTGCTCCTCCTGGAATCTGTTGCTGGAGCCCCCATGGCTGCAGGAGCACTGACCCTCCTGGAATCTGTTGCTACAGCCCCCACAGATGCAGGGGCACTGACACTCCTGGGAACTGCAGCTGGAGCCCCAAGAGATGCAGGGGCACTGCCCCTGTTGGAATCTGCAGCTGCAGCCCCTGCAGGCTGTGTGGGCCCTCGGCTTCCTTGGGGCACTGCATGGCCAGGGCCAGCAGCAAGTTCCCGTGGGCTGCTCCCAGAATTTCCAGGCTCACTCCTCTTGCCACTGGAAGAAGCAGCCTGCACCACAGGAGATGTCATAGTCCCTCCTTTGGATGGGGGTTGTCCTGGTGGCCTGAGCTTCAAAATCCTGAGAGCTTCTTTCTTGTAACTTTTTTCTGTTGTCCTAATAATGGCACCTCTCTTCTGAGCATCCTGAATCAAGTGATTCCAGTTTTCATCTCCCTTTAAAAAAAAAGAAAAACAGAAAAAAAAACCTGTTACCAGCAAGAAATCAACACAAATGGACAGAGGTGTCAGAGGATGTATAACCTCTTTAATCAAGGTACCTGACACAACTGTCATGGAAACCAATGCTATGTTCCTTCTGGAATGGAAGAATCTTATGTTTCAGGTGCAAAACAGCAACAGACACTCTGGCTGCTGTAACACAGGGAAGGCACTTTGAGCCATCAGAACTTCCAAAAATGACAAAATTTCTCAATTTCTCAATTTCCAGGGGTTCCCCTCGGAGGCGCGGGGCTTTAGCGCCCCCCAGTGGCCAACTAACACAAACCCCCCTCCCGCCCTGGGGAAAGCGCAAAACCCAAAAACCCTGCAGGACACAAAATTCACTTTCTTGCACAGACTGAGGACAGTCTGAGGGCGCTGCTCAGTGCCCCAGCCCAGGGGGGGCTCCCAGAGCCCTCTCCATCCCCACTGCACCTACCATGAGCGTCTGCAGCCGGCCCAGGATGAAGAGGCTGAACCGGGCTCGGGTGATGGTGACATTCAGGCGCTGGAGGCTGGCCAGGAACCTGAGTGACAAGACAAAAACTAAGCTCCTCAACTGCTTCTTCCACAAGAAGGTTTAAAGGGTTAGGAGGAAAGGACATAAAATGAAATGTCACTGAAATTAACAGCAGCAGTTCCTGCCCAGACCCCGCGGCAGCAGCCCTGCCTTACGCGAAAGGCTGAGCATAAATTGTGTTTTCTTTCTTTCACCACTGATTCCTTGCAGGGAATTCCAGTTCTTTCCAGCTCTTGTTGTTGCTGTTTCCTTTCTTAGAGTAAATCCCCTCTTAATGCCAACCACTGCTCCTTAAACGTTCCTTAAAGTACTGAGGATATTCAACCTCACTTCACCTATCAAGACTTTAAGCTTCTTTTTGACTCCAACTGAAATAGATTAATAATATTTGGCAGTATTAATGGGAAAACACCCTACTGAAATACTGAACACTGCACATGAATATTTTATTTTAAAGGTGACCTGCACTGGAAGCACATCAAGGCAGACTTTTGCTTTGTCATGCTTCAAGAGGGGAGAGTTTATCCTTGCAGAAATCTGGTTTTGCACTAGGAAAATTGCCTGGTTTGGTTTTCAGGGATTACAATCCACAATACTGAAACTTAAACAAATGCTGAGTGTATTCTTAAAAGTTGATTTCAGTGAGCATTCATTTACCAGGACTCAAAAAAAGGTTTGTGAGACTAATACCAACTGTAAGAGCTTCCAAAATACACAGCTTAGTCTTTACTAACAAAATCCACAATTCAAAAGTCCAACCTAATCTGAGCAGGTTCACTGTCAATGCCTGACTCTGTGGTCACTGAGACCTCATCTGCAGCAAATTCACAACCCTGCAGTGAAGATGCAAAAACCACAGAGTCACCTAAAAAAATTTGGACAGTGCAGGAAATAAGAGAAGCAGAAGCAGAGTGGATCCAGCAGCACAGATAGAGTTCTCTAGGACTTGAGAAATGAAAAAGGGGAGACCTTGAAAGTCTACTAAATATTCCTGACAGCTTTTACAACTGAAAGACAAGAAGGTTATTTTCCCAGGAAGGAGGGAGGGAAAAAATCCATTGTTATTCCTTGGAGTTTTCTTCTCCCAGTTACTTTCAGAGTAAATTTAATGCTGGACTAGCACACCTGGAGAGCAAAATCCTTCACTCAGGCTACAAGATCATAGGTAAGGGTGTGGCAAAAATCCCATCACACCTTGCCAAGGGCACCTGACCCTGAAACAGAGATGTCCAAGCCAACAGCAGGTACAGCTGCTAAGGCACTGCACTGGCACAGCTTGAATATAAACCTTTATATATTAATGTATGAACACAGTAAGCTGGAAAGTTCCTGCTGAAAGAGCAGACAGAAGTTAAATCTCATGTCAGCAAAAAGAACTGGCAGGTTCCAGCTGCCTTCCATTCCCAAACTCAATCAATCAGATTAAGTCTTCAAAAGGCATTATTGTTGTTTATCATAAGATTTGGATTCCTTCTCTTCCCAAAGTGGATCAGCACAATTAAAAGCCATTTTTCTTGCAGAGAATGAGCATCAGAGAAATATAAGCAGCTTACTGAAACGTATGTGTAGAAAGAAAGATTTTTGTTTATATGACCAGATTTTTGCTAGTTTAACTTAGAAGGCAGTGAACTCTAAGAAGGCATATTTCATATTTTCACTACCATTTTTTAAACTAAAAGGATCCACAAGTTACAGAACTCTGCAACTGCTGTAAGTGCTCTGGGGGTAAACAGCACAGTCAGTTTAGTTCCTTCTGTTTCAGACAGAAAAACCCATAAAATTAAGAAATCTGCAATCCTGAGTTAAGACTTGCTGCTAATCTGTCCCATTTTAGAAGACAAGCACACTCATCTACAAATCCCAGATCCAAGTCTGGTACACCACATTCCAAGTGACATGCACAACTAATTAACAAGAATTTTACAGACATTAGCAGGAGAATGGGTTTCACTTGGAGAACAGCATGCAGGAAGTTACAAGGTGTACCAAAAGCCCCAAGAACAATAACTGCTGCAGTAATAATGCAAAGAGCCAAGATCCCAAGGCCAACCCTGCCAAATCCAGGCAGTGGCAGGACAAGGGAGCTGTGCAAAGGGATCAGCACTTAATACAGAGCACACCACCAGCATCTCCCTGTTGCTCAGACATCTCAGACCACTAATTCTTGCTCTGAGACATCCTTTATTCACTGCCTGGTAGAAGTGATTTGTTCTCTGTAACTTCCTAACCAGTCCTATTACAAACATGATTTTCTCTGCAGTGTCCCTGGGAATGGGACTGGCAATCCCTGCA
This sequence comes from Melospiza melodia melodia, assembly GCF_035770615.1. NCBI lineage: Eukaryota > Metazoa > Chordata > Aves > Passeriformes > Passerellidae > Melospiza > Melospiza melodia. The sequence goes on from NC_086215.1 coordinate 9,414,819, forward strand.
GGCACATACCCAATGGATCCCTTGGTGCTGTTTGCCTGCAGGTGTGGCAGAGTGGAGCCCTCGGAGCTGTTTGCCCTCACACAGGACACGATGATGCAATCCTTCTCCCGGCCCTGGAACGCATCCACCGTGTCCACCTCTCCTGGGCTGGGGAGAAACACAATGAGCAGCTTGCCCATCCTCACTTGGGGTTTTAAACAACACACTGATGCAAACAGCCTAAACACTAAATGCTCATGTGTGAAACCACCAGGGTAAGTTTCTCATTTAGTACATGAGTATAAACCTGAATTTACTTTTCTGAGATCAGCAACATTACTGCAAATATGTTTGGGTCCACACAGCATGGAATTTTAAGTTCTTTTATTCAGAACTATAATCAAAGCATGTGGGTAATAACTAAGAATGGCACAAAGAGACCACACCTATTTTAGGCAAGAGGGTTACAAGTCCCCTTTAAAGGCACAATCAAGCACAAATTTTAGCAGTACAGAAAGAAGCTGGAGACCTTTACCATTATTTAAGGGGATAAACAAAGGATTAATATGCAAGAGCCAAGATCCATTTGAAAGTTTGTGGTTTCTTTACCTGTTATTCTTAAACACACTGTCCAGTTGTTCCTGGATTTTCTTTTTCTGTGCACTGTAAGGGGTAATTATTCCAATGCGACGAAGGCCCAGATCCTTCCTTTTCTCTTTAATTGTTCTAATTAACTCCATCACCAGCTTCACTTCCCGAGGATTGCTGTAAGAGCTGCACAGGACAAACAGGAAACATTACAGGAACACCTCTGAGAGATCTTTCCAATTCAATGCTTTGGGGAATTTTGGTTTTTGAACTTTTACAGCTTTTTTCACACAGAGGATCAAAGAACTTGGCAAGCAGACCCTGAGGAGGGTGTACTAAGCCTGGGAAGTGCAGGCAGTGAAAAGTTGCACTTCCACATTCCCTCAGCACCTTCAGCTGTGCTCTCCTTACAGAACAGGCAAAGGGACGGCTGAGCTGCCACCTCCTGGCATCTCCTCAGTGTGCACCTGGGAAAGGGAAGTCACTGATAAAATCAGGAATTCAAACTCTTACTGAAGTTAACAGAGACTGCAGGCACTTCCTGGCATCTAACAGTGGGTCAAACCAGGATTAAAACCAGTTTCAGATTTAAGAAAATCTCTGGTTTTTGTGAAATTAAATCTTATCAGCTGGAAAATGCAGTTCTAGCTACTTGATGCATACTGGAACAACAAAGGAGAGAACACAGCTCTTCTGTAGGCAATTAATTCTCAGAAAATCTAAACTGTGGCTGAATTAGAATTTTACTTACTCATTGTCTCGCTCCTCACGACCATCAGCTACATCAAAAATCAGGTAGGGCTGGAATGGCCATTCTGAAGAACATCTGTTCTCCTCTATTGCCCTGGAAATGATGTTTTTATCACAAGGCAACCATACAACTAAGAAATTCTAAGAACTTAATACTCCATTTATTTCCATCATGGTTATCAAACACAAGCAGCTCTCCAAGAAAAGAGGAGCTGACCCTGAAGTACCCCCAAAGGAAGTTTAAATTAGATATAAAGAAATTTTTTTCACAGAAAGGGCAGTAAAGCATTGGAACAGATTGTCCAGGAAGTGAGAATCACTGTTCCTGGAAGTGTTCAAAAACCACATGGATTTGGCAGTGAGGACTTGATTTAATGGTGGAAATGGTTGACTCATGAGCCCGATGGCACTGAAAGTCTTTTCCAACTTTGACCATTTTATGATTGTAACTTTCAGTTCTTTTCCTCCCCAGAATCCTTAACTTTTCCTGCCACCCAAATAGATTGAGGCCTAAAATGAACTCTATATGACTAATTTTAAGAGACCTTACCTCACCTACCACACCCAGCACTAACAGAGATGGACTGCACACTTTCTCCCATTAACCAACTTTCCCCCTCCCAAAACCTCAAGCATTTTCAGACTCACAAGAACACACTGACATCAAAAAATTGCTTTGAAATACCCTCAGCTCAGGAAGGAGAATAGAGAGCTACTCACTTGGCAGTTTTTAGAGTCCTGCCATACACATAGTTGGATGGGAAGAGGCAGATGTCTGGGTGCATCCTGTACTGCACTGTCAGCTGCACCACAGGCAGGCTGTGCAGCATGTTCCTCTGCACTTGCTCCTCCAGGTGCTTCTGCAGTCGGGCCATCAGAGACTGGTCATAGCCATACTGCTGAGCTTTCTGCCACAGGGAGAACAGGAAATTTCATCTGCCATCTCATTCCCCAGCAGTCCAAGTGTTTTGGTGAATTTGCAAGTCAATTTGGTGTTTTAAACTTCTAAACTGCTGACAAAATGACAGCTGCTCGTGCTTCAGTTTTCCATGTGTGTTGTCTTATTTCACCTACACAAATCTGAATTTTTGTGTCTAGTCTTTAACAAAACAACTTCTCCTTGTGAATCACAATACAGTAGAAAGTTAAGAACATCAGCCATAATGAAAAGAAAGACTTTCCAGGTGAGATCTTGTTAAATAAACATACAACATCTAAAGAAGCCACCGTGGTTTTCCTCCTTTCTTTACCAGCTGTTTAACACAGCCCTTATTGCTGGAGACAAGATGTGCTCCTATATATTTCTCCTTAAACACCTCTAGGGTCAGGAAGTCTCCAAACAAACAAGAAGTCTTCATCCTTCTCAAGGAATAGGGTAGTGACAGAAGCTCTCAGAATGACAAAACAGATCCTGCCACAACACATCTCTCACAAACCAAGTGCCCAACTTAAAGTTTGTATTGCCTCATTGAAATCTTCCCCTCCTCCCCAATTTAAATATTTCCTATAGATACTGTTCTTTAACCATATCCATTCTATGGCAAGAAAAAAGCACAGAGCTTGAACACTTACTACTGATTTGACAGTAGGAGGGAGCTGTTTGGGATCTCCAACCAGGACCAGTTTATTACAGCGATGGATCAGTGGGATCAGAGTTTCCACCTCACAGGACTGCCCTGCCTTTGGAATATGCAAACAGGACAAAAGTAGAAGTTGTAAGCAAAGAAGGGAAGTACATTAAATTACTTGTAACACAGCCAGAATAACTCAAATGCTTTAAGTCTTCTAAAAAAAACATTTAAAAAAGAGGAAAAAGGATTTTTCTCTAGTAAAAAAACTAGAAATATTTATTTTATTATTATATATGCAAAGCTCTCCAAATAGATAAAAATATAACCAAACCATCTGGAAATCTATAAAGTAAAAACCATGGCTGAAGTGTGGCTCTACATAAAAGCTGTCTGCCATTACAGCACCAAACAAGTCAGGAAAAAAAAATCAATTAAAAGTTATTCTTTCTCCTCATGGTCCTACTGGCGACAGGGCAGGCAACAAACAAATACTGCAGCAGCAGCAAAGAGCCCCAGGGTGGCCAAGCAGAGCCCAGGGCAGGTGTGGAGGTGGCAGGGGCTGCAGCTCCCACGCTGCACTGACCTCATCCACGATGACACAGCTGAAGGGATCCAGCCCCTGGCGGGAGAAGGCCGATTCCAGCAGGCTCCCCCCGCTGGTGCTCAGCGTGCAGCAGATGATGTCAGACTCCAGGATGATGTCTGCCTGCACCTTCTGGGAGTGCACCCGAACCTTCAAGCACAACAGGACACCCTGGTGAAAATTCAGCCTTAACTGCAACAGTCAATGCTCCTGTTTGGGCTTTTTCCCCAATATGCAGCCAGAGCACACCCAGATTTCACACCTTACTCAGCTCATGGCCTTGATCCATTTACCCACGACTCTATAAATGCTCTCAGCTACATCAAAACCAAATTCCACCACAATTAAAGGACACCAGGTATAAAAATACATCAGCTGAAGTTTATTAGAGATAATTTCTCCTACCTCCTTTAGCTGAGAAGCAAGTTGTTGTCTCTCCTTTGCAAGTCTGCCAATTTCATCATTTAACATTTGACTCTAGACAGGGGGAAAATTAAACAGGAACCACCTTTAGCACCACCCATTTCCCATATACCTTTTTCCCCCTTCATACCCTAATTCATTTCCTAAACATGTAGACTTGCTCAGACAGTCTTTTAGTATCAAAATGGTCTCAAGAAGCCAATCAGTTTCTTGGAAAGCTGTCCCCATATTTAGGCATTGCAACACACAGTACCAAGTCTTACATATTTGTGCAACCGAGAAATGGTTTATCACCAGAAATCTCTAATTTGGCATAAATGCCAAATTCTTAGACAAAAAAAAATGGAAAACTTCAAGTGCAACACATACTCCAAAACCTCAGATCATGAGGTATCTTCCTGTATTTTCAGTGAAACAAAGCTTTGAACATATAATCAATTTAAACCTTTAAGATTCATAAATATGGTTATATTAAAATCTAACTAGTGGCAGAACCAAGTGAAGGCTACTGAATGATAGAGCAACAAGTGGCTCAGTCAACCAGTGGGAAATACTGGCACAAATAAACAAAAAATTCCTGATGTAAAGTTCTCCATTCCCTCTCATGGTGCTACCAACTTTTCCATTAGTTGAAAAAGTAGGTGAAGAAAGAGTGACATCAAAAACCAGAGCTGTCTTTGTGTTATGAACACAAAACCACAAAGAAGATTACAACTTGTCTTGCTACCTCTCTCTTCTCACATCTGTGCATGGCACGCTCTCGAGAGAGCATGTCCAGCTTCTGGTCCAGAGCTTCTTTCTTCTTCTGAATGTCCTGGTCACAGTCACCTGGCTTTCGTTCTGGAATAAACCAAAGGAGGCACAGAAAAGCTGTTACAGAAAAGCTGAACTCCAAATTGGACACATGCATTTTTTGCTGCACTTTCCCATTTTCTATTCAAATTTTATCTCGTACAATGATGACAATGAGAATTGCTTCCAACTGTAGTTCTCAAATGCTGTATTGCTTCAAAAATGATGGCTTTAACATGTGTGCAATGTAATTTATTAAACAAAAGGGTCACTTTGCTTATTTTTTCCCTTTTCCTTAGATCCTGGCTCATATACAAACTGCCACTTTTCCACTAGAACTGACAAAACCCAATGTTTTATGAAATACTATTTTAGAAAAATCTTCCTTCTTTCTAGACACATAATCCCATGTGGAAAGCATCACCAAGCTCTTAGAGGAGAATGAAGAAAAGTCTGGTTTCCATGTTACTTACTCATTCTGTGCTCAACTTGCTTATCCAGGCTGAATCCCCTCACTTCATTGTTGATTGATTTTTCAGGACCAAGTCGCACTAATTTGATATCACCACAATTTCCTGTTTACAAATCAGAGTCAAAATACTCTTAAATTACTCCAACTGTATCTATGCTTTGCTATGACAATTTAAAAAAATATAAAGCATCATGGATATCAAACAAGGCTTTTCTAATTACCTGGAGTTTTCAACACCTGACTTGTATTTAAATGCAGCCACAAAAAAAAATTCAGTAATTCCAAACCTTATTAAACGTGTTGCTCACATTTTAGTTGTGGCTAACATTAAGAATGTTATTTTGAATTAATGAAACTTCCTCTTATTCTCAGGTTTATCTAAAACTTCCAGAATTCCTAACTTGGACAATGCTGAGTCCCATCAGCATCAAGTAATGCAATTGGTAAGTCAATACCAAAATAACATTTGGTTACAATGCAGATATTTTTCCCCTTGCCACAAACTAGATGTCTTTAACAGAATTAATCTACTTTGTGTTAGTCACAAACTGGGAGGAGGAAAAATGAGAAGCTTAGACATATCAAAATTTTCACCAGTCTGTTTCCCATGACCCAAAAAGTCCAATTTTATTCAAAATAAAGGCAAGGGACTTGTGTTCAAATCCCCAAAGAGTACTTAAAAACTGATGAACTTAAACTAACAGAAGGAGGAAAGGGTCCATGTCTATACAAAACAAAGTGTAACTTATTAAAAAACCTCATAATACACCTTTCAGAAAAGCACATTAAAGTTAACAATAAAAGTACAGTGCATGATCAACTGCTTCATTTCCTCCTCCAGGTTTTGCCCATTTAACATGAAAACAATTTAAAAACAAACCATACCCAAAGGCTCCTGTTTGTTTTGGCATTTTTCCTTAAATGCAATGATGATCTTTTTCATGAGTTCATCAACAGCAGCATTTGATGGTGCACACACTAGAAAACGGTTTGGCTTAATCTTGGAGTTTTTTTTCCGAGCTGTTTTCTCATTCCTAGTGTTCTGCAGATTAATTAACAACGAACAAGTTCCTTAGATTGTTTTCACCTGAGACTGAGCAGCCAGACTGTACATTCATCTGAACCAAACCCCAGCACATGACCATGCTCACTTACTTCTCTCAAAACACGGGACAGGAGTCCTACAATAGTTTTTGATTTCCCTGTCCCAGGAGGTCCATGGATGAGGCAGATCTTGGGAAGTCCTGGGTGCTGCTTTACCATAGCATAAGCTGTCTCAATGGCTCTCTTCTGATCTTCATTGTATTCATTCATGTATGAAACCTGAAGGAATAAACAGAGCAAAAAATAATGAATTCATGTCGATCACACCTTCCACATCAATTTTCTATTCTTTCAGAATGTCCTCACCTCTCCAGCTAGAGCTCAAAAGCTGGAAGGGCAGGGAAGCTTTTGATTCTAGGTTTGCTCTAGACACACACCCAATCCTCACTTGAAGTAGGTTTTGTTCACTGCCACACCTTTATTTCACAATACCTTTTCCATCCTATGTTTTATTTCCTGAAAATTCCCCAGTAAGGGGAAGGAAAACTGAGAGCAGTTGGAAGCTCACTGTAACAACAGAGTACAAACACCTGAGCAAGTTCAGATTCGTCTCCTCCACCCCAGCAGCCAACTCTGAGGAGAGCAGTGTCTCAGTGCTTTTGAAACATGGCTATTTTCTCTTAGTCATCTCAAAAACCAAACCTGCAGAACTCATGAGGCCCAAAAGCTTTTTCTGTTAACCCTGGCACTCCCAGCTGCACAACTTACAGCACTTCCTGAGGCAACAGGCAGATCTCTGGGACAGAAGTCATTGTAACTTGGATTTATGATGGGTCTAACCAGGGGGCTCCTGCTCAGCAGCAGGAGACCTTTGAATTTTCTGTGTGTGGTCACCAGGGAGCCAACCACCACACACTTCACTTGCTTATGGATAAAGAATGACAAATTGCCTTGGGTTTGCACAGTAAGATGACAGGCAGTCTGCTGCTCTTTTTGTCCTGTTAAAAAAGAATAAAAAAAACCAAGTTGTTAATTCAAAAACTATCCAAATCATTTACTGAAAAATATTCCAGTAAGTTAATTAATTCACCAGAACAAGGTGCTGTCTTCTGCTAGGGAATCAACAGTGAATTCTTGCAAAATCCCAACACTTCCCCATCCCACCAAAGAAAAGAAAAAGACCAAACAAAAAACTCTGTACAACCACTCAGATCCCTGCTTTACTAAGGCAGGTTCTGGGTACTTGGAAATCCTGGTTTCAATTGAAATCCTGGTTTCAATTGAAATCACAGTTTCAATTCCCAAAGACACTGACAATTTTAGATTGAGAGATCACAGAAATTCATGGCACTTCCTATCTCCTGGCAATACCATCCTGAAGATGAGTGCAGAGCATTTACTCATCAGTAGTTTCCGTTTCTACATGAAGTTCTAGAAAAATGATGGACAGCAGGGCTGCAGCTTCAGTTCCTGATTTTTACAAAGCTTCTAGCATGGAACAGACCTGCTACAGAGGAAAAACAACTCCATTTCCTCTGAGGCCAGTGGTACATTAAAATTACCAACAGCCAGCTATGAAGAAGCATTTTATGGCACCAAGGACCCCATTTTTATTTCTAGCCCTGGTACTCACTATTTGCACAGCCAGATGCACGAGCAAAACGTGTCACAAGGCCAACATGATTCACTGTGTGGTACTCCATCCCACTTTCTTCCCCAAAAGTGTCCTTCTGCTTGTGGACCTTCAAAAGGATTAAGTCATCCTCCTTTGGATGGAGCTGCCTTGCCAAATCACTCTCTCGTAGATGAGCTGTCCAAAAGACAAATTAAAATCACAAGGTTGAAAAGAAAATGGTTACATTTTCTACATGACTGCAGAAGTACTGTTAACTTTTTAAAGCTGTTAAAGGCTATAGCAAAAGATTACTGTGGAAATTTTAACTCCATTCTGCACTCTTAAGCCTGAGCACAGCACTGTATAAAAACAGAGCAAGTCAAGGACAATTTTATCAAAACAAGCTGAAAAAAATCCTAGATGAGAGAGATGGAAGGCACAAACTCCCTGTAAAATACATGGTTCTCTTACATTCATGCCATAGAATAGCAAAGTTGAAATCCTTTCTATATTTAAAGCAAACACAAAAAACTCTGCCTCAAACTGCCAGCTCATTATAATGCATCATCTACTTGAAAATCAGATTTTAAAAAAAACAAACCCTCACCTGTAAAATGTGCTGTATTCATGTCAGCAGAAAAGTTCTCTAAGTAGAAGTAATAACCTCTCTCTCTTACTTTCTGGTTTTCTACCCATTCTTGTGCCAGCTACATGTTGAAAAGGAAACAATAATACTTTGAAGGGTTTAGTGTATCAGAAGAAAAGCTTACCATGACTCAAAGGGCAAATAAATGAAATAAAACTATAAGACTGTCAATTCAATATATCAGGAGTCTTACTCATTTCTTTTCTTTCACATAAGCATACCCATTACATATAAACACACAGGGCAAACAAAAGTTCTTCCTTGCCACTCACCCATTTCATGTACTTTCTTAAACTCCTTCACAACTACTCTGAGTCTTCCCTGATTGCATTTTCACCTTAAAATATCAGTATTAACCTGGCATTGGCTTTATTTTCTACCTTATTTCTATAGAAGAAGTGATGCAATGACTGAACTTGAAAGCATTCAGACATTAATTGAAGGAACACTGTTTTGTCGCTATTAAGCTATAAACTAATAAAGACTATTAAGCTATAAATCAATAAAAAATACTTCCTGGATTAACCTTCCCTCTCATGTAAGTTCTCAACAGAAACCAAAACCAGATTTTCATCCTCTGCCATTGAAAGACTTCAGTTTCTTAAAGACTTCTGTTTTGAGCTTTATACACTATAGAGAGGAAAATCACATTCTTTGCCACTCCTCTTATTGTGGACGTGCACCAGGAAAAAAGAAACACTTCACTGATTTGAGTAACTCTGGTCATCCCCAATCTTAAACATAGCTTTTTGGATTATCTACCCAAATTGTTCCTCTATTCTGATCTCCAGCTGAATGTTTTCAAAGGTAAATAGAGGACATAAACCAGGTTTTAGTATCTTGGTAAAATTTCTCAGTGTTGATGAAACCAAAGCAAAAAGCAGAAAGCTACTTACTGTTTCAAAGGCATTGAGCATCATCAAGGGAAAAAATGTGTCAAAATACTCATTGTAGCCCTGAAAATGGGGAGGAACAGCAGCTACTATGGTGTGCAGAAGATGATTTGGAGTTCCAAAGTAGCTGAAGTTTTCAAACATTTCGTAAGTCCACTTTAGGACTTGGTTAACAAAAATGCTGTAATCGCGCTGCTGGCCAAGAAAAGAGGAGGAGGTTTCTCGGCCAGGCCCTCTGGAAATATTTGAAGCATTGTCATAGTGTTTATTTTGTGACTGGAGAACATTACTGGAACTAAGGGGTTTGAAACTTGGAGATTTGCAGGTTGGATCTCCTGCTGGTGCAGGTTTTGGATACAGTGGTGGCCTCACCACCGCCGGCTTGGCCGCGTTCACTTTGCTTTTTGAAGGTGGGGGAAACTTTCTGCCATCTTCCAGATCTTTGCTGAAGGCTGCGTTCCGTGAAGAACTCGCTGAGCTGAAAATTTTGGCAGTGGAAGGTTTTTTTGTTTTAGGTGGTGGGAGAGAAGGCTTGGCAAACACATGATCTGCCCCTGGACTGGTGGCTGGGTGTTTACTGCAGTACTCTCCAGGTTTTTCCACCTGTTCCATACAATCTTTATCTTTACATTTTACAACAGCTGAGACTTCATTCTGCTGAAGGCTTTCATCAACATCCATCTCCTCTGGGGTCTTACTACCTATAGTAGCATCTTGAACACTTTCCTCCTGAGAACATAACTCCATATCCACAGGATCTAACTGAGTTAAAAACAGATTATCATCACCTTCATCACTGCTTTCATCTGATTTACACCCATTTTGCTTTGGAGTTTTCATCTCACACTCAGGCAGGACAGTGCAACCTTTTCCTGAAGACTCATCTTTATCACCTTCAAGTGCAGTGGAAGAGAGACTTGAATCCATGGGGACAGGAGGAACCACAACACTGCTACCCTCCCATTTGCTGTTCCAGTCTGAAGAACGAGGCATTTTAGAGGAATTTGCCACCTCCTCCACAGAGAGGCTCTCAAATTTTCTCTCGCTGGCAGAAAAACAAGCAGCCTCCTCTCTTTTTTTCTCCCTTTGGTTTTCAACAGATTCTTTAACAGCTCCCAGTTCAAAACTTTGAGCCTTTTGTACCACAGGTTTTGCGTACATTTTGGTAACTTTGTTTCTACTCTCCAAACTTCCCGCAGATTTTTTCACGCTTCTTCTGGACTTTAGATACTGGCGGTCTTGGCAGGCCAGCAGTTTTTTATTCCCTTTCACAGACAAACGCTGAGCCTCGATCTGTTTGGTTCTCTTTTTCTGCGTGACTCCAATCCTGCCCGCAGCTTTGCCGTGGCTGCGCAGCAGGGCCAGGCTCTCCAGGGAGGGCTGCGACAAATCGAACGCCTTGCGGGGCCCCTTCTTCAGGCCAAGCTTTTCTGCAGTTGATGCTGGAGCAGGGCTCTGCCGGACCTTCCGTGGAGGAACCACAGCAGGCATCGACCTGCCAGGCTGAGAACGTTCTGTTGTGCTTTGCAGTGGTGTTTTATTTTTGGCTGTTTTAACAACAGGAGGTTTTTTAGGACTTCTCTGAACAGCTGGTGCTGATTTACATTTTGCTGTGGGCTTCTGTGGGCTTGTGCTCTTTTTCTTAAGGGCCAGCTTTGAAGCTAATGAGATGGGAGATGTAGATGTTGTGGGTTCAGGCACTTTTGAGTCCAGGGTGAAGCCTTCAGCAGTATCTTTGTCTGCACATTTCTCCAGTTGACCTTTTGCCTCTTCCTTGCCAACTGATTCTTCCAAGGTTGAATTAGTCGCTTCTTTGGTATCACTAGCTTCTTGCTGATAAGAAGTATTTTCTGTCTGCTTTTCTATTGAGCTTGCTGCCTCTTCCATGGCCTCATCACTAAAGTAAGGCAGATCATAGCCCCAGTCATTTAAGTTATCATTCTGGCAGTCATCTGAATTACCTGTCTCAGGTGCTGGTGAAACACCATCTTGTTTATACTCCTGAGTTGTCTCCACAGCATACGCTTGAGTGTCTTGCCAAGCTGAAAAAACCTCATCTTCTGTTTCAAATTCAAAATACTGAGACTCACAGTCATCCAGTAAGAGGGGAGAGCCTGGAGACTTTGATTCTCTTTTAGTGTCACTATCAGAAGTGCTGCTGGAAGTTGAAGATGGCTCTGCACACACATTTTCATTCTTGGTTTTTGATTCCTCTTTCTCAGCCACACCTTTTTCTTCATCAGAAGAGTCTGAAATTACAATGACTTGATTGCTAAGTTGATCACCACCACTGGGACACTTGGTACTTTGGCCCTCGTTGGAAGATCTTACAGAACCTTTCACTTTCCTTTTAATATCAGACACATTTTGGTACACTGAGCTTTCCTGGTTGGTTGCAATGGGAAAATTAAGACTTTTGGCATAAGCAGCTAAAGATAATTTACTGAGTTCTCTATCAACCTGGGAGTCTGATAAATCATCATCTTCAGAAACAGTCTTCACAAAATTCTCCTCTTTCTTCCCCACTGAACTGTTTTCCCTCCTGAAATATTCTGAAAACTCAAACAACCTGTCACTTGATTCATGCTTCACTGACAGTGGCCTGATCACATCCCTCTTATTTTCAGAGCTAAATGGAAAATAACCACATGCTGAAATTTTATCCCTACAAGAGGTCTCCGAAAATTGATTTTTGCAGTCATATTTATCCAAATTATTTAAATTAGGCTGCTCCTGGTTTGAAGTCTGAACGTTCGTGCTCCTCTTAAAGAAAGACGACAACGATGGACCCGATTTTTCTTCTGTTGATACTTTTTTCAGTGAGTTGTCATTATGTCCTAAAAGCAAAGTACTGTCATCTTCCTTCCCTTGCATGCCAGCTTCATTTCTAGAGGAGTTACAGGAATCCAGTGATGCTTCCTTGGACACCTGTTTAGTGGGGACCAGTCTGGACTGGAACACACTGTTTGCACTTGTCTCTTGCACACTTTTGCAACTCCTTGAAGATGGAAAATCAAGATGAGTCTGAGCAGACAGATATGGTGTTTTGGATTCTGCTTTGTGTTTCACTTCTAACTCTCTGCCTCTCCTGAAATCTGAATGCTCAGTATTTGAATTGAAGCACTGATCATCCGTATTGCACTTCCCTGCCACAAGGTCAGAGCTCCTATTTTCCTGAGCTTTCCCACACACTTTTGTTGCCAAAGAGTTCTGTGGGAAGACAAACTCCTGATCTGTCAAGTCATTAGGCTCTTTTTTGATATTCATCAAGAGGCCTTCTGTGGATGTGGAAGATGTTGAGCTTCTACATGCATCTCTACATTCCTCTTCCCAGGCATTCTTTCTCCTATGCAAAGGGTTCTCTTGACAATCTCTGCCTTCCTTTGACACGACAAATGGTGAACAAAGGTCCCTCCTCTCATGTCCACTCATCTTGTACCCATCATCACACACATTCCTCTCCTGCTTTGTAGAGACACTCGGCAAAGCTGTTGAGCTTGACTTGCTCCCTCCAGCCAAAGAGCTGCTCAGCGCTTTGCCCTTTATACTTCTTATAACTTGCTTTAAGCACATTTGCAGCTCCTGGGTTTCCTGGCTGCTCAGCTGCCAGCCCACAGCTCGATTTCCCCGCAGGAGGAGGTTCAGTTTGTCCAGGTACTGCTTGCAGAGGGCGTGCTGGCCGAGCTGGTAGCCCTCCTTGAGCAGGCTGCGGATGAGCTGCACGCAGGCGTGCTGCACCGAGCTGGGCGCCTGCAAGGAGCCCGCGGCCGAGCCCTTGGCAAACAGCCCCGGAGCCTTCTCACTGCAGCGAGTGAAGGCTCTGCTTGGGAGCGTGGCACACCTCACCACCGCCTCCACCCACTCCTGGGAGCTGATCCACAGCAAGTGCAGGCACTTCTTGCTTCTGTGCAGCTCAACGATGGACACCAAGATGAGGAGGAAGAACTCGGAGATTTTGTCGCACTCCTGGAATCGTTCGATGAGGATGTCTTTGATTTCTGAGCAGAGGTAGTGGATGACCTCTACTATATAGGCTACACCCAAGTCCTTGAGATCCATGAGGGACTGAACAAAAGGGATGAACCAGAGGAACGTGCTGTGATGGACACGCATGTCTCTGCCAATGTCAGACTGAAGCATGTTAGCCAGGGTGTGCATATCTTCATACATGTTGGGGCAGTACTCTGGGCAAATGGCAGCCTTCCAGCCAGTGTCCTGAAAAATACATCCACCACACAACAGCCTCAGTGATAGGCACAGTTTAATATGGCAGCCTTCTTGTAGCCAAGCTTTTTTGTTACTTCCTTTCATATATTTGTTCATTAAACGGTAACAGTTCTTATATCCCAATGTAAGTAATTAAAAAAATGCAAAAAATAAAGATCACACACATCTAATTTCCTAAAACATTACCTATGAAATTAGTGTGAAGTAGTAGTTCCTTTAAAAATCATTGTGAACTATTCAAAGACACATGATCACATTCATGATCACACAATTTACCCTCAGATAATCAAAAACATATGGAAAGCCTTTAAAAGACACTGCATAAATGCAATACATTGACATCAAGAGATGACCACACTTGGAAATGTTTATTCTTGACAACATCATTAAGTGACCCCAGTTCAAAGAAAAGGAATATAAAATACTGGTTTAGTACCTTTTGAGGCTTCTCTGTGTTATAATTATACACAATCTGACTGCAGGACATCATGTCATCACCATAGTCTGATTCTGGTTCAGCTTTTGTCCTGAAAAGAAACACAGATTACTACAGCCTCACACTATTAAAACCCTGAGAAACTCAGGACAGATGTTGCTTTTCAGATACCAAGTGTAGAGCTTGTTTTATCCAGCTTGTAAGAGGTGGGGGAAGTGACTGTCTCAGGAAAAATCTTTCTACTGAGTCATGGATTTGCCTATGTAGAACAATGCCCAGAATGCCATCTACCAAAAAGTCAGGAATTCTCACAAATTTACCAAACCTTGAACATGGCAATTTTCATTAACCTTCAGTGCAAGTTGGTAGTAGCACTAAATAAGCACAGAACAGTTAACAGTCTTCCCAATTCAAGAAAAAAAAAATACTAACAAGTTTAACAGACACACCAGGGTTACCAAAGAGAAGTGAGTATATATTTTTTTGAAGGAACATCACAATTTTAGGGGACCTACTTCAACTTTTCTTTGCTTGAAGTTGGAAAGATGATATTTTTTCAATTGCCATCTCCCTCCCTCAACACAAATTACAGCAGCACTGACAAGAACTGACCTCATAAAACTACTGCGAATATTTTTGATTTCATTGTTGTAGCTGACACTGTTGATTATGGTTTGAAAGGCTTGGACAGGATCAATCAGCTGACCCCAAACTTTAGACCCAAGCTGATCCAAAATAACCATGAAACAGTGTAGGGCAGGCCAGAAGGGGTCAGTGGAATCATCTGAAACACAACAGGAACAGTGGAGAGGGTTGAAAAGCAAGTCCTGGACATTCTTAAGCTAAGCAGAAATTGAAAGAGCTGGTTCTCATTGATTTTTCAAAAATATCAAAGTATTCTAGGAAGTTGCATGAAGCCCTAAAGCAGATAGCCTTCCAGAAGTAATGGGTTAAAACATGGAATGTGAGGCATGTAAAGCAGGGCCTAGCACTAGAACACACGGAGAAAGCACAGCACTAGGAAAACAGATAAGAGGTAGAGCATCATGACAGGAGAAGAGATAAGTATAGGAGAAACTAATGGGCTAAGCAGGTTTAGAGCCAGCAATGTCGAAACGACCCTAAGGGTTTTGCCAAGCCACGGGATCTAAGCCAAGTACACCGGGAATTGACCAAATTAGGAAAGAAGTTCAAAAGTTTAAAGAGGAAGACTCATCAGGAAACCCCAGCCCATGATGAAGGCAACCGGAACGACCACCAAGATGATCCTCAAAAGAGGTGTCCCCGCCCACGCTCCGCCTACACCACGCCCCATATGAATATGCATGATTATGTATCTGATCTGATGTAATCCTATACTCAAAACTGTATAAAAGGCTTGCTTTGTTACGGGAAACTCAGAAATCCACTTTGTGATTTCTCCGACGCGTCGCTAATAAAAATACCTCCTGCTTAATTGACTTAAGCTGAGTCTGATTAGGCAGTCACTCTGCCTGTTTGGGGCAAAATTCGGCATCATGCAACTGTACTTTTTACTGGAAAAAGAATTTAAAAAGTCAAGATCCCTCATTTGTACAGAGACACTGCTCCTTATGCAGTCTTAAATCAAAGGAGCCTGGATGCCCATTATTAATATTAAATAATACTGATATTTCCCCACTCTATGAAACTGATGCTTTCACACTGGTTTTTGCAGGAGTGTGCTAAGAAGTGGCACAACTTACACAGTTTCACTTACACAGCTAATTTATACTTCACAGTTATAATAGAAGCAATTGGTTTCTTCTCCCTCATGTAAGAAAATATCATATCCTCAATAAACACAAATTAAATAAAAATTTGCTCATTTAAGAGCAATTAATTTGCTCATTTAATTTGCTCAATCCTGGTCTTGAGGTCACAAGGCTATTCCCAGACTAAGCCAGATTTAGCAAAAGCACCACCATCCCTTCTCCACTCCAAAGTTTGGATGTCATCTTTCAGTATTTGTCAGTATTTCCCAAATATTGCAACTTTCAAAAGATAAACAGGCTTCAGGTAAAATCACCTCTCATTACACTACTAACAACTTAACAAGGAATTCGCTAAAGATGAAAAATGAGCTATGAACTGCCTTAATCTCAAAACGAGTTACCAGCTGCTTCTTTCTCCATAGTGTGAAGTATAGACTGCATGAAATCATTTTGTTTGTCTGGGCCCAGTAACAGAGAGTCCATAGCTTGTTCTTCCAGCACTGACAGCAACATGCAAATTCCTAGAGAAGAAAAAACAGAAGCAACCTGTCTATATACTTGAAAAAATATGAATTTGTACTGACAAATTTTCAAGCTCTGACTTGAAAGAACTGCTTACAAATAGGAGACTACACAAACTAATTTCTGATCATAAATACTCACCCAGCCAATAATTCTTGTAGTTGGCTGTATCATACAAATGAGCTGGCAGAAGGATGAGTTTACCCTTTTCAAACATTGAAGAGCTGTAAATATCTGGGTTCTCAAAAAGCCCCAACTCAATAACTCTGAACAAACAAGTCAGCACTTCCTCTAAGTCATAGAAATCATCCCTGTCAACCTTTCCTAAATTCCTTGCTGTTAGGATGGCCCATCGACGAATCTAAGGATTGAAACAAATAGTTTTACGTTAATAAAAATTACAAATTCTGTAAGAGGAAGCATTGCTGTTACAAATGGGACAAAGGTGTATTTTTGCTAATAGAATAATTAAAAATAAGTACTCAAAATAATCTTAGAAACAGGCTTGCTGTATCTACAAAATGATGTTGGTAACAAGCTAAAATTCAGGGTAACACCTATGAAGAAAACTCCTTGGGATTTATGTGCAACAGTTGGTTTGTACTAATTTTATGTTATTTACATGTAACTGACCAAGATAATCTACTGAGAGAACTGCTTATTGTAAGAGAGGTCAAGTTTTGTTTACAGATAAATGCACCACACATTTTCTAAAATCATGCAAGACAGTATTCCATCCCTTCAGTATTAACATGTGCACATAACCAGGATTTAGCAGAACAGAAAAAGGAACTCACCACCTCATTTGGGTGGACCAAAAAGAGATAAATTCCTGGGTATTTCTCAAAGACCTGAAAGGAGTCTTGACTTAGTTCCATTCTGCAGAGCACTTCTACACATAGCTCACCTAAAAGAGTAAGAGAGTTATGGTAAGCACTAATTTACAGGCTCACAAAAAGAGTGTATTTAGTATCAAAATAAATTATACATTATTTCTCTGGTTTAAGTGAAAATATTCATTTTCACCTCCTGCAGTGGAACACCACCACTCCCTTCCACAGGGATATGATCAGATACATACTGACTTTCTCATGCAGCAGCAGGTAGGGGTATTTCAGTATTTCCAGCAGGGGCACACGCAGGTTGTTCTCAAAATTTGGGCCCACATAACCAGACAGAGGTGTCTCCCCATGCTCATCAACCAGAAACAGCTCATCTTCTCCTGCTTCCTCATTCATGGATTTCTCCATGTGGGCAACCAGGCGGGAGGTTTCCAAGTCCCACAGGTCCTGTTCAGTGGGGCAAAACAACAATCAAAATGTACTTGTGAAAAAAGTGATGAAAGGACATTTATTACCATATACAGATAATTCATTACATGTTCAAAAATTGAAATCTCATTTTGAAAAGTTTCTCTCTATGCATGGTCCAAAACAGTAAAGTTTTGAAATGGAATTCAACTAGGCAAAGAACAAATCTCTCACTTTAAAGTTGAGACGACAAACTTTTTTAAAATAACCTTCAAACCAGATGCAATGTTAAATATTCATATTCATTTCAATACTTATTTTAGGCACAAAACTTTGTTCCACTGGCCAATACACAGAAAGACACGATACAGGAAAAGAGCATCTTTAGGAAGATAGGACAAGCACTAACAAAATCTTGCCTTCTAACAGATTTTGTAATTAGGGAAAAGAATATAAATATAAATAATGCAAAAAGACTGGCTGATTTGCTGGATATTTGTAGGGATTCACCCACTTACTCATCTTAAGTAACTGCTCCAAACCTCAATTAGACACCAAGTTCATTCACTGCAGTAAATGGACACAAAAAGGAACTTGCAGTAGGTGCAGATTCTCTTATTCCCAGTCTATGGAACTTCAGTCACATGGAATTGCACTCCAGAGCAATCTAGCTGACCAATCTAAAGAGCAACCTTTTAGACTATGATAATTAGCTAAAAACTTTACATGCACAGAAGGGAAACAAGCTAATGATATAATAAATATTATAAAATGCTTTCCTAAAATATAAAGTTGTATACTCCTACAGGAGGACTACAAAAGAGGTCTAAATTTTTTTGATTAATTGCAGTCTTGTAAGGTCTGATCTCTGAAATTGAAACGTAAGAGAAAACTACTAAGTGAAATGAACTGAAGTGAAAGAGAAGTGAAAGCAAACAAAAACAGGAACAAACCAACAACCGAAGAGAAACCAGCAGAAAAGAGAAAACACATTAAAGAAAAGAGCTGTTAGTCTGGCAGATGTTCTTTGTTTCAGATGACAAACCATCTACAGCATGAAAGAAGTCCAAGCTATGGTGTCTAGTCAGCAACTTAAAACTACTGCTTTAGTTCTTGTTAATTTGAATATAGGCAAAACAAGAGGATCTCTCTTTTACAACCACCGTTTGTAAAACTCCATATGAAAAAACGAGACAGTTAAAAAGCAACACAAAAACCCAGTAACACACAGCTACTCCCAAAACCCAGTAACACACAACCCCTCCCCTTACACTGAGGCTTCTTAATTAATCTCTTAATTAATTACCTCATGCAATCTTGGACATTCTTCCCTTGCTTTGTGGTATTCAACCACACACTCCAGGCAGTAACAGAGGTCATCATTGGAGCCTTCAAAATCTTCCTGGGACAGCCTCTGAGCAGCATAGTGCCTCAGGAACTCGGTGGTGTCAGCACCACTCTGTGTGCACCATCGGCATGTGCTCATTCTAGGGGGGGCAAAAAAAGCAGCAATTAAAGCCCAAAGCCTTCAAGTGGCAAAATATTCCCTGTCAGCCACGACAAATTTAAAGCATGAGGAGCGTCAGGATTTCAGTTACTCATTAGCAGTTTCCATGCAGGTGTTGTTACAACATCCAGGTGCGTGCAATTAAACCCATTAGAGCAATTAAAGGGACATCGCACCAGAAATGCCTGTGGAAGGGACAGCACACGGTACAAGTCAAGCACTGTAGTCAAATCTGCAAACTAGGAAAGAAAAGGGTGAAAACTCGTTTTATACTTAAAAAAAAAATCTCCTTACCTGCACATTGCATGATTTCCAGAACTACAATGCAAAGCTCTTTATATTATTTTACTGGCATCTCTAGAATCTAGGTCTAGAGTTTAATTAGCTTCTTTCCTTAATCTCCTACTAAAATTTATAGGTCAACAAATCCCTGTTGTCACAAGCAAAGGGCATTTATGCAGAACTTTCCTGTCTTTGTGATTTTTATAGACAGAGTGCTAAAATTCTCACCACAGATTGCTTTCCTCTAAAAACAAAAATCCTTCACTAAGCAGCAATGGAGTCACCTCAGATCCTGCTAGCCTGAAGAACTCCACAGAGCACTGGAACCACAGAATGGTTTGGGTTGGAAAGGTCCTTAAAGATCATTTCATTCTACACCTTCCACTATCCCAGGCTGCTCCAAGCACCATCCAAACTTTGGACACTTCCAGGGATCCAGGGGCAACCTCTGGGCACCTTGTGCCAAGGTCTCAGCACCCTCACAGGGAAAAACTTTCTCTTAATACTCAATCTAACCCTGCCCTCTGTCAGTTTGAATCCACTCCCCCTTGTCCTACCACGACAGCTCCTGATGAAGAGTCCCTTTCCAGCTTCCTTTTAAGCCCCTTCAGATAATGCAAGGCTGCAAAAGCATGAACTCTTGAACTAACTATACAAAAAGAAAGGTGGTAACTACTTCTATTCAGCATTAAAAAAGCAGATAAAGCCAAGCCATAAGTTTCCTCATACATACACATATAGTGGGAAAACCCAACAATTGTGGCATTTACCTTTGAAAAAGGCAGCTATTTGCTGTGCAGGTGTGCCAGCTCACATGGTGGGAGGGAGAACAGCGCTGCCCTGCAGCCAGGGAAGGGGCTGAGCCCTTCAGCCATACATGTCCTGAGTGCAGAGGGCAGAGCCGTATCCTCAGCAATCCACCCCCTGGTGACCAAGTCCCGGTGGTGTTTCAAAGATCTAGAGCAAAACAGAAATCAAACCACTGAATCACAGCATCAGTCTGGCTGGAAAAGGCCTCTGAGATCACCGAATATCCAACCTGTGACCAAACACCACCTTGTGTCACCCAGAGCAGGGCACTGAGTGCCACATCCAGCTGAACCTCCAGGGATGGTGACCCCACGACCGCCCTGGGCAGCCCATTCCAATACTCAAATATTTAAGAACTCTTTTCAGTGAAGGAATTCCTCCTGATGCTCCAGCCTGGCACTGCTTGAGGCTCTGTCCACTCCTGCCACTCACTACTGAGAGAAGAGGCCAACCCTCACCTAATATAACCTTTTTCCAGGTGGTAATGACTCCACAACCAAAGGTTGTAAAGTAGGTAAATATTTTATTCAGCGCTAGACACAGGGGGAGAATATCTTCCCAAATCCTGCGTGCCCCGACATTCACAAATCCTCTATTTATTCACAAAAAATCATGCATATTCTATAATGCCTATACATATTCAGTAGCTCTCCCCGCCCATTTCCCACATGGTTTGGAAATTAGCTGTGACTGCGCCCTTTATCCTTTTTATTGAGTCAGTGGTCTTTAAATGAGTCTGGGGGCCTGACAAGATGAAGGCTCAAAGTCTTCATAGTTGTTAAACTTTCGAACTCAGGTGTTTTGGCATCGAATTTTCTGGCAAGCTCAGCAGTTTTTATCAGGGGCTTCTCTTATTTGCAAGCTCAGCAGAATTTTATAGGTAACAGGTATCCTTCGGAGGGTCCCCTATCTCTGTCCCGTACGAGCAGAATAACGAATACCATATGTTCACACACATACTGCCTAAACTATCCTAAATTCCTTATTAACCCTTAAATCCCTTGTTTCAGTAGATCAGCAGGAATCAGTTCACCTCACACTCAAGAACTGCTGTGGTATTTAGGTTAACACTTGCATTGATGCATTTCACGAAGCGGTAAGTACAACAGAATCCCTTCTGCCATTCAAATGCGGATGTTTGCCTGGCTTTTCACTCGTAAAAAGCGTCAATATTTACCTATGCCCGCTAAGGGAGAGAATCGCTGCACGGAGCGTGGGCGGGCACACGAACGAACCTGCGAGCAGCGCCGTGCCCTGACTGCTGCGGAGCCCCGGTACCCGCGCACGGAGCACCGAAATCTCTTTCGGTTTCGCACTGGAGCCGCCGCAGCCGCCCCGGTGCCGGTGCTGGCCCCATCACAACCCCAATCCCAACCCCGGCAGCGCTCCCCTCGCCCCGGCCGCCCTGCCCGGTGCCCTCCGTCCCTTCCCGCCAAGCGGGACCCGGCCCGCCCTGAGGCGGCGTGAGGGACCGACACAAAAGGGCGTCCCGGCAGGAGCGCGGGCTCCGCGGCGGCGGCGCGGCACCAGCTCCAAGGCGGTGCGGGGTGAGCCGACGGTCCCTGTTGTGCTCGTGGCTCGCTCCGCTCACCTCACGCCGCTCCGCTCGGTCCGCCCGGCTCGGCCCAGCCCGGCCCGGCCCTCCCGGAGCCGCCGCTGCCGCCCTGAGGCCGCGGCGCTGCCCGCGCTTCCGGACGCGGCCGGATGTGGGCGCTCGCTGCCTCCCGCGGGAGGAGCCTTAAAGCGACAGCGCGGCCCCGGCGGCGGCGGGCGGGGAAACTGAGGCACGGGGGTGGGCTGGGTTATGGCCCGGGCACCGCCTCAGGGACGGATGAGGATGGGCCTGAGCGGGGCTGCAGCCTCAGGAACGGACGGTGCCGGGCCTGAGCGGGGCTGCAGCCTCAGGAATGGACGGTGCTGGGTCTGAGCCCTGTTACAGCCTCAGGAATAGACAATGCTGGGTCTGAGCCGTGTTACAGCCTCAGGGACGGACGGTGCCGGGCCTGAGCCCTGTTACAACCCAGGCACCGCCTCAGGTGATGGCCGAAAAGACTGGTTGGAAATAAAACACCACAAACTGGTGTCTACAGAGCAGGTATTTGTTTATTGCAGTGCTGGAGGCGAGGGGGATTTTCTCCACCTCACTCACTCACTCACTCACTCTTGTCGAGTGCTGTGGTTTATTTATACAGTAAGTATTCCTTGATGTTGCTATGTCATTAAATTAGCTCCAGCACTTATGTGATGATGTTATACATAATGTTATCTCGTGGTTATAAATAGTTTTTCTGTAGTGCCTTGTACCTCCCCAAGTTAGGTGTTCTTGAGGGTCTTCTTTGATGAAGGCTCAAGGTCTTCCTCTCATCTGAGCTTCTTAACTTTGTCCTCAGACCATGTGCAGTTATGGTGTTCCTTTGTCTTTCTGGATCTTACTGGTCAAAATTCTTTATTTTGTAGCTAATTTGCTTTAGATTTGCCAGTTTCTTGTTTGTACGTTCTCCTGCTTCCCAGTATAGCTACACTTGTCTGTTTCTGAGATTATTCACCTGGCAAGTTTCTGTTTATTTAAGCTTTAAGTAACTAGCTAACCATAGACTGGCTATTGCATTGTATAGAAAGTTATGATTCAGGTTATATAGATATAGAAAGTTATGATTCAGGTTGTATAAATATAAAAAGTTATGATTCAGGTTATATTGGTGTCCTTTACCTCAAGCTACATAAGCATCTTGTAACTTTGACCCGAGTTATATTAGCGTCACCTTTCTCCACCTCCTTGGTTAAGACCTTACAGGAGCGAGGGGTGAAAAAAGCAAATCCCTGTTTGATCTTCAGCTGCTTCTTCAGCTTTGAAGTGCTGCAGACACAGCCTTGGAGCTCATCTGTCTCTGTCTTTGATAATGCCACACAGCTGAAGAGTTTTGTGCTGTAACACCACTCAGGTCACAAAGATGCCAGGGAAACACTTGAAACAACATATCTGCTTGAAACACCTGAGTTTTTAGGGTGCTTTTACACTTGAAGGCTCTGTCATGCTCTTATTTATAATGCAGTCTGATACACAAAGCTTTGTCAATGTTATTTTCTTCATCATTCTGTGGAGCCTCTTTGGTTTTTTTTTTAAACCTCTGCAGATTTTGCTGTTTGCAGTAACACTGAAATATCCCCGTGAAAGAACTGCCTCCCCATGCCTGCAATCCCACGGGCCAGGGAAGAGGATGGTAAAGGGAAAAGCTCCTTCCTTGTGCCTTTCAGCACCTGGGAAATAATCAACATGCAATTATCTGCCCCTGTGCAAACATTGCACACACGTCACCCAGCGAGGGGAAGGAGTTTCACTGCTCCATTCCCAGGGCTGCAGGGAGATGGAAGCCTCTGTTTGCCCAAAAGCTGCCAGTGCAGTGATGGCTCCAAGTTTCCAACTCCTATTTAGCAGAGAAACTGCTTTTAAGGAGCATCAGCAAGATTTTTCCTGGGTGGTTTCTGGGAGGGAGGAACAGGAGCTCATGCCCTGAGGTGACTCTTTGAGCTGGAATGCTCCTGGCTCACTGCCAAGGGAGTGAAAATTCCTCAGAAAAATATTTTGAAAGGTGGTTTTGAAGCCCAAACATGCAAGAGTGTTAGGAGTGGAGAATGAGATAGCAGAGCTAAAACAAACATCTGTGCTGTGTGTACTGCTGATTAATAAGCACCAATTTCACCCTAATAACTTTGAATTGCAGATGGATTGAAGGCCAGGGGAATTGAATGCCCTGGAGCAGGGAAACCTCCCAAGGTTTGGGATCCCTTACTCACAGCAGATCCTTGGTAAGTGACTGACAGCAGCTAAATTAGTACTAATGAATAAGTCATTAATAAGGTGAGCTTTGAACCTTGGTAAACCACTGTTAAAACTTTATTGAATTCCATCAAATTTATTAAACTCTTGTCAAATTATTCTTTTCACTCAATAAAACATTGCTGCTTCTCTCTTTGGAGTGAGGTGCATTCCACTCAGCCACAACAGTTTTCTTTTAAAGCAAAGAATAAAATAAAACTCAGCATGGAGATACAAGTTTATTTCTGCAAGATCTGTTTTTACAAACTACAACCAGGCATTGTTTGTGCTCTTGCTTCCACATAATTCAGAGCATCTCAATTTTCAAGGGAAAAAAAGAAAACCTTGAAAAAGACAAACTTTTTAGATTCAGAAATTCAAGTTTTTCAGCTTTTAACTTTAAAACCCATGAAGCAACACAAAGATTTAAGAGGACATGGTGTGGGTTTCCTTCCCCCATCCCATTTCATCTCTTGACTGGAGAATTTTACCCTCAAAGCAGTGGCTGGTGCAGGGGAGGTTGTGCCTGTCTCACAAAATCCCAGTGCTTTATATCTCAGAGAGACAAAAGGCAGACACAGTTAAATATGGGAAATTTTCCTTTAAAATCCCTTGCTGAAAGTCACCTTCCAGACCCTCCAACAAGGCCTTTATTTCAAGCCATTGAAAGTTCTGGATTTTCAATAATGATTACTAGAACTGAAGAGGGAAATTGTCACTTATCAAAATGACCCTGAAAAAGCAGAGACCGAGTCTTCTTGCTTTACTGTCTAGTACAGCATATGGGAAATATAAACAAGCCTTACAAAGAATTTACACATACATTTTAAGGCTTTTTACATTAATTCAGTCAATTTACAAATAGTCACTTCAGGCAGAGAGTTAAAAGTATCATACAAAACACAAGTAAAACCTCCATCTTATTAAAATGGAGAAATTCTCCATGGCAAAATAAAAATATATATGTATGGATATATATATATACACACACTGGTTTGTCTCTGTATTCCAAATATTAAATACAACACTTTATATTACCTGTTTTGGTTAGCATGAAATGATGAATAATACTAGACAAAAGTCTTTTTTCTCTAGAAAGATTGAGAAAAGTGTAAGTCTGCATCAAAAATAAAAAATAAAATCAGTTGCTTTTAAGAATAAGATACCTGTTTAAAAAAAAAAACAACCCAGAAGTTGTGTTGTTTTCATCAACACAGATGTCTAAAGACTTGATTGTTACAGTTTTAAAAGCAAACTGAAAACCTTTTTCCAGTCCCATAAATTTAAAAAAAATAAAGTTCTGGAAACCAAGTTCATTCATGAAGGGAAAACAGCAGCTGTCACCTCCACCAAAAAAAAAAAAAAAGTATTTGGAGACATTTAGAAAGCAACTTGTATGCTTACATGAAATCTTCTAAAACCAGAGCTGATAATAAAAATAAAATAAATAAAATAAAATGTGGCACAAAAGCTCTCTTTAACTCCATCTTCAAGCTGAAACAGGACAATCAGAGGTGCCAACCCTGACTCTTCCCATTGCCAACAGCCTGGTACTGGCAGGTGATGAGCTGCACCCACTTTCAGCCAGTTAAATCTGCAAGTTAGGCATTGCTTTTAGGACTATCAATCAATTAATTAATCAATTAATTCATCACTCTCATCACTGGAGTCAAAAATGTCACTGAGCCTGAAAGCCTGCTGCTGCTGCTGCCTGGCTGCTGCATTGTCAACACTCCTGTGTTTCCTCTCTTCCTCCTTTAACTTTTCTTCAAGGTCTGGGAGTGTCTTTTCATACAGATAATCAATAATTTCTGTGAGAAAAAAGAAAAAAAAAAAAAGAGGTTTTAATTGGATCTGTAGAGGAACAGCATCTCAGACAGAAATTCTGCTGTTGTTAAATGCACAAAATCTCTGTATTGTTCTGATCACAGGGGCTGCAGGGAGATCAGGCATAACACAAACATGCAAAGAGAAATTAAAATATACACTCTTAAAGCTTTTCAAGCCAAGGTAGTAAAGAGAACAGTTTCATAAGCAATTGCATGAAGAGAACACAAAGTTATAAAAAAATTAGTAAAATAAGCATAAAGTCTAAGATTTTAGCCAATTAGGAAAAAATTGAACCAGAATGTGTATCCTGTGAGATTCAAGCCAAAGCCTTAAGGAGTACATGCAAACTGCTGGCATACTGACCAGAAAAAGTCCTTCTTTTCCAGAGGGGGACAAAAGACACTTTTAGCCTATAAAACTTTGATTGAACATAGCCTCTAGGAACATCTCTGCAAAGAGAAGAGTTCAAAGAATTAGTGGTGCAAGGAACTATCATAAAGCTTAATTGTTACTGAGTTATCCAGTCAAACCCCAGCTTAGATTTAGGTAGAAATGATGGAATTCAAATAATAATTAACCCATAATGTCAAATCATAATTTTTCCCATTAGTTGATGAACAGATACACAACACCCCAGTATTTGGAGCATAAAGGGTTTCAGATCTTGGCTTCCTGCTCAATGCTATGCCAGGATATGCAACTGTAATTGTAATGTTTCATGTTTCCAAACTGAACATTTCCTACAGTTGTAAAGGTATCAGAACTTTGATTCCTCTGCTTTCACTGCCCTTTGTATCCATAAAAAGAAAAGAAGGGAGGTTTACCCAATAGCATTACTGAGCTCATCCCAGTTTACTTCACTGGCATCCTCTGCTTTTGTTTCATACAACCTGTGAATGTGAGACAGAAGCAGTTTGCAAGCAGAATTCAAGACATCATTCAGTGCTCCCAGCTCCCCCAGTCAAAAATTACAGGACATTTTGTCCACAGAATGAATGATTACAAAAACATGTAATCATCAAGCTGCAAGCAGGCTGTTCTCACCCTGCCAACTTTTATAAGCACAGCTCAAACAGTGGGAGATAAAAAACATCCCAGTGCTCAGCACTGTACCTTTTAATAAGGGTGATCTTGGTCCTTAATCCATTGGTCCCTCTGTACAACTTCTGCCCTCTGGTCAATTTTCTTGTTAAAACTGAATTCCTTTAAAAACACACAAAAACAAGTTTCTATCATTTCAAGAAATTCCAAGCATAAAGATGCAGCTGCTGTCACAGAGAGGCAATGTTCTGCCAAGTGACAGGGGGGATTGAAGGGACACAGTCACCAATAGAAATAATGGTCTTATTTTACTATGAATATTAAGGTAACAAAAAAGTAAAATGATACATTCAATAAAACTATACACTTAGCTTTAACAAAAAGCAAAAATAAGAGTGCACTAATCATTACTATATGAGAGAAAGGATAGTGATTGAGAAAGATACATCACCAATTACTTCAATATTTTACCATCATCCAGATCCTGTCACTGGGCAGCCCCATTTCACAGGCAGGGCCTGGAGAATCCTTCCCAGCAACTGGAAAATCCTCCACAGTGTGTCCAGCCCTAGGTGAGGTCTCCAAATTCACCCCAAAAGTGGGTCCCAAATCAGCAAGTCAAAGTGACTTGATTGTATTTTTAGCACAGAACACCTGGATGTGATGGCACACTTCCCAACCAGCAGGGGCCCAGGCCTTGGCTGGGAGAGTTTCCCCTAAAATACCTACAAAGAAACTATTCCTGTCAGTTGGGAAAGTCTCTCAAAATGATACATTTCTTGCAGATAACTACACAAGGTTATGTGAAAGTGTCTGAAGCAGCTGGTTTGGTGTTAAAAAGCTGGCACAAGAGTCTCAATCATCTATTTTTGGCTAAATAAATCTGCTGGTGTTAGTCACAATGCCCAGGGTTCAGCATGTAAGTCAGCTCTGCTGCTCAGGCCTCTCACACCAGGCAGAAATCAGGCTTTGCTATCACAGCAAACAGAACTTGCTGTAATAGCAAGGAGTTATTTCTCTCAGATTCATCTGCAATGCCTCTTCTCTGCTCTGAAATCTCTTACCTGTCCTACCAAAGGATCATCATGGTACAAAACACAGGATTTGCAGAATAAACACACCCCAGTACAGATTTTACCATCCCAGTTTAGCCAAGCCCTCACCATTTCTGTTTGCATTGTCTCCAGTATCGACTTCCCACTCTGGCTTCAATCTCAGTCCATGGCAGTGCCTGGTACAGCTGCTCACGCTCAATCCACAGGTCTGAGTCTGGCTGCTCCAGGGAGGAAAGAGAATTTGCATTTTCTGCTGTCAGTTTTCTCCTCAGCACATCCTTCACTGCACTCATTAACTTCTGGGTCTCTTCCTCTGTCCACGGACCATAGTTAATAGCTACAATTGAAAAGCCACCAGGTTAAGGCATAATTTATCACGAATGATTAAGGAAAAAAAGGCAAAAGAAAAAATGTTTCACTTTGCATGACTTTTATTTATGGCACCAACTTCTTAACACATGTCCTAGAAACACTTCTGCATACCAAGCTTGAGAGTTCAGCCCAAACGCTAAAGAACAGTTTGATCTCCAGTTGTTCTTTTTAAACCTGGCAGCCAAATTCCTTCTGCCCTCCCCATAAAATCCTCTTTTTTAGATGTCAGTTCTGTTAATGAAGAGTTGTAAGTGTTCCATATTTTCCCCATTTTCTTTCAGAGATCTTTCTTAACCATTCTACATGAAAATACAATCAGTGGTGTGAAGAAGAGGACCATCACTACAAATCAATTAATTAATTAAAGACCCCACACTTGAAGGACTTTTAGGGTACCTACATTGTACAGTTCAAATAACATTACACAAAATGAATTCTCTTAAAATTCCATACCTGACTTGATTTCAGAGAATTTCATAGCAACTGAGAGGTTGGAACGGGACATCAACTCAGAAATCTTCTTCCAATCATTGCCATGCAGAGCTTGATACTTCTTTAATTTTTCTTTTTCTTCTTTAGTATACCTGGTTGAGGAAATGGGCACAGCTTCAGCTGTAATTTCAAATCATTTCAATCTCTTAAAGAGCTGTAACACCTGCAGGTGATCAGTGTTAATCATCAAGTCATTTTAGAACAGAGGAATCAGTAAGGGAAAATGAGTTATCAATTAAGTGACAGTAACTGGCACAAATGGGAGAGAGGATTTTCATTTGAATCAATTTTTAATTTACAAATAATCAACACAGACCAATATTAGCATTCAGAAACACTTTTTAAGTATTCCCTTACCTTCCTTTATAATTATTTGGGTCAAATATCTTCCTTGCTCGATAATAAATCAGCCTCCAGGGCCGGGGAATGCCCTCAGCTGGAAGGGAAAGGATCATTTTTAACAAACATTTCTAACAGTGGTGAGGCCACAATGAAACAAACCCCAAAACCCAACACCACACATTTTCATGGCCATGCTGCCAACAACAGATTCTTTCCACTCAGCAGCTACAAACTGCATGGGCTGGCTGTGCATTTGATCCAGGTGTGATTAAATTTAACTGGCATGATGCTGAACACTGCCTTAAAGAGAGACATGAGACCAGGCAGGAGCTGAGCAGACCCTGGGTGTCACAGACTGTCCCAAATGGGAAAAGCAGGCACTGGGGGCAGCAGCAAAAACCAAATGAAGATGCCCAGAGACCAATCCCTGGGAACACACAACCACCTTGGGCAGCAGTGCCCAGCACAGGGGACTGCAAGGCACAGAAATAATGAGACTTTGTGCCAAATCTTCCCAGCCCAGGAGCAAACTCCCAGCCTGGAATGAAAGTCAGCACCAGGGAAATTGTGCCAATGCAGAGGGAAGGATTGTGTGTCTGAAATAACCACAGAGGAACAAAGCTGTAGTTTGATCTCAGCATCCTGATCCATGACAGGCTGCCCTTTACTCTGCCTTGCCTGAGATGCCACCAAACACACAGAATAAAGCTCCTAGGGCACTGAGGAGCTCCCCAGCTCTTGGAAAACTGGCATGGCTCAGTTTTCTCCACCCCCGTCAATCCTGCACCTGCCCCCTATTTATTGGTGACAGTTTCAGACAGGACTTAATCACTCACAGCTGCCATTAGTAACCTTAATTATAGTTTAGCAAATAATGCACTTAAAGCCATAAAGCCCAAATGCAAGTTTGGAAGTCTTTACTGGTCTTGACCACATTTTATCTTCCTATCTGAGACCAGATAATAAGAACAGTGGACAGTGCAGATTATCAACTACACCATGTCAGCAGCTTCTTTTCTCACCAAATTTAGCAACATCAGTGCTTTTAACAAAAATTATTTTACAGAACATACCATGATATCACCAGCTTGTAGAATGCAACATTCAGCTGTCTGAAAAACTTAAATACTCACAGATTTTCTCACAAAAGTGATGTTCTGTTTTCAGGCGATGGATGGTGTCTTTATCACTTGGATACCTCGAGGTAAACAAAAGTTTTTCAGCACTGTCTATTCCAGTAAGTGCTAAGAACTCTTCAACATTTTTCCTGATTTGTTTATTTTCCTTCTGGGTAAATCTGCCAAACCTGACAGCAATACCTAAAATATAGAAAGGTTTTAAAAAAAAACAAGTCAAACATCAAGTACCATCTCTTGCACATTTCAGGTATCAACAAATTCAGAGGGGAAAAGAGAAAAGTGAAAGAGACCAAACCAGCTGGGAAATCAGCAATTAACACACAAGTTTGGACTGAAATTTGCCAATGTGGAAGCAGATGCTACAAACCAGAGAAACAGAAAATCAGTCAATGGAATGAAGTGAACCAGACTGTGGGTGCAACAGACATGGCACTGTTCAAACACTGTCACAGCTACACAGTCCTTCCTCACTGCAAGAGGATTTCAGAGAGCTCACCCTGCTTTTTAAACTCCTTAAACCTCATTAGGTCTCTTCCAGCCATTTTCTTGATTGAACTGTCTGATATATTCTTCACATGAGGAATAAACTCTTCCAGTTCTTGCCTTACAGCATCCAAATCCATAAATAAACTCGTGACAGAGTCCAGGCCTTCCTCACAATCCACACTGACCTCATCATCATAGGCTGCCAGCTCAGCAAAGGAATCGTTCTGGTGCTTTTCGTGTGAGGCCAAGGCTTTTGGTGTCCTGATATTAAAAAAAAGACAAAAAAACCACAAAATAAAATACACCACTAGAACTCCAAGCCAGAGATGTTATTATCTCTACCATTAAAAGAATGAACATATTCAATTATTACAGAACAAAAAATACTTCACACATCCACTGCCTTGCATTTCTAACCTTTTAACATAATAATTGTAATTTATTTCCAAATTTCTGTACTTACAATAATCAAGGAGCTTTCTGAAGTTCTGAAAATCCACAAAACTCTCACACATGGGCATACTGAAGAAATAATGTCTCTTGCTAGCACTGGCCCACACATTTTTTCCATCTGTCTCTTACTACTGCTCCTGTTTTGTTTTCTAGACACTGCAAAGGCATCAAGAACTACTTACATGAGCATTTATTTGCAGAGAACATTCAATTGTTTAGCTGACCTTACTTGGTGCACATGGTCACTATAAATATCAATTTTAACAAGTTAAATCCTTTTCTTTGCCCCCCACTAAATGGGGATTGTTTGTAGGTAAGTTATTTGTATACCTATGGTTTTAAAAGAGGAAAGAGCCTACAATGAAGTGTTCTTAAAAATTGTTGTTGGATCTCCACAAGCAAACTGAGGTTTTAAAGTTGGTCTCCAACATCACAAATGCTGTGTAAATTCAAAGTTTTTCTCTAAAACACACACAAAACAGAATGATGAAAAACCTGGAGGGCAGATAACAAAAGGAAGGAAAAAACCCCACAAAGAAAAGCTGAACTCACATCACATCAGAGTCTGAAGAGCTGTCGTCCATGACATAAGCACTGCTCTTGTAGGGCTGTTTAGCAGGTGCTGGAGGCCTCTCAGCTGGCCCAGCTGCTTTACTGGGGGTGGAGAAGCCTGCAGGGAGCTCCATGGAGCCCTCAGTGATGGCAGAGGCAGCATCAGAGCCTCCATCCTCCCCTGCAGGGCAAGGCCACCCCCCGTGCTGCCCTGGGGGTGACAGCGGTGCCTCAGCTGCTCCCTCTGTGTCCCCCTGGCCCTCTCTCCTCTTCTTCCTCTTCTTTTTGGGTTTCTCTTTGTGGCCCTTGCTGTGCTCCTCACAGGGAGGCAGCTCACACAGCTCATCATCCTCTCCAGGATGCTTCTCTTTCCTTTTCTTCTTGAGCTTTTTAAAATAAACATAATCAGCAGCCCCCTGCTGGCAGTCGTCATTCACAGAGACACAGCTGACATCGCTGAGCTCGTGGCTGCTGTCCTTCCTCTTCCTCTTCTTCCTCGGGGAAGCAGCTGCTCCAGTGCCATTGCTGATCTCGTGTTCCACCTTCCCAAAGTATTTATCCCGCAGAGTCTGCTGCTTCCCGCTCTTTTTTTTCAGTTTTTTCTTCTTTTCCCTGCCCTCCCCAGCCTGTGCTGCTGTATCTTCGAAGAGCACTAGGGAAGCCTGGCCAGGCTCTCCATCTTCCACACTTTCAGCATTTTCGTGGTTGTTGCTGGACTCAATTGGTTTCCTCTTCTTTTTCTTCTTCTTGACAGAATCCTGGACTTGAAAATCACCTGCATGTGCTGCGTCTTTCATTTTTTCTCTCTAAAGTAAAAGAGAGGAGTTTTAGTGGAGTGTTGTCATTTATACACTGGTTTTGTTTAAAACAAAACACCCCCCCAAAAAAAAACCAACAAAAAGCACAAAACCCACCCAAAACCTTAACAACTAAAACCTCCACTTTTTCTTACACTCTTACTTTTCAATCCAGTTAGTTTTGTAAAGTGCCTAGGAAAAGCTGGTGCCTTCTTTGCCAAACAGATGAGCATCACAGCTGTCCCCAGCCTTTAAAGTGCTTTCCTACAACAACAAGAAACACTTTTAATAAATTCAATAAATATTAGCTTTAATTTTGAATGGCTGAGCAAGTTCGGACTAGTATGTTCAGCTTTCAGCACCGAAACAGCACCAAGCTAAAAGCAACAAAGAAACACGAGACTGATCAGCACTAAACCCCAAATTCCCTGATGAGGCGTGTCTGAGGGGCCGAGCTCAGCCCTGCCGGGAGGATTCGGGCACACAGAGCGGACAGGAAGCATTTTGAGCACATTTTCTACACCCAGCACGTACAAAACACTCACCGCGCAACACCCCGGGGCACGTCTGAAACACGTGCCCTTGAATTTCGCATTCCCAGGGCAGCTCGCACCGCCGGCCGGTCCCGGCCATCCCCTCCCCGCCAGCGAGGGGAACGCGCGGCCCCGAAAGCTCCGCGGGGCTCAAAGCACAGCTCGGCCCGAGGCCCAGACACCGAGAAACCCCGGCTGAGCGCGGCCGGGCCGGACCCCGCCGCTCCGGGGCTACCGAGGGAGGCTCCCCGCGCTCCCCAAGCGCTCCCGGCAGCCGCGGGCTGTGAGGAGCCCGCGATCCCCCCCGGCCCCGCCGCCCCTTTAGCGCTCCCGGTGCCGCCGGGCCTCCCGTTACCTCCACGCGGTGTGCGCCCGCGCCGCCGGCACCCCGCGCCCCGCGCCCGGCCCATCCGTTCCGCCGGCGGAAGCGGCCCCAGCCGGAGCCATTAGAGCGGCGCACCGCTTGTTGCCTGGAGACGGACGCCGCCGCGCGAGCCGCGAGTTCGGTGGGAGAACCCCCGGCACCGGCAGCGACACCGGCACCGGGCCGTGCAGAGAGCCCGGGATCGGCACCGACACCGGCACCGGGCCGTGCAGAGAGCCCGGGATCGGCACCGACACCGGCAGCGACACCGGCACCGGGCCGTGCAGAGAGCCCGGGATCGGCACCGACACCGGCAGCGACACCGGCACCGGGCCGTGCAGAGAGCCCGGGATCGGCACCGACACCGGCACCGACACCGGGCCGTGCAGAGAGCCCGGGATCGGCACCGACGCCGGCAGCGACACCGGCACCGGGCCGTGCAGAGAGCCCGGGATCGGCACCGACACCGGCAGCGACACCGGCACCGGGCCGTGCAGAGACCCGCGGGACTGCCGAGACAGCCCCGGCACCGGGCCGTGCAGAGACCCCGGGATCGGGATCAGCACCGGCACCGGGCCGTGCAGAGAGCCCGGGATCGGCACCGACACCGGCACCGGGCCGTGCAGAGAGCCCGGGATCGGCACCGACACCGGCAGCGACACCGGCACCGGGCCGTGCAGAGAGCCCCGAATCGGGATCGGCACCGGCACTGGGCCGTGCAGAGACCCCCGAGATCGGGACCGGCACCGGGACCAGGGCCTTGCAGAAAGCCCCGGGATCGGCACCGGCACGGCCGAAACATCCCCAGCACCGGCACCGGGACAGCCGAGACTCCCCCTCGACGCCCGGATCGGGACCGGGGCCGCCCAGAGCCGCCCGGGCCGGTAGCGCCATGGCGGGCGGCAGAGCGGGGCCCCGGCGGCAGCCCATGAGCTTGGCCGAGGCGGGCCCGGGCACGGAGAACGAGCGGCTGGGGCTGGTCCGGCTCAGCATGCTGCGGAACCCGCTCATCATCAAGGTGAGCCCCGCCACCCCCGCGATCCCTGTCCCCTCCCCATCCCCATGGCCGCCTCCCATCCCACAGCCCCCGGGGAGGGTGAGGGATCACGGTCACCCCGGGCAGCTCCACAGCAGAAAAGCTCCCCCTTAAAGCCGTTAAATCAGTTTTTTCCACCCCATACTGGTTTGTATAACAAGGAAATTGTGTTTCCCCGCTGCTCCTTAATGAGCGCTCTGCAGCCGGTGATGGGCACAGAGCGGGATGGGCTCTCCCTGCCAGGGTTTTCCCGAGTCCCAAGGTCTGGGAAGCACTCGGGGACAGGGACTGAGATGTCACTGGGGCTGCTTTTCATCCCCAGATACAGCAGAGGGGTCCTGGGGTTTGTGTCACACAAACTGCACCCACCTAAATCACACTGCCCTTGGAAGGGGAGCCCAGGGCGGTTTGGAGGAGTCCAAGGAATACCTGGCACTCAGCACCCTGCTCTGGGACACAAGGTGCTGATGGGTCACAGGCTGGACTCGATGATTTTGGGGGTCTTTTCCACCCTAAGTGAATCTGTGGTTCTGTAATTCGCATTTTTAAACCTGCTCTGGAGGTTCTGCTCTGTAGGAGCATCAGGGGGTAGGATGGTAGGGACGGACGGAAATGAGAGATCTCTGAAGCCAGGTTGTGGAAATTGGGGTTTATTGCAAAGGGCCTGGGTGCAGGGCCCTGCTGGGGGCTGCCAGCCACAGCTCAGAGCAGGCTGAGAGAAGAGAGGGGTAGAGAGGATGAGAGGGTGAGAGAGAAAGGGAGTAAAAAAGGTAAGAGCGTAAAAGAGTAAGAGAGTGAGATTCTCATTACAATCCAATAAATCTTCTTCTGTGTTGAACATTCTGATTCTCACTAACCAATCTAGTACAATGCACAAATCCTATAGCATTTACATACAGCCTGTAAGAATCCTTACATTACCGTACTGTGTTACATTTTAAACCCTAAAAACTTTTCTTTGGGCCCCTTCTGCCAAGCTGTAGGGTCTGCTCTGACCCTTGGGCCTGTCTGCAAGCAGAGGGTGTTGTTCCATCAAAAGGGGATTACCTTCAGCTGGCCATGCCATTGTTTCCCATTTGTTCAGTAACTGAGGGATCTCAAACCTTGCCTTCACTTCAATCTCGCTTATATTCTCAAAATCTTTTGCCAGGCAATCATATTTATAAGGCTTTCCTGTTTCATCTTCCCCAGCACTGCTCTCTTCCCAAACTCGCGGCACGTCTCATTTCGTTATTCCCACTGCCATCCGAGCTGGGCGTGCGGCTCACAAAGCTTTAATTATTTCACTTTGGTTAATCATTTCCCTTCGGTTCGGTTCCTGCCCCTCGCCCCCCGGCCGGGCCCGGCTGTCCCGGCAGCCGCTGCAGTGCCGCTCTGGGCCGCTGGGTGGCGCTCGCGGAACGGCAGCGAGCGAGGCCCGAGCCCGCCCGCGCTCCCTCACGGGCCCCGAGCGCTCCCCGAGCCCTTCCCGGCCGCAATTCCGCCTCCCAAACCTCGTTTTCTCCGCATAAACCGGGCCTTTCCAGCCCGGGATCGGCCCTCCGGAATCGCGTCTGGCACCGGCAGGCTTGGGAGTTGGTAAAATTCGAGAATTTGGAGTGTCACTAGAAATGTGAGGCTTTTAATTGTTTTATAATTGTTTTATAACTCTAAAAATCTATTGGGGGATTTTGTCAGGCATAGGAAAAAAAAGCAGGTTGTACATCAGAACTCGCTTGTTCAAATCCACACTTTCTGCTTTCTTCCTTTCCTCTGGATCCCCGACGTTTGATGGGAAGGAGAACCCTTGCAGAGCATCCTGGCACTGGGAGTTCTGAGCAATTTTAAATGAATGCTTTAATAAATTAAGAGACAATCTGGATTTCTGCAATCTGGTGGAACTAAACTTGGAGCAAGTTTTAGGAGGAAAAGGTGGTGTTGAATTTCAGTATTCTGGATGATTTCTGTTTTCTCAAGGCTTCATTGCCGGAGGGTTTGTGCTGGTAGGGATGCGAGGAGATTTGCATCCGCCTGGTGCAATCCTGAGCATGGAGTAAGCAGGGTGAGAACAGGGACACTTTGACTCTTGGAACCAGCAGAAATTGCACTTCAGGCTGTGTTCTGCTGGAGTTTGTGCAGCAAACTTCTGCCACCCACACTGCCCTTCCTCCTCCTCCTCCTCCTCCTCCTGCTTCTCCCAGCAATCACAAACATCTCTTGGAATCTCCTCCTCCCCAGGACAGCCCTGGGGACTCTGGAGAGGGTGGCCAGCAGGTGCCAGCCCTGAAGGACACAGAGAAGGTTTAGGAGAAAAGGGCAGAAGGTTTGGAGCCAAGTGCAGCTTGCAGGAGTGCTGCTGGCAGCCAAGGGAGGGCATGAGGAGCACGCAGCTCCAGCAGCTGCCAGGGAGGGTCTCTGGGCAGCAAACGCACAAAAACCTGAGGCCAGTGGAGATGGATGGGACACTTAGTCCCTGATCCTCCTCCAGATAGCACTTGGACCCCAAAACACTATTGCAAGTGTGACAAATCTACTCTGCAGCAGCCAAAGGACATCCTTCTTTCTCTCTGAGTTATTTTATGTATGTTCTGATTATGGTATCAGATATCCAAGCAAGATCCCTGCCCAGGCTGAGCCTCCTGCCTCACTCTGCACAGCCCCAGCTTCCCCACAGGATCTGTCCACACAATCTTATGTATGGACATATAAAATCATCATCTTCTCACATAAACATTTCTAGGGATGAATGCTCTGTTTCTCTGCTAGAATGTACGTTGTGTTTTAATTAATCAAGGAGTTAATTTAGTTATCAGTACGTATTTGCTGGCAGCATAAAACTGAGGAGAGCATTTCATCTACTGATGCCAGTAAAAATCTGAGCAAAGCATTTTTGGTCTGTTTTCACCAGTAAAAGCCTTAGCCAAGCACTTTTCCAGTACAAACTTACTGAAAACTCCTGTGTTACAAAAATAAACCAGCTCTGGGCAGGAAATAAGAGTTTACCACACTTAACCCTGGAAAGATCAACACAGACTTCAGAAATAGTGACCCACAGCAGTTTGATTACGTTTAGATTAATGTCTTCTGTATAATTAAGTTCAAGATATCACTGACAAAGTCATTGTCACCAGCAAGGAGTTGGATTTACGTTCCTTAATGTGTGAAGGTAAATGGGAAATTCAGCCCCAAAGCATCCCCTTACCTGTGCAGGTGGAGCCAGGGGCCACGCCGAGAGCAGGAACTGCTCTCCAGGAAAAACCCTGGGAAACATCTGGCTCATCTTCAGAGCCCCTGCTGCTGCTCCCAACATGGAAAAGTTGTTCCCAAAGTGGCAGTTGTGAGGAGGAAGAGGAGGAGGAGGATGGTGCTGGCGCTCTGCTGGCCAGGAAAGGCTGGCACCGGGTCCCAGTGCCGGCTGCAGGAGCAGCAGATTTAACAAACAACCGCTGGAATGTGCAGTGTTTATTTTACAAGCTTGTTATTTACATGACAACTGATGCCAGGCTGTCTTTATTGGTCTGAATGCCAGGGCATTTAGGGTTCATTTTCCTAAGCTTTCCTCTACAGCCCCGAGGGCTGGAAATTTTTCTTTTTTTTTTTTTTCCAAATGAGATTGAACAGAAGCCACAGGATTCAGGCAATAAAATTTCAGCAGTTACGATCTCCAGAGGAGGAATATAAGATCAAAAAAGCTCCAAAAAGCACAGGAACTGACACACTGATAGCCTTGGCTTTGGAATTGCCAGCAAATTAGCCAGGCCAGGAGAGGGAAATGCACTTTTTGGTGAGTGAAGGGGATGAACAGAAAAGCTTTTCCTGGGCTCACCCAGGGATAGCAGCTCCCTATTACTGAAGGAACTCCACTCCCTGTGTGGGTACCAAGTAAAGGCAGAAATCACCCACCACGTTTTTCTTTTTCCTTTCATGCCTATTGAAGCTCACAATGAAGTATTTCTGAGCTGTCTGACTGTCACAGAGCAAGGCACTGCTGACAGTTGTTGCAAAATCATCTTGATTTCTGGAAAGATCCATAGGATGGACACTACAAAAGGAAGTGGGGCCATTTTGTCAAACTAAAATTGTGTCACATAGTGAAAAAAGAAAAGAAAATTGTAATTAAGCAGGAGACAAAGCTGGACAAGTGCATGGTGTGAAAAAGAATTTACAACTTTGAGCTGTAAACTGCATCATCACAAACTTCTCTTGGAATAGAAATTACTGACAGGGCAGGTTTTCCATCACTCTGAAGCTTTTATTATTGACCTGGACTGTGGCTGCAACAGGGCTTTTACATCTGAATGCTGTGCTTCATCTTTGAGCCTTTAACCCTCAGCTTCCTGGGCAATTTGGGTTTTTATTTTTTTAACATTCTCTCCAAATCCACTCATCTCCTTTATCTCTTCTGGCACCAGCCTGAGGAGGAGCCAAGGTGAGCTGGGCACGGGTGAGGAACGGGACTGACAGGAGGAAAATCCTTTCCTTTGCACAGAGCACCCTCACAGCACAGGGAGGGCCCTCTGCTCCCTCCGGGGACCTGGGGCCACAGCCAGGATGGGAACCAAGCTCAGCCAAAGTGCTGGGGTAACTCAGGGCTTGGGTAACTCCCCTCAGGTGTTAGCTTTGATGATTTCAATAACTCAGCTCCCTCCCCTAACCCAAAGCTGCTCACGGCTAATTGGGATCAATGCATTTATTGGAAATTTGCAGAAAGCACAGTTCAGTTTCTGTCTCTCACAGAGCCACAAGTACCATGAGGTGTGTTTGGAATAATGTTGTTTTATTTGGTGTTAATTATTCTCTTTACCTCAAATCACTGCATGTGCTGAACGTCCTGCCTTCTGTGCTTGCTGCTTGGGGACGCTGAGGTTTAATTAGTGTTTATGCAGCATTTTGTGTGCTTATTGCTAATATTATTATATCACAAGTACTATTATATTTTTGCAATCTAAGTTGAGTGTTGTGCTTTTAAAAATGTATTCTGAGTGGCTTTGCTGTGCCTCAATAATTCATTAGAGAAACAAACTAATGAAGGGCTGGTTAGTCAAATAATCATTAGGTTTGGTTCTGAGCTTTCCTTCCAATGCTCTGACTTCTAAGGGTTTTCTTCTCAGCATGAACTCATTTAAGATTTTAAATGAATTATTTGGTACACTAAAAATTAAACTCCTTATGAGCTTTAGTGCCCTCCCATATTTTGCACAGGCACTGCTGAAATAAATAAGGTATTTCCAAGAGGCAAGTAAACATTCTGCACGAATGAAAGTAGTGGGGTTTTTCCTCCTGGTTGTTTGAAGAGAGGCTCCAAAGTGCCAGCTGTGACTCAGCAGGCAGAGGGACAGCCCCAGCAGCACGGGCCTGGGGAGCTGCTCACTCCCAACATCCACAGGCAGGATGTAAAATCAAGCAAAAGGGCATTTTGATCCTTTATGTGAACAAAACAATGCAAATTGGTGAGACTAATAAGCCCAGAAACATTACAAGGTGAATGCCTTTTATGTTTGTGAAAATCTTCTATGTTTATTTGTCTAATACAATGGAAATAAAGCTTCAAAGGCTCTTTGATTTAAAAGTGCATTATTGAAGTCAGCCAGCACAATAATAATGGTTAGACCAAATTGTTGCATTGTGACCCTAATAGCAGTGCTGGCAGAGCAGAGAACATTTGTACAGCCTCTTGCCCGAGTTGGTGGGGATGTAAAAACAAAAATTAAGCCAAAGGATGAGAGGATGTAGGCAGGATAGGGAAGAAACTAAAATTAAATGGGTCACAAATGGATCCATACATTCACAGTGCACCCAGAGCTGCTGCAGGCTATAAATTTTTATGACGAACCTAAAACTCAGGCTTTATTCTCTGAAAGATTTAAGAAACTTTGGGGGAGAGCCACTGCCTGTTTTAGTGCTGCCCCCAAACCACACCAAGCCAAGAGATGATTTTCAGGCTAATTCAAATTGAAGACACCCCAGAGAAAGTCAAGGATATCCCAAATCCCACTGAGGCGTCCTTAACCCACCAACCTTGCTCCAGGGACACCAAACCCAGCAGCAGCACCAGAGAGCAGCTGAAATTTGTAACAGCACAGGAATATCTCTGCCCTCTTTCCTTTCCAACCTCAGCTTCCCATTCCAACACCCTCAAAAAGAATTCTCCTTCTTTGGAAGAGGCACCACAAAGTGCCCCTGAGTAAAGCTGGAGGGGGCTCAGTGAGGACAGTGCTGGACAAGAGGGCGCTCGGCAGGCAAACAGTTGGTGAAAGGTGAAAAACTCTTTATTTTTAAACCTTTCACACAATAATTCTCTTTTTTTGAGTGCAGAATGTAGAGCAAAGAGAGCAGTTGGCAGCAGTCACAGAGAGCAGCGTTTTCAGCTCCTGATTTTTGGGAGTTTTCAGCCACACTTTCTCCAAGGGCAGATTGCTTTCCATGCAAATTCTTAGAGATGCTCTCATGCCTAATTATTGGATTTCAGAAGCTTTTGTCATCTTGCAGGGATTGTTTTGTTCTTGCTTGGCTGCTCGCGTTGTACAGATTAGACAGAACCTGCATTTCTGAGAATATTTTCTTTTTTAACCATTTGTACTTGATAAAATAAATTACACTGACTTTCCCACTCACATTTATTTGAAGTAGCAAAGATAAATGCAAGTGGGATCTACTACTAGATTTCCAGCAACAGCCTTTAAGAAAACTTCAATATCAAGGGAAATATCTCTAGTTTGATTTGTTTAAGCAAACCAACACGCGGTTTGTGCCTAAAAATCTTACAAGTGAAACCTGATTAAAAATAATAGCATAACTCCCAGGCTGGGGGGATAAAAAACCCTCAAAGCAAACACAGTGAACCTTGCATTGCTCCATAAAGAGCAAACCAGCCTGAAAAATAACACTGGTTTTAATCAGGAGCTTTGGCTTGCTCGCCCAGGTAGAAGAGCCCCTTTGTTTGCAGCTTTTCAACTTCCCGACTTATTTGCTGTCTCCATCACCCTCCTGGTGGCTCCCAAGGGATTCCAATGGGATGATCAGGACTGTAACTCCATTAATTACCAGGTATTACAGTGTGTTAAAGCCTTCAGACAACCAGAAGTGCAACTTTCCCTGCAAGGGGAGGCTGGCTGCATTTGTCATCCCTGCTCTGCTCCCGCTGCCGTCCCACCTCTGCCTCCAAAATCAGGCAGCTAAAATGGTTCCCCGCTTAGCCCCAGCCCTGAAAAGCACAGTCCCAGCTCCCACTGGCAGTTAGTTAGCATTTAGATAGGCTGGGACGGGGCTCTGTACAATAGGCATCAAAGCTGAACTCTTGGTGCAGCGAGAGGGATTAATTTCTTTAACCAACATGCCTGATCTGGCCTATCTCATTACCCTGCCTTGTCAGTGTCGATGTTAGATTTGATTGAAGATTATACCATTTAGGCCTTTCCCC
Organism: Melospiza melodia melodia; assembly: GCF_035770615.1. NCBI lineage: Eukaryota > Metazoa > Chordata > Aves > Passeriformes > Passerellidae > Melospiza > Melospiza melodia. Next base: position 9,456,650 of record NC_086215.1, read on the forward strand.
TGCTTTCCACAGAAATCAGCCCTATTGAATTGCACATTCTTCCATGGGCCCCTGTCAATACTCAGTGGCCTGAGCCTCTAATTCTGCTTCATTTAAACTTCATCAACTTTTCCAATCAAGTGGAAGGATCTGAAATAGGCTCCGTAAGCAGAAAGGGCCTTTTTCCTTTTGTCAGATAATTTATTCTGTTTTCTCTTTCTCTCCCCCTCGCTTCCCCACCTCTTTCTCTTTTTCTTCTTTTCGCTCCCTTTCCCTGATGCTGAAAATGAGATTACAGTATTTAAATGACTATGATAATCAATCGGGGGACCTTGAGCCGAGATTGAGGTTAATTTTTCTTAGCAGAACAAAGAAGCGTGATGCCATGGGGGATTTGAAGGTGCAATCTGTGTTTCATGCTTGTATTCCTGCTCCCCCCCACCCCAAAACTGCAGTTTTAGGAGTCTTTTCTTGTTACTAACTATGCAGTTGTTGTGATTTTTAAGAGGAGAGGAGAAATGTAATTTCAGGGCTGATAAATAGCTAACGGCCTTCAATCAACGATTTTAATAGGAAAAAACAATTCACTTACATGGAAACACTGCAGATCTAATGAAAGTGTTATCATTACCTTATTTATTTTTAAATACACTTAGAATAATTTTCTGCAGTGCTAGGAATAGTCCTTCCAGCCTGCACAGCAGAGTTGGGAACTTTTAACTGAATACTCCTTTTACTCAGCCACTCTTCTTACTTAGCAGCTTCCTTGGCTGCTTGGGAAAAAGTTGATGCTTTTGTCATGATTTTGCTAATCAGAAATGGAATCGCTTATGTTCATCTCAGAAGCTGCCTGGAAATGGCTTGTTAAGTCTTTAGATGATGTATTTTTGGTTGTAACACGCCAGCATTCGCTCACCTGGATCTTTCCCATTCCCTGCTCTGGAAGAGAGAAAGAGAAAAATATGCATTTCTTTGCTTCCATCCCAGCTGTCTTGTCAGTGCTGTTTTACATGCTGCCACCCAATGTTATCTTTTATTTGTGTCAGGAGAGAGGATTTGACAAGTTCAGTATACAATGTTCATTTGGCAAGGCAAATTTTTCATACCAATTTTGAGTAGAAAATGAAACCATCTTTCAACACAACGAGCGACATCATTTTTGGACAGACTTATTATGAGAAGAAGAATTGCAAAACTTTATTTCCCTGCACGCTGCAGGAGAAAAACAAACCAGGAAATGAGACATTTAAACAAACAAACAAACAAAAAAACCAAACATGTATGAATGTTTGAGGCCATCAGTTTGTTTTAGAAATAAAAAATAACCACCAGCTGCTGTCAGGTAGCTGTGGCCTCCTTTTTGTTAATCAGATGCTGCTGAATTTGGTTGCATCATAATGTAGCTTTGTTTCAAACCTTTTAAGCTCTCAGATAACTGGGGAAGGCAGACCAGGTTGACTTTAGAAGTTTTTCAGCTTTTGCCAAGCAAAACAACATTGGAGGTTTGGGAAGGGGCTCAGGGCTTGAGAGAGGGAGGGTCCAGGGGCATTTTAAGGTGCTTTGCCTCCACCCAGAATCTCAAATGCAACTTCTGGCTGTACTAAATACTCTGAACAAGCCAATTAATGGAAAAATCTCATTGTGAGTTGTGTTGTTCCACAGCAGGTTCCTTGGGGATGAGGGTTTGTGTCTGACAAAGAGCTTCCATGGCCAGGGCTGGCTGTGCCACTGCAGAGTGAGGGCCCAGGACCCTTAAATGGATATTGCCTGAGGAACACCATGCATTAAAAAGGGCTGTCAAAGCTTCACTGGGTGACAAATTCATTTTAGCCCCCAGGACCCTGCAGGGTTGGGAGGTGCAGCCTGATTGGGCTGAATATCTTCCATGTCCTCAGCCCCTGGTGGGAATTGATGCTCTTTGGTGCTCCAGCTTTGCCCCTCTATGAATTTTACCCCCCCAAAAAGCAGCAGCAGCCCCAAAATGTTCAGCCCCACAGATGTGGAGGGAGCTGTGTGTGTTCCAGGCAGTGTTTTGCTCTGAGAGTTTTTTCTGTGAATTTTACCCCCAACAAAAGCAGCAGCAGCCCCAAAATGTTCAGCCCCACAGACATGGAAGGAGCTGTTTATATTTCAGGCAGTGTTTTGCTCTAAGAGTTTTTTCTCTGTGAATTTTACCCCCAAAAAAACAAAATGTTCAGCCCCATAGATGTGGAAGGAGCTGTGTGTGTTACAGGCAGTGTTTTGCTCTAAGAGTTTTTCTCTGTGAATTTTACCCCTCAAAAAAGCAGTAGCAGCCCCAAAATGTTCAGCACCACAAACATGGAAAGAGCTGTTCATATTTCAGGCAATGTTTTGCTCTAAGAGTTTTCTCTGTGAATTTTACCCCTCAAAAAAGCAACAGCAGCCCCAAAATGTTGAACCCCACAGGCAGAGTTTTCTCTGTGAATTTTATACCCAACAAAAACAACAGCAGCCCCAAAATGTCCATCCCCACAAACATGGACGGAGCTGTGTGTGTTTCAGACAGTGCTTTCAAGTTGTCTCTGTGAATTTCACCTCAATAAAAGCAGCAGCAGCCCCAAAATGTTCAGCCCCATAGATGTGGAAGGAGCTGTGTGTGTTCCAGGCAGTGTTTTGCTCTGAGAGTTTTTTTCTCTGTGAATTTTACCCCCCAAAAATCAGCAGCAGCAGCCCCAAAATGTTCAGCCCCACAAACATGGAAGGAGCTGTGTGTGTTACAGGCAGTGTTTTGCTCTGAGAGTTTTCTCTGTGAATTTTACCCTCAAAAAACCAAAATGTTCAGCCCCATAGACGTGGAAGGAGCTGTGTGTGTTTCAGGCAGTGTTTTGCCCTAAGAGTTTTCTCTCTTTAAGCAAATGTTGACTCACCAAGGGGAAATTAAAACTCCATTAGACATTGCCACACTGCAGAACAGACCCCATTACAGTGGTTGAGCTGCAATTAATTGGTTTCCTCAGATATCACTTAATTCTGGGATGGCACGGAGAGATGGGAAGGACAAGGCTGATCTAAACAATAATTTCTTAAAATAACATAATCTAAATAAACTAATGAAGTGATTACATAGTTATTAATATAATATGAAGAAGAGTCAGAAGAAAATATTGGGTATATAACAATTTAGAAAGAACAGTAGAGTTAATACCATTCTGGTTAGACTCATCATGAGGCAATCAGCATTTGTGCTTAGGGATGGATGCTGGTTTTGCAGATTAATTATATTTTGTGCTAAAAGCTGTCATTTCAAAGTGGTTTTTTTGGTCTGTTGTTCCTACTCAGCTTTTCAACACTCAGATGGAAGAGACCACTGCCTGTGAGGCACTGCAGGTTTGGGGGTCGTTTTGTTTTTTAAGTAAAGTTAATTTTGGATTAAGAAATGTAAAGCAAAACAACCCTAAAACCAGACTCCCTTGTGTGCAGATAGAATAATCAGCAATTGGAAAATATTGTGGCCCAGGGAGGGCTCTCCCAGGCAGTCCCTGTGCAGAGAGGAGGTGGGGAGCTGCATGCTGGGGGTGCCTTGGGTGCTCTGGGGGTCCCCAGGGCCAGGCAGGGTCCCCCCAGCCTGAGGCCATCCCCACAGAGCTCCTCTGAGCATCAGCAGGGTAGAGAAAGTATTTGGCTTCAGGAGAATAAATAACTAGGCCTTATAAGTCATTAAAAATGTATTACAAGAAAAATACAGCGCAGCTATAAATAGAAAACAAAGCAGCTCCTATATAAACTTTTACAATTGCTGGTACTCTGACTATTTTTCACTGTCTGGTTGTGAGTGAGTTTAGCATCTGTGATCTCTGGGGGCTGAGATTCCTGGGAGCTGCAGCTCTCCTGGCAGTGCTGTGGCCTCTGCAGGGCTCCCCCAGCTTGGGAGATGAGTTTGGGTGGCAGGAGCTCAGGAGTGACTGCTCAGCCTGGCTGAGGCTCTGGTCAGTCCCAAACTGGAACTTCAGTTCCCTCCCTTCCCTTTTAAAATACTTTGATGTGTATTTGTGACAGTCTGGCATGTAGCAGTTACTTCCATAAAAGATATCACCTGTCCCTCCACAGATCCAGACCTTAGTATGAAATAAACTCCATACAGCAAGGCATTAATCATTCAGGGATGCATCATTACTGTCTCCCTTTTGGTTATTACTTAAAATAGTTCACATAGGTAACATCAAGCACTCAGAATAATTTTTTAAAACCTTTGTGAAGGAACAGACATGGCTTTTGAAGAAGCCAGTATTATCTCCACATTGTGCTCAGCTGAAGTCAGGGTGAGTTTGTTTTCAGGGCAGATGAACTGCACTTTGTGCTTTCACACTTCAGTGTTAAAGAGTTTTCATCATCTGGTCTGATTTTCTTTTTGTCATGTCAAGCAATAAAGTGGAAGAATTTGGTGGTTGATACACCTTAATGCAAAGATGTATTAACTTTACTCTGCTGGTACTCACAGCAAAGAAAGTACCTCAAAAGTACCTCAAATTTCAACTAAATTCAGCTGTGTGATGCTCTGACTTTGAAAAATCAAGTCCTGACTGTGACCCCACCATAAATGCTCCACCACAGAGTACTCACAGCACTGAAACTCCCTCATGTTCCTAATGGGGTGTTCCAAGGGAAGGACTGAGCTGCCTTGGCTGGACAGTGATGAACAATTAGAGGTTTCAGGACCCAGGTGTAATGAAGAATCCACAGTTAAATATTCAGGTCAGGGAAAGTAGGCCACAGATCTAAATGGTGAATCCTAATAATCCTAATGGAATCCTAATAACCCTAACAGAGTCGTGGTGGAGGACATTTTGTGCAGCTCACATCTTAAGAAATGTGATGTTTTCCTGTCTGAGAGATCTTGGGCTGCATCAAATCCCTGATTGCAATGTGGTGACTCCAACTTGTTTGAAAATGAAAACGAGCACTGCAGTGGGGTCACTCACACCTTTGTTGGTGTGGGGGAGAGCAAATGAGCTCTTCAGGATATGCACCCTCAGATGTGGAAACTGCTGGCTGGAAATGCTGGCTGAGGGTTTCTTAAAGAGCAGACCCATTGGGCTAATTTCTAAAAAAATGTGAAATTCAGCAAGCCATAACTGGAAAAAGCAATTTACTTTCCACTTAATGTGGGCTTTTGCTTTGTTTTCTTTCTAAACTCTCAAAATCCTCTTTTCTAAAACACTTCCACTATCCTCCTCCAGCTGGGTCTTCTTGCTCACCCCCTCCTGCAAGGCTGTCAGCATCCCACAGTCCCTTTAATTTTGGAATTTAACAAGTAATTCTAAATTGGGATGCTGGAAAAGCTGTGATCGTATCTACCATGTCTATCCTATCAGATGTGGTTCTGTGCTTTCCCTGCCCTGAAAACAAAAGGGAAGAGAGTTGAACACATGGTATCCTCAACTAGAAAGGACTTTGCTGTAAGAGGATATTGAGTTGTTTTGTAAAGCCCAATATTACGCTTGAATTATGCCTGAATAAGGAGAAAGGACATTGTTAAAGAGCCCTAAACATTGACCATAGTGGATCTTCTTTCTTCCAAGCCCTTCAGCAGCGTTGTTTTTGGCTGGTAATGATTTGGTATTGTATTTATAAGCCGTCAGGGTAATCCAGAGAGCAGCAGGAGGGGCAGTTGCCTTAAATAAAGCTTTACAATGCTGCTAATTAAAATGATCCTTCCTCTCCCTGTGATGACTAATGAGACAGAAAGAAGAACCAGGGAGGGTTAATGAAAATGTTGCCATGAGATTCCCTATTTTTAATTGGTCTTTGTAATGTTTTAATCTTCTTTATGGCGTGGGGGTGGAAATGGAGAAATTTTCTTTTACCTTTCTTGCACCGTGTAGCACGTGGCATTTGAAACATCCAGTTCTAGCTTTGTATCAGGAGTCTGTAACCACATCTCTGAGGCAGAGTGTAGCCTTGAGAAGGAAGAAGCAATTTCAGACTTAACTGAGACCAGAAAGAAGAAATGTGAGAGCTGGTTTTAAGCTCAAGCTTCCAAAGGGAGCTCCAAGGGAGCATCCGTACCCTGAGGACTGGGGCTAAGATCTATTGTGAAGGATTGGCACTGATGCTCAATAGTATTTACAGCTTTAGGTCATGATGCTCTGTTAAATGCAATATTTATCCCATGAGCATGTCACAGTTCACCTCAGATGTCAAGAATTCAATTAATATTCTATTTAATAGAACACACCATGACCTAACCTTTTAATACTCTTAGTGCGTCTGAGCCCTCCTTATTAGTGTCACTTTCCAACTTTCCCTCTCAGCTGATGCTTCTCACAACAACTGGGATGGGGAAATTGGGAGCAGGGGGAGAGGGGAAGAGATTTAAATTACTTTTGGACCTCACTGTGAGGATTCAGCAGCTTTATCCTCTGTAAAACCTGGCTCCCAGGGGTTTAGCACACCCTGCTTTCCCCATTTTCAAGGGTTGACTTTCTGCAAGTTCCAACTTTGTGTCGATTCAAGCCCACAAAAGGCACTGCCAAATTTTTCATGGTTTGAGCTGATCCAGTTTCAAACAGCATTGCCCCTGCCTCACATCACATTATTGAGCTGGGGATCAGGGGGAAGCATTCATGTGAGCAACACCTGCAGGATTCAATCTCTGCCTTCAGATTTTGTCTGTGGGCTCTGGGGGTGAGTTGTAAATACCCTGGGACTGGGAAATCAGCACTGCAGAGATTTCCCTGTCTCAGGAAGTGAGATCCCTTGGATGCACCATGATTTTACAGATAGAAAGGAAAATTAGAGGGCTCCTTCAATGAGCAAACAGGGCAGCCCAGTTCCAGTGTTTGTGGTGGAAATCAGAGCCTCAGAAGCAGCTTTTGCCATCCTTGTGTCACCTCTAATGAGCTACCAGCAGAAAGCCATAAAAACTAGTAAATTGTGTGTTTTCAGATCAGATGAATTAGAAGACAGGCTTAGTAATCTGGTGGGATTTATAGCAAGCTTTTTTAAAGAACAGAATTAATTTTAAAAACTCCTAATTGGGATCTGCTTCAGGCTGATATTTTCCTGTGCGAGACCTGCGTGACACATTAGAAATGGAAAGAGCTTGAAAGCAAATAAGTGTTTTAAATTACTCTGTGCTGCTTTAGCCTTTAAATTTTGGGAAGAATTAAACAGCAAAGTGTTTTTTGAAGGCAGGAGTTGCCTGCCTTGAGGCAGGAGGGCAGGATGGGTTTAGCACAGAGAACACCTGGGAGGGGGCCACGCTATTACCACCCCTGTGATTTCAGCAAGATTTGTTGGGAAGATCAACCAATAAATACAGAGGCTGTACTGCAGCTCCTTAGAGTGGGAGGAAGAACAGACATTGTGCCAGATATTTTCATGCAACTATATTCATTATTTATGCAGAAGAAGAGATATTTCAGGAAAACAGAGCTGAACCATGAGTGACAAGGTATCTTTCCAGAGCGTAGGGTGCAGGAAAATTGCACTGGGGTTGACAGCTTTTTAATGTAGAGTCTCTATTTCACTGAATTACTGCATGTTGGCATTTCAAAAGTACAAGATGACCTATTTATTAGCTGTGAATCAAACAGAAATTACATGCTAGAAAATAAAAAAGTTGTATGTTTCTTCCAGCTGGTAAGATGCTTATCCTACAGAAATAATATATACAGAGAGGAAAACCTGGAAACAAAGGATCATCAATCACAAGGCACTAAATTTAACGTTGTAGGACCTGTATTTGTCATATAATATTGCAATCATATGTGCTTGTTCCCTTACATGTGATGTAATATTAAATGTATGTGTGTAATAATACTTTAATATTTCACTACCCCAGTTCTGCTTAGGTTCCTATCACCCTCTTCCCTTTTGGAGAGGGAATAGTGGCTTGGAAACTTGGCTTTAACATTAATATGCTTTAAATGGGCAGTGCCAGAACCTCAGGAGGAAGGTTACCAGCTACCAAACTGAATATTAGAAACTGCCAGGCCATGCAGATGGAACATTTCCCTGAGGAAGGGGCAAAAGTGGGAGGAAAAACTGACAAAAGAGCCCAAGTAGTGGCCCTGCACTTTGCTAGAGGCACGTGCCACATCTGAATGAAATACCAACAGCATGCTAGTTGAAGAGTGGAAATTCAGCTTTCCCTGGGAAGTTTGATACCTTGGATCTGAACAAAGAGCCAAAAGCAAAAGCTACAATTGTTGGATTTTCCAACTGACATTCAAATGAAGGTGGAGCAAATTTCTGCATTCTCTACCCTCATGATCCTACATAAACAATTTGCAGGAGCAAAAATATCCAAGCACAAATCAGTGTCAAATGTAGCTTTATGAGTGTATTTCATGTACCTTTTAGCTCAGAAAGGAAATAATTTTATATACTTCCATTTTTCACTCCAAGTATCACCATCAATATGAAGAGTAAACACTACTTAGGAAAGTCCAGATGAATTTGTATCACATACATAGTGGCTATGTTTTTAAAAAGAATTAAAGCAAAAACCACAAGTTGGCTGTGGTTGCTTCCAGGTTTTTTCTCAAACCTGGCAGTTTTGTACCCAAATCCATTCTGGAGTAGCAGCTTCCAAAACCAGGGCTCTATTATACCCCAGCCACTATGGCCAAGAGCACCAAACTCATCCTGACTTTGCAATAACCATGTCCTGAAGAGGGAAAATGAGCAATAACCTCCCAAAACAATTATAATTTCTGCTAATCCATCCATGTGGCAGGAAAGGGGAGGACAGCATTAAAAACTGCTGCTCCAGAAAGAAATAAAGAGAAAGAAAAATGGAACAAAAATTCCTATTAGCAGAGGCACGTGGCGAATTTGATAAAGGCACCTTTGGTTCTGCCATTTTCCCCTTTTGGGAATCTAAAACAATCTTTCACCAACCTTGAAGTCAAATCAGCTTTGTAATTGATCAGCACCACTTGGATATATCTATTTTTACATATATATATATTATCAACGTAATTTCAGGCTTATCACTGCAGTGCCTGCTTCCTCACAATAGCTGGATAAAGCATATTTTTAAATACATGCTGATCCAGGTACAGTTTCAATAGAAGCAGGGCAGTTATTTCAGCTTTGCAAATTCATTCCGAGTGAACACATAGGATCTTGGGGGAGAAAAAAAAAAATCTATACATTAGAAACATTTAATTGACCACTTGATGTTATCCCAGTCCCTCTGTGTTGAATCCTGAATGGTAAAACTTAACATGACTCTTTTTTTTTTGCTTGAATTATCCTCCTGCTCTTGCATATATACAAGCTACGTGCTCTAATTCAAGACCCATCCATTTGTCTTAGTAATTTATCTCATTTCCTTTGGAATGGTGTCCCTCAGTGGCTCAGAGAAAGTGGAGCGGTTGTTTTAATAGATTTGAGTTTTATCTGCCTCTCTATTTGCAGCAGGGCATAATAATAATAAATTATGATACTAATAAGTAGGTTGTGCAGAATGGACTACAGTGGAACCACTTCCCTCCCCCTCCAAAAAAGTAATTTATGGGTACATTCTTGTGACTTTAGGGGTGTAATAAATTATCAGGGTTCGTTTTTCCATCCAATTTGAGGCAGTGCAGCTGTGTTTTGCAAGCAATAAACTCTCTTGTTGTATTTCTTAGCTAAGCACTGAAAAACACAGTGTGATTTTTTTTCCCCTCCCTTCCCAATTATTGTTGCAACGCCTGGTAGCTTCTCTGTAGTTAAGGGTTTGCCAGTGCTTCTATTATAAACCTCAATTTTCAGGGGCCTATAACTTTGCTCTTTTAAATCATAGAGGGCTAGGACTTGGTGTACATCTCTGTCAATCTGGATGCTTTTTTTTTTCAAGGAGAAAAAGGCACATTTTTTTAAGGAGTCCAGACCCCAAAATGTGAGCCATGTGTGGAAGTCAGAGACACATGGATGTGAGCAGCTGGAAATGCTTGAATACCTTTTCAGCTCCTGACAAGCCCAGGATCCCTCTTATTTTGGGCACGTCCTGGGGCAATATTTGGATGTTAATTACACTTCTGACAATGTACAAGAAGGGCAGCACCCTGTGCCACTTTCCTGCTGGAGGTTTGGGATCAAGGACGAGTGAGCCACGTGCAGGAGCTGCCTCCTTAAAGGTGATGCCCTGCTGTTGAGAGCTGGCCCAGTGTTCAGGATGCTGAAAATACAGAGGGACTAAAGGAAACTGCAGCAATTCACCCTTCCCCAGCAGCCTCAGCCAACTGCATCGACCAAAGGATGGTCAGAGGGTCTCTGCATTCAAGGAGAGGTTAAGAGCCTGCTGGGCCTGGCTCCCATTGCCATCCCTGCCCTCTTTGCATTCAGCCTGACACAAGCAAGGGTCAAAGAAGGAAGGAAGAAAATGAGAATATACAACAGCAGAATTGCACAGTGTCTGCAGCAACCTCAGAGACCCAGGGCTGGGAGAGCAGAGAGTGTCCAGCTCTGGCAGGGAATGGTGCAATTCCTTCCCCCTCTGCAAAACCTCACTGGATGGGGCAAAAACCCACCTGATTTTCCAACACTGCTTTGTCCAGGTGCAATTTTACCTGCATTAGGGAGCCAAATACCCCCTAACACAAGGGAGTAAAAATGATTTTGGGTTTCCAGGGTGTTCTTAGGGGGGAACCATGGAGGGAAGGAGCAGCTCTGAGCCCCTTTGTGCAGGCTGCTCCTCCAGCTGCTCATCTCAGGCTGCACAGCTCAGACTAATGCTGCTGCTGCTGCTAAAGCTGCCTCTACATGAGCAGCAATTAAGCTGTGAAGTCAGCCTCTTAATATTATGTTAACATAGTTCAGTATATTAAATGTAAAACAAGTCATAATTTTTAAAGGTACCTCGGCTTACTGAGTTTAAATGAAGGCAGCAGTAGGACTATCACAGCCATATGCAAATCACCTGCATTTTAAAGCTAACAATAGATTTTGCTTTATTGTTTTGGCATTTAACGAGTGGGAAAATAATAAATTAAGCCACATGGGGAATCCCTGGTGCTTTTACAAACTGAAGCAGTGCCCATTTGGAGAGAGAACATTCCCCATCTTTCTCCCTAGCTGCATTTCTCTTAACCCACCACCTTATTAAAGCTTATAGGGCAAAATTCTCTTCTCATATTCCTCTGGCAGCTCTTAGTCCACATTCAGCTCTCCCTACCTTCCCAGCTGTCTTTCATCCTGCCAGCTCACTCTGCAGACAGCAAAGAAGAGCAAAGACTGGCTGGGCCATGGGGAGTCAGAAGAGAGATTTTGTCATAGTTTTAGGAGGGTTACAATAGCTATTAGAGCATGGATGATTTTTCTGCTTGTGGTAATAGGGGATGATGCAGCTACCAGAGCAAGGTCCATGGGAGAGGCAGCTGCATCAGGCACTGGTCAGCAGAGCAATGGATCCATGCAGGATCCCAAACAGGGATGCAGCTGCCTGGTGTGACCACCATGGCTCTCTGGAGCCAAAGGAAAGAAGGGGTTGAATGTTTTAACAAGATGACCTCTCTTGTTTGAAGCATTTTTAAAAATATTTTTAGAAAACTAATTGTATTTTCGTTTTAACTCGCCCAGCTCTTACTGGTCAAAGCCCTGAGCCAAAAGTTAGGCTCAACCATGAGGGTCACAGAATTATAGAATATCTCAGGGTGGAAGAGACCCATCAGAGGGTTTGAATGGGCAGGTGTGGGTCCTACCAGCGGCAATGTTTGGCTCTGTTATCAACAGTGAGACATGGAGCTGAAAGCAGATCTTGTCATGGATGGCATCCTGGATGTCATCTCCAGGCCATGCTTTTACAAAGTCACCAAAATGAAAATTCAGGCCCTGATTGCCCCCACAGCTCCTCTGTGAGAACAAGCACAGCCCTTCCTTGTGCAGAGCAGCTCAACACGTGCTTGTTTCCTGTGTCAGCTGTGGGAAGGATCAATTATGCACATCCATGAACATCCCCTGCACCTGCATTCCCCCAGGAACCTTTTACCAACACCAAAGGATGGAGCAGAAATCAGGAACCAAGGCAAACCAGGCAGCCTGAAGTGAACACAGCACTGCAGCATTAACTGGCAACAGCAAATTGCCAGGCAGAGTGAAAATTTAAACAACAGGAACACAGAGAAATGCTTTGAATGGAAACCTACAAACCTCAGAGAAGTTTGGGATGTGCCTGGGGATAATTCTTCAGCTTCCCTCTCATGGCTCTGTACAATCTCTCAGAAAAGCCCCTGTGGTCTTGCCACACACGTCTGTTTTCTGTCAAATCTGCTGTTTGTCCTACTCAGTGCATTTCATCAGAGGTGTGTGAGGTTTGCTCTCACATCCACTGCACGTGGGGAGATGGGAGGCAGAAGGTTTGTGCAGCCCTGTGAATACATGAAGCACTCCACAAGGATTATGGTTATTTTCATAATAATTCTCCAGCCCTGCCTACGTTTGAAGTCAGGGATGTCTGGAGCTGAACCAGACAAGCAGAACACACACAAAAGCCCAATTAGCTCTGTATCACTAAAGCTCTTACAAACCCTAATGCATTCATCATCGTAGAACTAAGAGATGAGCATTGGGCTGTGCTCCTGCCTCAGTTCAGTCGGGTTTTAACTTGACTGATGCTGAGAGTTCTGTGATGAATCTCCTCCATTCACCTCCACTGTGCAGGAGAGGAAACAGAGACAAAGGCAGAGCACCCCACTGGCCACCCTGACCTCATCCATGAAGTGCCTTTATAAAAACTGACCAAGTCTTAGCTCAGGTCCAGAGGAGCATCAATCCTTCATGCAATGCTTTCTGTTACCCCATGACAAAATCTAGATGTTGCTTAAAATCATGGAAAGTCTAAATAAGATATGAGACTAGACAGGGAAAGGCTCAACAGCAAAATAAGTGTTTGGTTCTGTAAGAGATGCACAAGCACACAAAAGCAAGCTGGCTTTAGGTAGACCTTTTCAGATTACTTGAACATGTCTTTAAAAAACTGGATTAAAATACAGATTCCCCCTATTATTTTTCAATAACACAAGCTCAGCACAGAACAACTCACTAGTGCCACAAACTACTTTTTCATTCCTGTTTTTTGTTTCATGCTTCAATATCTTCTTCCAGCTGCTCATGTCTCCTTTTTTTTTTCCCCTTCTCCTCACTTTGATCTATTAGTTTTCCCCAGAAATGGGGTTTATAAATCATTGTAATGCAGCCCTGGGAAAGACGGTGCTTAGTGCAGGGAGAAATACATTGCAGCTAACAGCCACGGCAGGGAGGAAAGCTCTCACCTCGGAGAGGGGCTTTGGCGACAGGTTACGGATGGCTCTGGGTTATTTTATGTCTGCATTCCTGCCAGCAGGGGCAGGGCCACAGGGAGAGCTGCCTGCACCCCTCCGCTATATTTCAACCTTCCTTCTGCAGGCAAAAACAAACCGCCCTGGGGCTCAGGAGGGAAAGGGAGAGAGGGGAAAAATTGGTAAAGGAAAGGGGAGGGGAGGCAGGACAGGTGGGGATGGATCGTTGGGTTCCTGCTTTTGCACCATCGCATCTTTTTGTAAAAAATAAAAAAAAAGGTTTGTGTCCCTTGCACCCTGAAAAGATGCTAATTTCATCCAGGTCCCATCCATTGGCAGCAATGGCAGGATCCAGCTCGCCCAGGGACATTTCCACCCCTTTGTGCCATGGCTTTTGTGTTCCCATTTTGGACTGGGGAAACTTCCCAGGACAATGCTGAGCCCACAGGAGCCACCCCTCCAGTGCTTCCCCACTTTGATCCCCATAACAGCAAATGCAGATGTTGTTTTGTTGTTCAGAAGTCTTTTTGTATTTGAAACCTAAGGGCTGATCTTCTGTCCCCAGTCAGGATTTTGAAAGTTGGCTATTGTTATTAAAAATATCATCTAGGATAGAAGATGGGAGCAGTGCAAGGCTGGGCACAGGTCACAGGGTCATCTCAAAACAGCCTTTCCAAGCCAGATTGGTGGAAGGGCTGTTTAAGTGGTTGTGGCACAACACTGTGGCCAACAGACATCCCCTGAGTCTCCTCCTGGGAGTAAGAGTTAGTTCTAAATGCAGAAAACCCAACATCATCGCACAGCCAGAGAGACAAACCTTCCTCAGCAGAGGTTTATATGCTTATCTCCTACCCTGGAGTGCAGCATGGATTAGGGGAACCCATTGCCAGCCCTATTTAATTAGGGAGGAAATCATCATAAATTCCTAAGAGCAGCACAGTCACATGCAGGCTACAGGCACTTTGAAGCACTGGCTGTGTTTTTAGGATCACCAGCTCCTAATAAGCCCACCCCAGGCAGACACACCATCCTTTAGTTCCTAAAGCACACAAAAGAGACACCATGCTGGAATCTTAGCTCTATCTTTAACAAAGCATTACCCCCTCCTCACCCTCTTGCCCATAATTGCCTTGTTATTGTCATTGGTGCCATTGTTCATTGGCTCGGCCCTAGAGAGGCCCAGGGGAGCACTTCTGCCTTAGCTAAACCAATATCTCCTGCAATAACCCCCTGCAGTTTCCCCTTTGCTATCCCATGTTGAATAAATCCTCCATCTCTGTTTGCTGAATGATCATAAAGATATGATTGAAGTTTCAGATTTATGGTTTCCTCCGAATCGAGGAGCAGCTCCAATAATGCCAGAGCCTGTTTGCTGCCTGGTTTCTGACAGGATGCACAGAAAGGGAGATTTGCAAGAGCAAAAATAAGAATGTAGAGATTAGAGACAGGTATTTTCTAGACATGTAGAGGGGTTGGACTCACACACACACTCTGCCAGAGCATCCTCTGTCCAAGGATCTCACTGTGCTTCCCAAGCACCCTGCCAGGCAGGGTGTGCACACAATATTTCACTCTAACAGCAAATCTGTCTCCAGCAGCCACACAAGGGAGCCACAAGAATTGCTTGCTGGGTAAAGGAGGATCCTAACTAAAGATCTCACTGTACAGCTGTACAAAAACTGAAGTGGTTGCTGAAGGCTGGCAGAGGGTCCATGTTAAGGTGGTCCTTGCTGTCAGCCTCATGCTCCATATTCCATGAGCTCCTTCAGAGCTGTTCATGCAATCCTCTGGATGCCCAGGATGCTCTTTGGGCATCTTTTTACTGTCAGCATCAGGCTCCACACGCCATGAGCATCCCTCAAGTTGTCTTCATGGAATCCTCTGGATGCCTGGGATGCTCTTTGGGGAGTGCAGAGAAACCCTCTGGCTCCTATGGGAGAACATCCCAGATGTGGAATTCCTCTGATCAAAGCACAAATACCCCAAAAAATCCCCACCAAAGGGGCACTGCACTTAGAGAGGAAAGCAGCTGCCCCCTGAGGACACCCAGCCCTACACCTCCCTGCTCCTCCCAGGGAATCTGGTGCAGGATTGTGACCTTGGGATAATTATCACCTTCCCCAATGCTGTTGTCTTGGCCTGGGTGTCCTCCTTTCCCTTCAGCCCATGCCAGCAGCATTTAGTGGAGCCATCTCCATTGTACAGCTGGAATTGCACAGCATGGGGCACATTGCTATTCAGATTCAGGTCAATATTAATTTTTTTAATGAATAAACCACCTCAAAGCTGAAGTGAAAACAAAGTTTGTGACTTTGGTGTCAAAAATCTGAAGAGAACATCCAAAACACCTTCCCTCAGCCTTGTGGCTGCAGCACATTTGCTTTTCCCTGATTCACAGCCATTTATGCTCATTCCCACTTCAACAAAAACCTATAAAACTCTTACAGCATGATGCAGTCCTAAATTAAATGCACTTTAACATTGCTATATAACAAGGGAGTCTTAGCTCTTTTGAATTAATGCATGCAGCTGAGAAGGGGACCTTTCCTGGAAAATTTATTCTGCTTTATTTGGAGAAAACCCCACCTCGTTCCACCTTCTCTGAGAGCAGAGATGATTCTGTGTGTTATAATGAGGAATTTGTAATAATGAGAGCATTGTGTGTTCCAGTAACTACGAAGCCAACAACAGAAGACTTCTGTGAGCAGCAGTGTTTGTGTGATGTATGGTAATATTTTTCCTCAGTGCATTACAAAAGGAAAAAAGCAAGATAAAAATATCTTCCATTTTCTCCCTAATTTGTAGTTTTCTGGTGTTAGCAAGGCTTATAAGACACATGCTCCCAATTAGCTGCTCCTCTTAATTTAAATGCTTCATAAATTATCTCCTGCGCTTGTGGATTATCACTTCATAATGCGAGTTAGCATTTAAATAAATAGCTGCGATGTAGGAAATTAGAGAGGTTTACAGTCTGAGGCAGCAGCATAATGAAGGAAAATACCACAGCAGCTGAACAGGGCTTGGGAGGGATGTGATGAGGCAGAGATTTTTTTTTTTCCCCCCTCTTTTTTTACCTTTTAGCAACCAAATTTGGGCTGCAGCAGGGAAAATATGGGTCAGAACTCCAGCAGAGCAGGAGCCTTTTGTAATGGCTGAGCACGAAGGGAACATGGAGAATTTTTCAGTATGTAAAATGTCTGATTTAGCAAATATGATGCAATTAGGAAGTGACTTTTTCGAGCCAACTCTTGGTTGCCTCAGAAGGTTGCCCCTTTGAAAGCAATTGGGCTGCTCATGTATGTCATACCCGAGCAGTACCCAACCCCTTCTGTTCTATCCTTTCAAAAAAAAAAATAAAATGGGACCGGAGAGGAAAACAGCAGAACAAAGCAGAGCTGCAATTGTATCGGGAAAATTTGGTGGGGAAAGCAATGAGGGAGTCAGATGTAGAATTATGGGGAATTTTAGAAATATATATATAGAGACAGAGAGTGAAGAAAGCAAGCATTGTTTTGTAAGCCACATAACTTCTGCCATGTTTTTAGCACCATTAACAAGATCAACCTAGAGAAAATGAGTGTTTTTAAGCATTGGTAGCAACTCCCCATTCTATTTCAGCCCAGTTTCACAATTACTGTCCTAAATGTAGAAAATTACAAAGATGGAGCAGGAAAAAACCTCATGACAGCCCCTTGGAGGATTAAGGCTCTCTCCAGTGCTTGCTTGTCTTGCTTTTGGTGTCACTGCTGCTTTTTCTGCCACAGGAGAAAACTCTGGGCAGGAGTCAGCCCTGTTTGAGTGCCCCTGAGCCCCTCAGGAGCTGAAATCAGGCACCAGTGGGAAGAAAGCAAGCATTGTTTTGTAAGCCACATAACTTCTGCCGTGTCTTTAGCACCATTAATAAGATCAACCTATAGGCAATGAGTTTTAAAGCATTGGAAGAGATTCCCCATTCTATTTCATCCCAGTTTCACAATTATTGTCCTAAATCTAGAAAATTACAGACAGGGCAGGGAAAAAACCTCATGACAGCTCCTAGGAGGATTAAGGCTCTCTCCAGTGCTTGCTGATCTTGCCTTTGGTGTCACTGCTGCTTTTTCTGCCACAGGAGAAAACTCTGGGCGTGATTCAGCCCTGTTTGAGTGCCCCTGAGCCCCTCAGGAGCTGAAATCAGGCACCAGTGGGCTCAGGACCCTTTGGTGTTTGTCCTGCAGAGCACCCAAGGTTGAGCACTGCAGCCCTGGCAAGTTCAGCTCTCTCAGCTCCCTGCTTGCTCACACACACAAAATGTCAAAAATCATGGATTTTTTTTTCAAAAACACTGGAAAATCATAGAAGCTTTGACAGCCTTGACCAAAGTCCAGCCTTAGGCAGGAGTAAAGTTATTAGTTCCCTTATTTCCTGGAGAAAGCCTGACACATTAGGATTTCACAGCAGCTGGCTGTAAGTGTAATGGGCAGGGTGTGATTTTGCTGCCTGGATTTTGCAGTTACATTTCAGCAGCTTGAATACATTTTGCTGTAGGACAGAGCAAATGATTCGGGCAGGTCCTTGCATCAGCACAAGGCCCTCGGTGCTTAATGGGAGTTGTGCCCAACTGACAGCACGATTTGAGTGTCTGCTGTATTTAATATTCTTCAAGAGCAGGGTCAAATTGTCTCATCATTTACATCCCTACAACCCTGCTGATCCCAGGGGAACTGCTCTTCCTCTGAACTCAACAGGGATGAACGTGGGCAACTGGACTGAGATGTGCTGGAAGATTTCTGCCTGGACCCCTCAGGATTCAGGTGCTTGGAGACACAGCTCACCCTGCAGAGAGTTCCAGTCAGCACAGCAGGAGCCTTGTTTCATCCCATAATTTTCTATTCCAACAAGTAGTGTTTAGAAAGTGAAAAAGGGGCTGATCCAACCAACATCTGAAAGTTTACAGCTCTTCATCTCTCCAAGTGTGCAGGTGCTAAAAGAAAGGCTCTGGGGGCCAAGCTGTACCTGTGCTCTGTCCTCTGGGGCATATTTGCATCTCTGTTATCACTTTGTCTTCTGAAGCAGGCAGGAATGGCCACAGGTGCTCCTGGATTATTCTGTGCCTGAGCCTGATAAGCCTCAATTTCTCTGGGCTAGGAGCACACAGAATGCAGCTCTCCTATCCCAGCTGCAAGGGCTCTTCAGGTCTAAGAAAAACCTGGCACAAGTCTTGAATTCTGAATGCAGGAGACAGGACTGGAAGCCCCAGGACTGGATTCCTTCAGGGAGATGGTGCCACTTTTTTTACAGAATCACCTTTTCTTCCTAAAGAGAGTTTTAAATAATAAAATTGGAAGCTGCTGCATATCTTTCCAACTGATCTACTAATCATATTTCTTCAAATTTTATATCCCTGACCCTTGTAAAGGGATTGCAAGGAAGGCATTTTTTAAGCTGCATTTTAATAAGTCAATATGAAAGCTCAAAATTATTTAAAGCTTCTTAAATAGGATTATATTTGATTTCTTGTGGGAATAGTGAGGGATAGTCTAGTAAAGATGTTCTGTCCTGCTGAGGTTTTATTACATTAAAGAAACAGCATCCTTTTTTAACAGCAAAAACTTTATCTATTCTCTAATGAAAATGGAGATTATTCTGTACATGAGGTGACTGAAGTTGGTAAGTTCCTGCATCTTTGATCAGAGATTAGAGTTTCTCCTTGAGTGAAAGCCGAGAGATTCCTGAACCAGAGGTTCAGCCTGAATTTAACAAGTTGCCTCCTCATCTAAAATATTTGAATTTCCTTCTAGGAGGTACCACAAGTGTATTGACTTCAGACAAATTCTGCTGTGAAATAACAGGTAGCTCTCAAGGCAGCCAGTATCTCATTTGCAGCCAGGGATTTAATTTGGCCTAAGAATCAGAGGTCTGTGCTGCTGGGGAACTATTTTACTATATAGGAAATGTCATATCCAGTCTGCTCTGAAAGGCCCACAGACAAATTCTCACTTGAATTCCACTCCTTTAATGTCAGTGTGACTTATATGAAGGTTATACTGGCAGCCCTTAGCTTAGCATGTTCTATTGCACCCATATAAAAGCAGGCGAGTCAAATAAAAACTACCTGTATGGAGTTGGAGCAGCAGCAGGGAGTTGCATGGTGTAAGCAGCAGCTTCACTGAGCTGAGTTGCTCTGGACATAATCTGGGCCAACATCTGGTCTTGAGAACATAAAGGGATTTTTCTTGAAGTAGCAGATGGGGAGGTTCAAAGAACAGATATTATTAAGGATGAAACACAAAGAAAAGGTCGTAAGTGCTGAAAGGGGACGGAACCTTAAAATAAAAAAAGAAAAAAGAAAAACCAAACAAAAATAGCCATTGTCCATTCTCTTTAACAATTAGAGAATTTTCTCTCATTCTCAAGCAGCCCACATCTCTCTCTCAGCCAAACCTCAGTGTCCTCA
The DNA here is from genome assembly GCF_035770615.1 of Melospiza melodia melodia. Classification (NCBI taxonomy): domain Eukaryota; kingdom Metazoa; phylum Chordata; class Aves; order Passeriformes; family Passerellidae; genus Melospiza; species Melospiza melodia. Next base: position 9,476,291 of record NC_086215.1, read on the forward strand.
TTGAAGCCAGGCATTGAGCAACAGCATTCCCTGGCAGAATTTGACTTCAGGGTTTGCAGCACAGCAGGTGTCTCTAGGGCTGTGGTTTTCTGGGAAATGACAACCCCACTACACCCTTTCCCACTCTTCTCTGGGAAGTCAACAGCAAACATAGCAAAGTTGCTTTTTTTTTTTTGCCAAGCTGCTGTGTGTTATTCTGCCCACATTATACCCTGAGCTCCCAAATCTGCTGCTACATCAAAGACAGAATTATTTTCCTGTTTTTCCCACACTGATCTGTCCATCCATACCTGTTTTCCCACAGATGTTTCTTGTAGGGAGAACAAGGACTCAGCAAAGTCCTTCTCCATCCAGCTGCTCCAGGACCACCCCATGCTGTCCCAAACCTCCCTGCCATTGTCCCTACATGTCCTCAAATCTATCCCAGGCCCATTCTGCTCTCAGAGGTGAATGATGGTTGTAACTCAAGAAAAATCAGACACAGGTAAGACCTCACTCAGCAGCAGCTGTAACCTGCACATTCATTTAGCCTGAATAACCCATCCCTCCTGCCAAGGGCTTTGTCTTCTGACTACGGCCCACGTTTCTTCTTCAGGACTGAGAGCAGGCAAGGGCTGATGTGAACTTCACAAGCTGTGACACCCTCTACAGAAACACACGTGCTGCTTTGACCTTCAGTGCTGGCACAAAAACCTTACACAGACACAAATTTATCTGAAAGTCAGGAGCAGATTTAATAGAGCAGGAGAAGATCATTTTCAATATTTCCATCTCAATTAGAGTCAAACACCTCGGTGAGCCTCAGCCTTTGGGGCTGTACCTGGCCTGGCTGCTCCCAGCGTGGAGACTGTCGGCAGAATCAGCAGAAATAGCACAACTGGGCAAGGTGTTGGTGATTTATCAATGCTGAAGTAATTCATCCTGACACCGAGGAGCTGAGCAGGAGCTCAGGGTCCAGCAGGTGCCCCCGAAGACCTGAGAGTTATACAGTGCCACACATCCACAGTGGCAGAGCTGGGAGATGACTCCTTAGCAAAAAAAATCCTTTTTTTTTTTTTTTTTTTTTTTGGCAGAGCTCGGATCTGACTCCTTAGCAAAAAAATCTCTTTTTAATTTTTTTTTTCTAAAGCCATTTTCGAACAGCACTCTTGTTACAGAGAATTGCAGTTTTAACTGTTGCAATGCTGTACTGCTAACTCCATTACATTATCATTATCTGCTAACTCCCTAAACAGTGACTAATATTCAGAGTCCCAGAATTTTGGGGCAAACAGAATTTTTCAGTGGAAAACTAGAAGGTGAATACACCCATGAAGGCTGTGTACACAAATACTTTCATATCTGCCTGGCCCTTTAAAACCAAAATGATAGAGTTCATTTGCATTTAGATCTCTTTGGCTCCTTCTTTTCATCTAAAGACAAATCCTCACAAAGGCTGCTTAATTAGACCAAATTAGATTTCCACCTAGTGGCTTGTCATTCATTAGAAAACGCTGTTCTTTTTTTCAGTTTTGGTAATTATAAGCTGGTCTCGCAGTGTTCACTTCAGGTTCAAAGTCTGACTTGCATTCATGATTTTGTGCAGATGAGAGGGAAATTATTCGGTGGCATCAAGTCTGCCCATTTTACAAGTTGGATAAAGATCATCACTGGAGTCTTTTATGTAATGGGGTATACTCTTTCTTAAGTCTTTAATGATTAATTGTTATAGCATATCTCATGGCAATTTTCAAGACTAAAAGCTAAGTGCAAACAGTTGGAAAGTGCAGTGAGTGTATCAGACAGTGGGTGCTGCCTGGACTGGGGTTTCTGTGTCTGACTCTGTGTGTGGCCCCTGCTTGTTGGTGTTCCTGCTTTTTTGGGAGAAAGAAAATGGCAAGGGAATGGTGCAAGGGGTTGTGTAAGGAGAATATGGGCCGGAAGGGCTGCCTGTCTTCTCTCATTGTCCTCTCTAACCAGCTCTGCTGCTGGCCTTACACAAAACACAGCTTCTAGAGGGGAAAATGGTTCAAATCCACACCTGACACTCAAAGGTTGGTGTCTAATAAGGCTGGAGCTCCCAGGGCAGGTCAGTGAGGAGCACAGGTTAGTGGAGATTGCACTTGTGGATGTGCTCTGGCTGATCTGTCTGGAGTATTTGTAATGAAAAGAGTTAAACTCACAGCAAGATCCTTGAGCTTTGCCATTTCTGACTCCAAGGGCAGCAGTTTGCCCAAGCATCACTGTTTTCTCTGGAAAGGGAAAGATTCTTCTTATAGAAGACCAGAATGATTTGGTCTCACTCTCTTCTCTCCCCAGCCCAAACTCCATTCCCTTTGCTGTCCTGCGTGGGCACACTGATTCCCTGCCTCAGTTTCCCCTTTATTACAGAATATTAATGCTCAGTGGCACGCTTTGAGGCTAAATAAATCAGGGACAGATCTTGTGGTAGTCCATCAAGCAGAACTTCCTTTGGCTTTGACCTTTAATGCTTATGAAAAGCTTCGAAGACAACTGCCAACTTATTATTAATAATCTTCTTGGGAGTGGAAGTTTACAAGCAGTTGGCACCAGGCAACCCAGCAGCCTCCAGCCCCTGCTAGGATTTCTTCTGCACTAACAAACCCAGATTTTTCAGGTGTGTTTTTATAACAACATTCTTGTTTTACTTTCTCACACACACACACACAAAAAAAAAAAAAGGCAAGTTTTTCCTTCCACCTTTAAAAAAAATCTCATCAAATTTGCCTTTCTCAAAACACTGAACATTCCCTTTCTCATCTACCTAAACCTGATGTTGAGTTACTGTCCCCCAGAGGCTTTCAGTAGCTCAGTTCTGATGTATCCCTGCACTTTGTAGCTCACTGCCTTCTTAGAGTGTAATCAAACATCAAGCTAAGTAGCAAATAAATCTCCCGATCTCATAAGCTGCACAGCAAGATCATGTAAATGCAAATGAAGGGCTTGATTTCAAGCTGTCGTGGGGGGAAGGAGGGAAAAATGCTGGGCCTTGTCACTGCAATCACTTCACTCTGCAAGTGCAGTAAATCTGCAATAATAATAGTAATGGCAGCGTGACGGGAGGCTTTACTGTACAAGGGGGTGTAATGAAAAGGGGAACAGAAGGTGGGAAGGAGGCAGGGCCTGGCAGGCTGAAAATGCACCAGCACAGAGTTTGCAGGTGTCCACAGGGCAGAGCCAGAGAGGAGGGGACGGGGCTGAGTCAGAGCACTCAGAGGATTCAGGGATTTGCCCAGCAGCCCCTCCCAGGGAAAGGCTGTGGAGGCAGGGATTAAAAATCCACATCTCAGTCTCTTTCTGGACCTCTCTGTGTGTGGACATGTCTCCCAGCTCTCTCAGTCATCTTCAGAAAATTGATGCAATGTGTTTTGCTGGGCCATGAACACCAGGGGACAGAACACAAATAAGTCTTGCAACAAAACCTGGAATCCTTAAAGATTTTGCACTTCTTTAAACCTTTGCAATGCCTCCACCTCTAGAAACAGACCCTGTTCAGAGCCTTCCTCTTCCTCCACAGCAAACATTTTCCAACACTTAAATACAAGTCCAGGGCTCAAGCCCAGGGCTGCAGAGATCAGAAACTACCTGGCAAAGGCTCAGGATAACTCAGTAAACCCAACAGCACTCATTTTTCAGCCAGCCAAGGGATCCCCACTGATCAAACACCCCCAGCACAGCACCATGACCAGTGGGAGCATGGCACCCTCCAAACCCAGCCCAGACACACCAGGAAAATTATCATGTCCAAGGGGAAAGAATGCATCAGCCAAGCCCTTAAGACAGTTTGAGAGAGCAAACAAAGCCTCAGTGATCATTTCTAACAGCCCTGAGAGGTGTTGATCTCTGCTGGGTGCTCTGGGAATGCTTCAGGATAAGGTCTAGAGCTGTCTTTTCCAAACTGGCTAGATAAACAGCATTTAGGATGCTGGATTTTCCTCACCGAGGTCGTAAAGGGAGAAAACTTGCAGAAGGTACCCAGAGAAAATTAGGACCGCCTGGGATGCAGAGAGAGACGGTTTTAATTAGAGCCAAGAGGTGGGAAATAAGGCAGAGAAATGACATCTTAATGAGGTTTAATGAAGTTGTCTGCTGATGGGCACAGCTGTCAGACAGATCTGTATTCCAGCCAAGCAGCTTTGTGACAGGCTAAACCTGAACACAGGGAACAGTGCTGGAACTGGGGGAGAAAGGGAAAAAAAAAAAAAAGACCTTCTGCATCAACTTTGGCTCAGTTTCCCCTCTGCTTTATGACAGAGCACACCTATAATGCCTCAGGACAAAAAAGTGAAACCAGCCCATGAGCTGGAAACAGTATTTTGCTAATTTATGAATGAGAAAGGCTGTAATTGTGGATTACACTGAGCAGGATTCATTCCTGCTACATCCTTCCCCTCTTTGCTTTTGTAGGTAAAAACTGTTGGCAGGCAACCAGAGTCTTGTGAGCTCGTTGATTTTTCTTCAGGCACAGATTCTCTCCATGTTCAACATATTGGACCAGATTTTTTTTTTTTTTAATTAATTATCCAGCACCTTCAGCTTTATTTATTCAGTGCAAAGTGACTGTAAAATGCCATCTGATCATAAAAGGAAACAGCATGCACTCATTTTGTGATGGAGTAAACACCCAACTGTGTTAACTTCAGGTGCTCTGCAGAAGGGACTCTTTAAATAAATAAATTTAAGTGTAATTTCGGAGTTCTGCACTCGAGGGTCTGGAAGCAGCTTTGCCACAGGTTACAAACCTCTTTTCCTGCACTGCAGTTTCTCAGTGATTTTTCTCCCATCTGACACACCTTTGCCACCACAGCAGATTTCTGATCTCACTTCCCTGATCCATTATCAGAAGGTGATCCCAGGAAAATGCCTTTTCTCCTGCTTCTGAGGAAGATTCCACCATTTCCCTTGCACAACCACCCTAAAAATAGCTGTAAAACAGGGGGAGCAGATCAGCAGTGAAAGCTCCTTTATCCCAGCTGGCAGTGCTTTGCACGAGCTCCTGGCACACACAGAGTGCACACAGGGCTTGTCACTGCCACTGCAGCCCTGGTGGCACTAAAACCCCCCTCAGTCCCCTTGTGCTGGACAGGGGACAGTCCCTCCCTGTGCTTGTGGCTCACAGGAGGGATGTGAGGAAATGCAACTGTGCTTGCATCACATCCCTGGGTTGATGGTTTTTAGAAAGGGCTGTTTGCAACAAAGGAGCTGCAGTTTTACACAGGGCAGGTCCCTGAAATTCATTTTCTGGGGAATTTTTGCTCCTGAAAGCTGTGGAAATGCCACACTTCCTTTGGAGTGTGAAGTGTAAAAGCTGGAGGAATTACAAGCACATTTTAGAGACCTCAATAGAGCCCTCTGGAAGGGTGCCTGTTCTGGACAAGGGTTATTAACCCTCACTCTGCTCTCCCTTCTTCATCCCCCTTCTCCTCCTCCTCCTCCTCCTCTAGCATGCCTTGTGTCTTGATGATTCCCAGGCAGGAGCAGTGATGTGATTTTGCCTGGGGAAGTTTATGTCAGTTTTTTGGGAGTATGCAGAACTTGGAAATGAAATAACTCAAAGTAAAGTTAAGACCAGCTGCAGACACCACAGCTGGGCATCCCCACCAAAGGAGAGATTAACCAAACAAGAAGACTTCAAATCCATATCTATTGAGTCAGGATCCCTATTTCCAGCAAGGCTAGGTCTCTTTATAACTCAAAGTCTAACTTGTGTGAAATTCAGCATTCTTTAGGCTCCTTTTTGCACTGTGGCACTCACTTCTGCAGTGGGATTCAAGCCCTTGCCAAATGGAAACTCCTGGTACTTGTGGCTGTGTTCTATTACAAACTTCTATTTTCAGGGGCTTTATCTTATCAGAAAAGGCCTTTATGTTTCTCTATTAATGTTCCATATGCTTCTCTATTCCTTTTTCTGCAGCCAGAACTTGGAAAGCCCATGAGGAACTGCTACTCCCTGCCAGGCCCTGATTTTACCTATGGGATGTACATGCACAAGAGAGATGGAGGAGTCCCTGAAGGTAGGACACTGCCCCTAAACCACAGACCTGCAACAAAATCCTAATGCTAGTAGGAAGTCTCCTCTCCTTCCCATGGCTCTTCAATACTTCTCATCAAGCTGGAGGTGTAGAACTCCAACATTTACCCACTTTCATTAATCTCACCCCAATTGCTTGGTGACCAGTGAAGTTTCTCTGTCACATTGGAAACTTTCAGAGGCTCACACAGACCCAAGCAGGGAGGATGCACCTGCATGTGATGCACCTGGGCACTGTCATAAAATTGTCAAGGCTCCTACTTTGTGCTCTTAGGGACAATTTCCCTGTAAAATCAGACACACTGAGCAAGCCATGGTGGAAGGTGAGAAGACATCCAATTCAGATGGGGTATGGGATGCAGTAGGATGGGGTATGAAGCTCACAAAAGGAACCTGAGTCTCACAAGACCCCCATGAAGGTGCACACACATCAATCTGCTTTCCCAAAAGGATCTAACTGAGATGCCGCCTCCTTCCACCTCCAGCCATATGCCAAGGTCACCCCCATAAGAGTGTCACGCCCTGGGACGTTGTGGCCATGAACCTTGGCCCCACAAGACCCCCATGCACGGTGCACACACATCAATCAGCTTTCCCAGAAGGATCTAACCAAGTTGCCTCCTTTTTGTTTCTATTTCCTTCCACCTCCAGCCATAGGCCACTGGGACACAGTGAAGGCCAAGGCCCACCTACGTAAGAGGATCATGCCCCAGGACTTTGTGGCCATGAACCTTAGTGCCACAGGACCCCCGTGAAAGTGCACACACATCTACTTTCCCAAAAGGATCAAACTGAGATCCCTCCTCTTTGTCTCGATTTCCTTCCACCCGTAGGCCACTGGGGTGCAGTGAAGGCCAAGGTCCACCCCATAAAAGGGTCATGCCCCAAGACAGGACTTTGTGTCCATGAACCTCAGCCCCACAAGACCCCCATGAAGGTGCACACATCAATCAGCTTTCCCAAAAGGAGCTAACTGAGCTGCCTCCTCTTTTTCCTATTTCCTTCTACCTCAGCCATAGGGCACTGGGACGTAGTGAAGGCCAAGGCCCACCTCCATAAGAAGGTCGTGCCCTGGCATTTTATGGCCATGCACAGTGCACACACATCAATCTGCTTTCCCAAAAGGATCTAACCAAGTTTGCTCCTCTTTGTCTCCATTTCCTTCCAGCCATAGGGCACTGAGATGCAGTGAAGGCCAAGGCCCACTCCCACAAGAGGGTCATGCCTCAGGACTTCATGGCCATGAACTTTAGCCCCACAAGACCCCTATGCACGGTGCACACACATCAACCAAGGATCTAACCAAGTTGCCTCCTCTTTGTCTCCATTTCCTTCCAGCCATAGGGCACTGGGACACAGTGAAGGCCAAGACCCACCCCCGTAAGAGGGTGATGCCGCGGGATTTCGTGGCCATGGGCCGTGCAGCTGTGGATGAAGGCTGCACCAAAGCCAGGGAGTTTGCTCTGTACTATGGCTACATGGACATCCGCTGCAAGGACAAGGGCATCCTCAGATATGGGGGCAAGGTACCTCCAGGCATGACCTTTGGCAAGCCACCACGGTAAGGGCCCTCCTCAGCATGAAATTATCCCTTCCTACCCGTGGGGGTATTAGTTATTGGGGGTTTTTTGGGTTTGGATTGAAGGTATTTGAGACAGTAATTTGTGTTTGGCTTTAATTTTGTTTATTTTAATTTAATATTTATTGTTTATTTTATTTTTATAAATTGTTTCTTTTATACTTTATAAATGGTTTATTTTATATTTTATAATTATTTTAAAATTGTTTATTTTATCTTTTATATTTAATTTTTAATATTTCATTTTAATTGTTTATTATTTTTATTACTAAAATAGTTTTATTATTGGGAGTTTGGCAGCTTTTCATTAGAAGGGACAAAATGGCTAACGATTTTTTGTTACAAGGTTTTTAAGACTAAACTGTCTAATTAAGAACTGACACTTAAATTATTTTTTTTAACTCAATAACTGATTTCAAAGAATTTTCAATGTGGACTTTTTTGCTTAATTACAAAATGCTACTTAAACTTACAAAGAAGTAGGAAGAAGAAGCATGAAGAAGAAACTTAGGACAACACTCTGTGCTTTCTATTTTGCTTCTATCTACAACATACTAAAAATTTCAAAACCTAGATTTTTCACTAAGTGATACACTTACACTACTCTTTATAATTTATTTTACACTTTTGTGGATTCTAGTCTATATTGACATCTAGGAAACTTTTTCTATGAATGAGGGTTAAAGTTAGTGCTCCTTTGGGGGTCAGGGCACCCCAGAGCAGACATAGAAATATTCCTGGTGCCCTGGGTTTCCACACCTACCCCCACACCTACATCCCTCCCCAGTCTCAGCTACCACAGACCCAAAAGAGAAGTGTCCTGAAGCTGGATATGCTGAGCCACAGCATCACATCCATGTCTGATGACACTCTGATATATGGTCTCCTCCAGCCAGGTCTCATAAGCTCTTGGAGGTTTATATCACACCAAGATAGCTCAGCTACCTTAGAAGGCATAAAATCAGCAGGATGGCTTCTGTGGTAGTGTTGCAAACAGAAAAGTTTTCATAAAAGGCAAAATAACAAAACTCTTTACAGAGAAAACCCAAGCCAGGGCAAGAGGTTCTTGCTCCTGGTAAAACACCTCACAAAAAGTGTTCCTTCCTTTGTAATCTTCTTTTTTCTAGTAATTTGCGCAAGCGGGGCTTTTTGGCTCCTGTCCAGTTGTCTCTCCTTAAGTTTGAGGTGAAGTCCCCCTGATCCTATGAGGTTTCTTTTCACCTAATTGAGGAGAGAAACTTCTGGGCTTTTTCCCTTTTTTAAGGAAACAAAGGATAGTTGTGTCACTCCGTCAACAGGGGGCACATTCCTACAACACTCCTGTCAGATAATCAACTACCTGAATCTAACATACATGCCACGACACAGCCTCATTTCACCTGTAGTATTATGGGCTTGAAGCCTCTTAAAAATATCTTCAATACCAACCCTTTAATCTAAAGGAATATGAAGAGCTGTCTGCCAGAAAATTGGCATCCCAGGGTCAGAAAATCAGAGCAACAGCATTTCTACCTGTCTGCACTGGTAGAAATACATTGGTGGAGTTAAAGATCAGTTCAAAGTTCTTTATCCTACTCTCTCCCACTCAGTTCATTGCTCTGCATTGGGCAAAAATTGAGAATGGAGCAGGACAGAGGCAAAAAAGCTTCTCCCTGCCAGTGCAACTCCAGCACAAACCAGTGCTCAAAGCCTCTCAAATTCCTGCGGCCCAGGGGGGTTTCTTGCTCTGTGCAGGTCTGGACCAGACATTAGATTTTTATTTTAAGAGCTAGATAATAATCACTACCAGAAAAATAACAGCTACAAATTCTAGAGAAAAGACATGATGAACGGCACCGTGTATTTTACATGATAGTAAATGGGCTTTGCATATGCAAATTGAATGGATTTTAAAATGGTATTTAATGACAATTTTCGTAGCAGACATTAACATTAATTGCATCAAAATGAAAATGTAGCATTAGCTTGCTGTTAGCTGCAAACGCCCCAGCTATAAAGCTTTATCTTTATCAGTATCAGCCCTCATCCATGTGACAGGGCTGCTCTGCAAATTGCAGGCAAAAGGGCTTTTATGTTGCAAAAGTATCCCCCAATGAAGGCCAAAATCAACATCAATTTTGCTTTATTTCTTCATAAACGGAGGTTAAATGGCTGCCTGTAAGAAGCCCAGGCATCCTTCAAAAGTTTTAAGGAAAATCTGCAGACCCCACAACAGCAGAAGTAGTGAGAAAGGGCTTTTAATTGAAAGTTATTATTGTACAACTTGCCTTCTCCTTAATAGCTACCTTTTATGCAGACTGATTGTATTTATCCCTTTACTTTAAAAGCACATTATAGATAAAACCAAATTATCAAGGAGTTGTTACAGACATTTCACTAAAAGTAGGAGTTTAACACACTTTTCCATGACTGGCAAGTTAGAGAGACCAGCTTTGCTGAGCATTGCCAGGACAAGCTGATCCCTGGTCACAGCCAGACCCATCTTCCTAAAAATGACCTGGTTGTCAATGGATTTTAGATGGGTTTGGACTCTAAGCCCTGTTTCACTGGGATCTCATTGCTGGGAAGGTGCTCCCAAGTGAGGCACATGCTTGTCTGGAGGCAGAAGAAAACTGGCAAAAAGTCTTTTTGCACAACTCCAAGCACTTCATGTCCTTAAGAAATAACAGATCTGATCTAGAGGTCTATTAACTTCTTGGGTACAGTGAATTTTTCAGCAAGAAGAGCACCTGCCTGTCATCTCCCAGCACTGACAGTGGGGCTGAGGAGGCCAGGGAGCAAAGGCGCTTTCCCATGGCACTGGAAGCAGCTGGGACACCCAGCCCAGAACCCAGTGCAGACCCTGCCCAGTCTGCAGCTCTCTACACAGTGGGAATTGCAGCTGGTGCCATCCCACAGCCTCGGGGCTGAGCTGCTTCCCTGAGAACCCAAATAACTCAAATAACCCAAATTGCTGTCACAGGAACGTGGCTGGGGTCACTGGGTAATGGGCAAGGGGCTTCTTGAGCCCTCACCACTCATCTCCAGCCCCTCCTCAGGCCCTGGGCTGTGCTGCTAAAGGCTTCTGTCCCCTGGAGACACCAGGGTCAGGAGCTCTCCCTAGGCTCACAGGCTGGAGCTCTCCTGGATCATCCCAAATGAAACAAGCACCAAAGCTGTGGTTGCTATTAGTGCCTTGTTAATCACTGCCTGGCCCTGCAGCTGTTCTAACTCAGATCTCTTGTGCCTCTGCTTTCTGCTCACGGTGTGTGCAGCGTTTCAGCAGGCAGCCTCAGACACTGCAGCAAGCTCTCTGAAGCTTTGAGGCCTCTTTCCTTTCTTTTCCTGGGATATTTACCTTCAAAGGTCACCCATACCCCTCTATATTCCCCCTGGGCACCTTCGAGGGGAGAGAAGCAGCTCTGCTTTTTGCTGATTTTCCCCCCTATTCTCTCCCTCCCTTTTCCCAGAGTAATGTTTGCTACCAATCACGTGGCCAGCTTTGTTGTGAGAGTCATAAAAAGGACATTTTTCATCTCTCCTTTTTCCTGCTCTCGCTCCCTTCTCTCTCTCAGTAGCAGACAGAGATTTATTCCTTCCCTGATGCCTGTGGCATTTGGAGCTGGGAGGGGTCAGGGGAGGCACTGATGGAACATAACAGATAATGCAGTGGTTCCCCAGGGGCTTGTCCAGCTCCAGAGCCGATCCATCAGCAGGCAGTGCTCGTGCCAAGGTCAGCAGTAACGAGGATGGGGTGGGCTCCCAGCCTCCCCCGTGGGGCATCCTCCAGCCAGGCTCCCCCAGTTCATGCTCTGAGCTCCACAGGAGCTGCCTTGTGCAAGCACACTTCGCAGAGAGGACCCTGAGTGCAGGCACTGGGCTCACAGGCTCAGCTTCAGCTCTCCCAGCCCTCCTCCCCAGCACACACAGCTCCACAGGCTCATCTTCCAAGGAGAATTCCCATTTTGACAGTCCCCTCCAGGAGCTAAACCCCATCCACGTGCTCTGAGCACAGCACATCACAGAGCTGCTGTCCTCCCAGGTCTTTTCATTCAAAATAACCCCACAGGTGTGTCCAGCCCCATACTCTGCAATAATGACCTTGTTTCACAAGGAGGAGGCTGCAGGGCACTGAGTGGGCTGGGTTTGATGATACTGGGGACCTAAAGGCAGAGAGGGTCTGTGAAGACCTCCAGGATCTTCACTGCTGACACTCCAGCTGCATTTGGAAACCTCAATTGGTGTCCAGACCTACATTTATCCTCCTGACCACCTTTTCTGGCTGAGCTTCCCTGTGCACTGAAGTCAGCCAACATTAAAGGATCATTTTTGGAACAAGAAGTAAACACAAAGACATGGATGCTGTCTACAGCTGGATTTTAGATGCTATTGATGTGTGCAAGGTCACACAAGGAGTTTGAAGCCAGCACACAGTTGGCACCCTGAGCACCAGTTCTGTCCCCAGGATTGAGCAGGGCAGAGTGCACCCTCAGCATGGACACACTGCCCAGTCCTGCCAGGAGAGAAAAACTTCCAGTCACCTCTTGGTGAGCATCCTAAACCTGCCTGCTGTGCCCCAGAACCTGCTCCTGGGCAGGAGGAGTGCACAGCCATGCTCTGCCATCCTGTAGCTGCTCCAAAGCTGCATGGCCACAGCCCTGCCTCCCACGGGCTGCCATGCACTTGGCAGTTGGCCTGGAGGTTGGGCTGACCTTGGGTGTGCTGGCAGGATTTCCCTGGCACTCTGTCATCCCCAGGGCTCCTGCTGGGCCCTCCCCACTGCCTGCCTTCTCTTCAACTGTCCCTTTCCTGAATTTTACAGCCCATTTTCCTTCTGTCTTCATCTCCTGCCTTCATTCCACCTCCCACTCTCTAAAACTGCTCTTAGTCCTTTGGCAGCTGTTTTCATCATGTCCCTGCAGCAAACTCACCTCTCCAAAGCATTTGGTCAGTGCAATCTCTCTTCTTCAAATTGTTACACTTGGCCAAGGGCATCAGTTACCCAGTACCTCCTCTTTAATTGGTATCATTTGCAACCATCCCAATCTTTCACCTTCTCTGAGAGATTTCTATGCTCATGCTCTGCTTAGCAAGTGGCCTTTCCACCTAAAATATCCGTGCTGTTTGCACACAGCCAGAACAAAGTTTACAAAGGTATAGATTTATTTTTGAGATACTTAAAGAACATTTCAAGTTGCTAATATATGGCTGTGGAAAGAAAGCTAATCTAGATGTAGACCAGCTGCAAAGATGTCAAGGAAATAATGTGTTACTGGGAAGAACCCACCAGGAAAAGCTGGACAGGCAATAAAATTGAGTATTACAGCAAATGTGCATCTGACCCATGATCACTGGAAGCCAAAGGGAGTGTAAAGCCACAAAAATCCTAATGTTTAGGGGAAAAAAAAGTTTTACAGGGAAAAAAAAAACCTGAGGACTGACAAAACAGATTATAAAAATATAACACAGTGAGTGGAATCACTGTCAGGCTCATGACGACAGAAACGCAACTGAGATAAAAACACAGGACTCCATCACTCAGATAATTACACATCCTGTCCAATCCCACTCTGAAAGGCTCTTGGTGCCTCTGCCACCATTCTCACACTGCTAAGATAAGAATTTCTATTTCAAGAGTAGTTTTCTTGTCCTGGATGTGTGAGCTCCCAGCCCCGTCCGTGGTGCTGGTGGTGCCTGCAGCATCTGCTGGGCAGGTGGAGCTGTCACACCCTCCAAAAAACCCTAAGTGCACCATGAGGATACTGATTCCTCTCCAGAGTGGTGGTTTGCTTGCTGAAAGAGTTTCTGATTCCTTCAGGCTGATGGTTTAAGAGAAAATAAACAGCCAAGTCATGGTTTGGGATAAGGGTCAGTTCTGCACGTCAGCCATAGAGATGGGAAAAGAAAAGATCTGAAGGACAGATTAAGATCCCTTATTACCAATTGGTTTACACTGAATAGGAAAGTAATTTACTCTCACACACACTGGCTGTTGTCTGTGGGTTTATCTCCATTGATTACAGCCAGCTGAAGAATTTTTTCCAAAGTTTTACCATCTAGAGCTACTTCTGGCCCCAAGTGGACCTTTTTCTTTGCCAACTTTTGCCTTTCAATAAAAACCTGAGTCGGGGGGAATAATCACAGAATCCTTTCTGTGAGAACAAAGCTTTTCAGCCCTCATCAACATCTTTTCCTTTCAAAAAAAGTCATGTTCCCACCCAGCCAGAGAGATTCGAGCATGGGATGCAGGTCAAGGGGAAGACCTCGTGCTTTGATTTCTTTTGCTCAGCATTGGAGTGGTTTTTTCTTGGTTTTTCTCTGGATGTTTTGCATTTGTTGATGGCTGCAGACTGAGCATTGTTCACTCTCAGCCACAGATCTGGATCTCCAGGCAGAACACCTGATTTTCTCAGAGGATAACAGCAGACAAATGTGTTGAAGACAAACCTAAATAATCTTCAATTAAGTCAGCCAAAGGGCATCTCCAACCCTAAAATCAATGCTAGCACACCAATTCCAGCTTGTCAAGCCAGTTATTTAATGGGTAAGAGCTGGCTTGGTATCTTCACTGCCAGACACAGGTTTCCATATGTGCTTTTAGGACCAGTGCAAGCAAGCATCTCACTGGGCCTGGGAGGGAATAGTAAAGCAAATTGGTGCTCTTGTAACCATGTGTACTCCTAAGTACAGCTATGAGCATCTGATAAATCTTTTAAAGTGCATGTTTACAATGGATTTTATTCTTTTTACTGTTCTATACATATGAGCCCTCTGAGCAAAATAACAGATCCTCTGACACTTAGAAGAAGCCACTGCCTCATTGGCTGCCCGCAGTGAAATAATTTATATTGTTATTTCCTCACCCAAATTACAAGGATTGTAAAGAAGCTTCAGAAATTCAGAGTAATCAGTGCTGTGGAGGCTCAGATCCCGCTGCTGCCACACGAGTGGAAGACCCACTATTGACACTGAGAGTTTTGCCAGTCCAAAGACTGCAAAAAAAATTGGTCCCTGAGTGTTTTCTACCAATTTTCCTCTTGTTATTTTCTTCAATAGTTAATGGAAAGCGAGGACAAGTGGAGATCATTTAAAAATTATCTTTTGGGCCTCTCCATGGGTTTATTGCCAGGACCTATTTAGAGAAGCATAAAGCTGTAAGGGGGCTGTAACTTCACTGTATATTCCACAAGCTGTTTAGGAAAACCAGGAGCCTTTGGACTCACACCCAGCTCATTTTGCCACATCTCCCTCTCCCCACAAACACACCCACACACGTGTGTGCAGGGACTTCCAGCTGCTAATTGAATTCACCCTTATGAAAGCCTTAACAAATTGTAAGTGACCTTTTATACCAATTTCAAAGTCAAGGATTCGCCCGCTAACCGCACATCCCTCTTCTGCCATTCACTGTTATGCAAAACCCACAAACAATTAAAAGAAATAATGAAGAGCCCAGCGGCCCTGTTTCCTAATTAGCTGCAGGAGGCAGTGCTGGGGAGCGTGGTTAAGTGCTTCAATTACCTCGGCCCTCCTCGCAGCCCTTGTTAGAAGAGACAGGTCCAGGGGCCAAAGGGGAACAATTAAGGCGAGGCAGAGCCCGCGGTTTGCAGGGGGATGCCGGGGCTCTCACACAGGAGCCAGAGCTGTAATCATACCCCAGCTTCCTGCTGGGCTACACACAGACAAATTAATGGGAGATAGATTGCTACCTGCAGCCCATCAGTAACCAGGGAGGCGGGAGGCAATGCAGCACTGCAAGGGAGCCATAACCTGAATTTTCCTCTGTTCTCAGCCCCCTTTTAGGGCAGAGGGGCCTGAGCACTAATACCTCACTGCTGCCCACATTTGAGCCCCAAACAGAATCACAGACACAGCCTGAGCAAGTTAATTCTGGCTGCCCCAATGAGCCCCACAGTCCGGAGCTGCTGGAGACCAAACTGTTCCCCAGTAAGAAACAGGTTAGACTCGACCTTGAAGGTCTTTTCCAACCCTAATTCTATAGAAAAGAATGGTTCTTTAAGAACCATTCTATAAGGAACTGGTTCTATAAGAAACCAACCTGAGCTGGTGGGAAGTGGTTTTGCTGGGAGATTCTATATGGACGCTTCTGTCACAGGACAAATCCTTCCCAGCATATAGAATATAAAAGTGGAGCCCCTGTAGCTGTCTCTCCTGGGGACTGAAGGCCCCAAAGACAGACCCTGACTGTGCAGCAAAAGCACATCTTAGGTGGAAGGACAGCAACAAGAACTAAATCCCCCTGTAACCTCATTAACCTTTCAAGGAAGGGTTAAAGTTTCAGCGTAGGCAGTGGTGCAGCAGCACAATTTTAATGTCACAGGCGTGGACAAATCCCATTCTGTGATGGATCTGTTGCGTGAGCAGCTGTGCAGGGCCGGATTCTGCAGCCTGGAAGGTGCCACTGGGGTTGGAGCAGAGCCCCAAGAGCCACTGCCTGCACCCATCCTCTGCTCCCTGCTCCAGCACTGCCCTGGCTGCAGAGCCACACACAAACCCCGCAGGCTCAGCTCTGCGCTGAAATATTTACGTGCTTTTGAATTATACAGGAAAAAAAAAGCACTCACTAGTCAAGTTTTTACCCTTTTGCAACAGAACTTAGCAATCAAATTGATTGCACCTTTCAAGCTGGTGTAAACCCCCTTCCTGAGCAAAGTCCTTTGCACCCACTTTAGCCAAGCACCTTTTTTTGCAGCTGATGTATAAACCTTTGAAAATAAGTTTGAGGGGAGACTGACAACCTTGAAACCTCAAGAGCAGCATGGCATTGACGGGCGAGGCTCCCTGAGCTCAGTATTATGGATAGATTTTAATTTTATTTTAACAAAATAGCTGTCTCCAGTGGAAGA
The DNA here is from genome assembly GCF_035770615.1 of Melospiza melodia melodia. NCBI lineage: Eukaryota > Metazoa > Chordata > Aves > Passeriformes > Passerellidae > Melospiza > Melospiza melodia. Next base: position 9,492,747 of record NC_086215.1, read on the forward strand.
AGCATCAAGAGCTAAATGAGGACCCGTCTTGAGCTGAATCACGTTGAACAGACCTCGGCACTGTCATTGATTTTCTGGGAAGAAAAAAAATGCCTCTGGCTACTAAACCAAATTAGTAGTCACTGATGACCAATTATTTTGCCCCACTGTGAACGGGGAGGCGTACTAAAATTCCAGTTTGTCAGACCCAAGGCTCTCTTCTCAAACGCCTTTCAACAAGCGTGTACCAAAAACCTCTCAGATGGTTCTGATGCCTTCCTGTTTTCGGCAACTTCTCCTTCTCCAAAGTTTTAATGAGCTGCTGCTCTGAGGACAGCCTGCCACAAAGTGAGCCCTTGCCTGCACACTGGAGCACTATTTGGCACTGGCACAAATCACAGCTGTCAGGATTTATACACACATACACAAAAAAAGTGTCAGCCTAATGTTTGCAAATTATAATTACCATTTCTCTTGCATGTCCCTGGTGCCTTCATTTTAGATAAATCCCAGCTCTGAGGTATCAGCTGCAAAGCACTGAAGGCTCATATTGAATGGAATAGATTTAACTAGTTTGTAGCTCATTTAAGGCCTACACTGTTTTATTTTAATATTGTTAATACTTTATTATACTTTTTAACACTGTTTTTACAGTAAAATAGCCTATTAGGAGGCTGCAGCTTCTTTTCCAGGGGATGTCTGGCAGACTAGAATTCCACATTGTATAACCAAGTTAGCAGGTGCATGTCATTTCAGTTGAAAATAGGTCTCTACCCTGACTCTTGAAAGTAAATTAGAGAGATTCTATTAAAGAGACAGGAACTGTTTCAAGGATAATAGTTTTGAAAATGTGCACAGATAAATTTTAAAATATTTAGGAAATGTCAGCATTAGAAGTGGCTCCAACTATTTGACTATAAAAGGAAGCAGATGAGTATTTTTTTCCCCAACAATTATAAATAATTTGTTACATCCTATCAGAACTTCTTTGCCTTTCCTTTCTGTGGCAGGTTGCTTGTGCCAAAACAAGGAGATCTGAGTTGCTGTGAATGAGATGGGTTTTAATGTGCAATAAGCATTTCCAGAGGATGCTTCCTTCCCCTGCTCTCTCCGCAGCATCCACAGACAGCAACAGCAAAACCCTCCCTGTTCAGGAGCCACATCTGGGCAGGGTGACAAAAGGAAAGGGAACACACAAGCCATTGATCCCTGTCCTGAAGTAACACCAGGGCAAAAGGACATTTTCCCAAAGGCCAGCTGCAAGGCAGAGCTGTCACACTGCCAGGCAGCGCCGATATCGGGGCCAATTCCCCATCCCTCTGCTGAGAGCAGGCTTTGACCTACAAAGGAAAATCCACCTTGCTGAGAGCTCTGCAGTCACCTTTGAGAGGTGTTCCCTGATGTCCCCTGCTCTTCCCCACTCTCTCAGAGCTTCTCTCAAAGGAGGAAAAGCCAGAGGAAGCCTCAGCCCCAGCAGGGTTTGTGTGGACAACCAGCACAGGAGTCATTCCCAGCGATTTCAGAGAGGCAGTTCATGTGTGCATGGTTCCAGGCATGATTCTATACTTTGCTGGATCAGAGCTTAAATGTGATTAATCACACGGCAGGGAAGGATCTCTGAAGAGCATCAACCCAAATGTGTCCTTTCAAGCATTTACTTACAAGCCAGCTGTGGACTATCAGTCACCAACTGGCTGGTCCACTGGAGATGGTAAAAGTCACCTCCATGGAGATGTGAAAATACATTCAACTGCAAAAAAAAACCCCAAAAATCAATAATCAAAGACTGCACACAAAGGCTTAGTGCTTTCCTGATCCCTCCCTGCTATTCCTGCACACCAGGAAAGCTCCTGCCTTGGAGAGCAGAGGGACAGCAGCAAACGAGCCATGCTCACCATGTGCTGGTGTCAGGAATACCAACATTCACACCACACTACAAAACTGGAGACCCAAACAGATAATAACACACTTTACCACTGGTTTGCCACACCTTTTAACCTTTTAAATATTTTGCCCAGCTGTGATCAGCATGAAATGCCCAACTGGAAGGGAAGGAGGGGAAGGAAGAGGGGACAAAGGGTAAATGTCAGTGTTGCCTTTGGCACTGGGTGTCTCCAGATAATGGTGTGGAGCAGCAGAGCTGATTTGCAAGCAAAGGCTTGAAAAGCCCTGCAGCATGTGATCTATGAAACAGGAGGCCTGCAGAAGGATGTCTCCTCTGATATGAATGTCCCCTTGGGATGGATATTGCTGGATTGCACATCCAGTATCATTAGAAAACACAACCATAGATTAGGCTGTTTTGAAGCATGTGGTGTGCAATAATTAAGTAATAAAAGTCACCACGGGGGTGAAGGAACAAGAAACAGAAGAGTTACTATTTGCATACAGGCTGCTGGCGCCCTCGGTGATCATCAAGGATTCTCCAGGCTGCTAAAAGCTGGCAGCTGTCAGTTCTGGAGCCACTCCTGCCATAAACCACAAGGCACCAGCTCACTCTGTGGCATGCGGGCTCTTTGCAAAAACAGGTGGAGCTGGTGGCCCAGAAACAGCCCAGCAGCTCCCCCAAGCCCCCAGTGTCCTGCAGTTGGTCTGCACAGGCAGGAGCAGCCCTGGCTCTGCTGTGGGAGCTGCAGCTCGGGGCTCTGCAGGCTACAGGTGGGAGCCCCACAGTCATCAGCTGCTGCCAAGATGGGAAAAGTCCCTCCTTAGCAAGGTGTGCAAGGACAAGGACCAATAAAACTTGAGCTTGAGGTCCTTCATCACCTTTAAGTGTTTGCTTAGGGGGAAAGGAATAGCAGCAGGACCATGGCAATTACTGATTTGCTGTCCCTGCCACTGCCAGCTCTGCCTCCCGTGGTGGCTGATGAAGTATCCTCACTTGCAAGGAGCAAGGCTCAACAATTTCAGGCTGCAGCTTTGCCACAAGCTGGTCAGGTTAATGGCAGCTCAGAGCAGCTGAATAGGACATTGGCCAACAAGGAACTGCCTTTTTAGACTTTTTCTAGAACCTGGGTCATGTGCAGCTCCTCCCCTCTGCTGTCTCCTCCTTGCTCCCTGAAATCCTCTTTCAAGGGGCAAATACTCCTGCTCTGTGCAGCTGAGGCTCCAGACCAGGGCTCAGCATTTCAGCTCCCCTTTCTGCTGCAGACCCTGACCATCTGCACTGGGTCCATTTTTAGCCCTGCTCAGACTGCTGAGGACAGCACTTGCTCCTCTCACCCCATCCATCACTGCACATTGCAGCCTTTGGTGCACCACACCAGAGAGATTTCAATGGTAAAAGCAGTGCTATTTTAGCAAAACTTGGCACTCAGGGGTTCTTCCCATGGAGGGAATCCAGCCAGAGCTGCCCCATTGGGTACCTGCTGGGAGAGGCTCTCCTGAAGCTCTGGCAGGGCCCAAAGCTGAGCTGCAGACAGCTGCTGAAACCTGCCCTGTAAAAGGTTAGCAATTGTTCCAGTTCTGGGGAATGCCCTGGCACAGGTTAGCACAGTTATGTTCAGGCTGTGGTGTGTTCATGGAAATCATTGTGGGTTTGAGGTTTCCTGAGGAGCAGAAATCCTTTCCCAGTGCGAGGCTTTATTCCTGTTCTCACTGTCACTTTCCAGGAGCAGAAATGTGAACCAGCACAAGGAGGCAAACATTAAATTGGTGTCTTTTCAATGTTTTCCAGGCCTCCCACTCCCTTTTTTGACCTCATGCAACACAGATACAAGGAGCTGTGGATGGAGGAGCAGAGAGCCCGGACCAGAGTCCAGCACATGGTGAAGAAAAAGGTGGGAATAGTCCAGCAATGCTTTCCCCTAATGTGCACAGTATTCCTGAGCACAACCCTCACTGTCCTACCCCACAAGGGACAAATGGGCTGCTCCCAGCCCTGGGAAGGGCTCTCAGCTGGGAGAACATCCCCCTGATTGCTACAAGGCTGGTGAAGCCTAACAAAGATGAGCATCCCTCTGCCAGGAGCTGTCCTTTGGACATCAGCTCTGCTCAGGTTACCTGGGACAGGGGTCATAAGCAAGGAACAAGCAGCAAATGCTGAAAGGACAGCCCCAGCCCTGAGCCTGGCATGGTCAGGCTGGTGCAGCACCCACAGCAGCTGTTGGAGTGTGAGGCTGTGCTGTTAAACAAACCAACATTGTAATATCATTTAAAAGCAGCCAATGACTGTTTTATTAGTTAATGGCTCAAAGAAGAGTCGGGCTAATATGGTAATGACCAATTTCAATGGGCTTACTGCCATCACAAACTGTGCTTTATAGTTGAAGTGCAAGAATACAGTGTCCTTAATTAGCAGCTATTTTATGAATGCACCAGCCTGGGACGTTGGAAAGTGCATCCCTACTTTATCTATTGATGACTGATGTTTTTAATCACTAAGTTGCCTCCATCAAGCTCCCAAAACCTGCAGCCACCAATTACCGAGTTAAGTAACACAAACCTGTATCCTGGACCACAGAGCAGACAGAGTCCCAGGGTATCCAGGTGCCTGCACTGGTTTGTGCTGGGATTATTGGGCAAAGAATCAGGAGAGCCAGGAAACCCCACCATGGTGAGGGTGCTGGAGGGGACTTTCCCAGTTAGGGATGAGCTTTTAGCTCATTGCTGTAGCTCAGGGCACAGGGTTAGGGTTAGTGGGCAGCAGTCACCTCCCTCTATAAAGAGATACTGAGAGCTGCTCATGTGTTTTAACTATCAGTATTAGCTGCATGGACATGGAAAACTCCCCAGATCATGGAATTGTGATCATCACCCCAAAGCAACTTCTGGCCTCATCCATCCCAGTGTCACTGCATTGCATGACAGAGCTGATGTGCATGGCTGTGCAGCAGTTTGAGCCCACTGGTGTTTCTCTTTGGTTGCAGATAAGGGAAGTGAGCAGTTTGAGCCCACTCTTGTTCACTTTTGGTTGCAGACAACAGAAGAGCAGAACTTTGAACCACTGGTGTTTCTCTTTGGTTGCAGACAAGTGCAGAGCAGCAGTTTGAGCCCACTCTTGTTCATTTGTGGTTGCAGACAAGAGAAGAGCAGCAGTTTGAGGTGCTGGTGTTTCTCTTTGGTTGCAGACAAGAGAAGTGAGAAGTTTGAGCCCATCTTGTTCACTTTTGGTTGCAGACAAGGGAAATACAGCACTTTGAGCCCACTCTTGTTCACTTTTGGTTGCAGACAAGTGCAGAGCAGCAGTTCGAGGCTCTGGAGTTTCTCTCTGGTTGCAGACACATGCAGAGCAGCAGTCTGAGCCCCTGTGTTTGTCTCTGGTTGCAGACACGTGCAGAGCAGCAGTTTGAGGCTCTGGAGTTTCTCTTTGGTTGCAGACACGTGCAGAGCAGCAGTCTGAGCCCCTGTGTTTGTCTCTGGTTGCAGACGCATGCAGAGCAGCAGTTCGAGGCTCTGGTGTTTCTCTCTGGTTGCAGACGCATGCAGAGCAGCAGTTTGAGGCTCTGGAGTTTCTCTCTGGTTGCAGACACGTGCAGAGCAGCAGTCTGAGCCCGTGTTTGTGTTTGCTTGCAGATGGGCGAGGTGCGCGAGAACCGCACCACGTTCCTGCGCACGCACCCGCTGCCCGTGAAGGAGGAATCCTTCTGGCACCTCCGGCGCTTCGAGAAGGTACAGGGCCCCCAGAACCCCTCCCCTGACCAAAGACAACTTTCCTGGGCCTCTACAAGCACCTGACTGAAAGCAGGGACACTCTTTAACCTTGCCCATGTGCCCCAATGAATGAGGTTCTTAACTCAGAGCTCCCCATGACCCAGACTTTAAAATGCTCCCAAGTATGTTCAACCATCAGCCCGTTTTGAACATCAGGGTAGGATATTTGTTGCCATTTATAAGCCCTGGAAGAGAGGCAGCAGTTGTCCAGATAATAACACATTTTGTAACTTTTGTGCACTTTCACAAGCTTCCTGAGATGAGAAGCATCTTTTTATATCTCTTTGTTAGTACAGGGTGGCCTTTGCTCTACAAGTGCCCTACACAAGCAGGACAGTCACACCTGCACTTTGGGGCCCTGCCATCTCATCAGCTCTCACCATAACTAATTCAAACCACACATGTTTGAATGTTACAAGATGATTTTACAAGAAGATGTTACAATAAGCTTTGCCACCCCAGGATTAGAGCTTTCCAGAAAGCTTGCACTCTTGATACCTCTCTAAACTCATTGACAATATTCACCCTGAGACAAAGCAAAGGGTCTGGCCAAGTTAGAGATGTCCTTGACACTTCCTTCAATTGATCCAAATAAGAGCCAAGGTGAAGATTTCTTGTTCTAGTGATGGGATCTAAACATCTCCCTGAATTCATCTGTGCAACCTGCTGTGCTCTGGGGTACTTGTTAGAATTCCATTAGCTTTGTTTGTGGTGTAAATGATATGGAAACTTCTCATGAGGAGCTAGGGGAGGTTTTAGGAGAGAAGGGAAAGAGCTGGACCAGTGAAATGGAAAGGAGACACTAGAAAGTGAAAGTTTAGGAAGTTTACATGGCCAAAATCATATTTGGCATTGATAGATACCACTGCAAAAAGCTCTCAGCTCTCTGTCGTGGCCCTTCTTCTAGTGGGGTTAATTTTTTTGCCACGCTGTTGATTTCTATCCACAGTTTAAACAGCGAAGGAGCCCTGTGATTTTCTGAAGGTAATTTACTTGTACAAGTTGGAGAGTTTTGCCCAAGACATGTGCTTTGCACCACCTTGATGTATTCCTCTCCTGTCCTGTCTAAGAGTGCCCCATTAGCATATGTCAGTAATCATTTATCCCCACTGCCTGTCAGCTCGGAGCTGCCGCTGCGCGGGAACATGACCGATCGCTGTTAAACAGATTGTGAGAGTCACACGAGATCCTGGGGCAAGCCTTCTCTTTAGAGCTCCTCTCACCCCAGACCTTTCCATCACTGCTCATTTTTCAGCCTGGGTTTTGCTCTCTGCTTTCCCTTTTGTTTCATCCATGGCTGTGGTTGGGTTCCTGCCCCAGCTTTCAAAACCTTCACATCTTTCCTTCTTCTCATTCTCCTTTTTCTTCTTCTCCCTTTACCTTCCTTCTCAGAAACAGCATCCAGCTCATTTTGCACAGCCTCTGCAGATTTTCCACATTCCTCCTTTCTCATTTGCCTTTCCCCAGTCACAGATCTAACAGGCACAGCCCACATTAGAACTTTGATCAAGGAATTTGTTGCTCACTTGACCTTCAGTGCATGGTTTCCTCCATGGGAAAATAACTCCACTTGAACATCCATAAGTGTTTACCCAGTTAAAAGCAGCAACAACCTGGAGGAAGTTAAGGGTTCCCAGAGATATTTGGTGGTCTTCAAACTGTTCTTTAACTACTCCTCTAAAGGAGGGTTCTACAGAGATGATGGAATGGTTTTGAAAACCAAACTGACTTAACCCAGGGACTCCAGAAGTCAATGTCAGTCCCTCCTTTACTGAGGTGACAAATGACCAAAACACTGCCTCTAATTCATGTAAAAACCCCATCCTTTTGTGCAAGAAGAGTGTGAAAAGCAACCACAAAAATATCACCTCACAGAAAGCTTGTTAGCAGACTCCATCTCCATATTTCTACCAGCCCTTGGTGGCTTTGTCCTGCTCTGACCAGTACAGAAGATGCTCATGAGTTGGGAAATATTCCAGACCCTGGGCAAGAATATTCAGAGACTCCATTGCCTGACCACAGCCTCACTTCAAACTTTATATCCATGAGATCCAAGGCAGGTGTGGGGTGCAGGAGTGTGATATTCTCCATCCACTCATCCTTCTGGTCACTCAGTCCCTTCATCATCTGGAGTAACACCTTTCATTCTGGCCTGCTCTGGGTCTGAGGGGAGCAACACCCAGCCACTGAAATAGTTATAATCCAAAACAAGGGCAACAGAAAGGTGAGAATTTGTTCCTTCAGGCCAATAAAAATCATCAAGAAGGATTTTTTTATTCCCACTATGACACCTTGCAGAGAGCTGCAGAAACTGGGCATGGGTATCTCTGCTGGCTCTTAAACTGGGCTTTTCACTCAGTCCCTGGCACCATGAAAGCTTGGCCAAGAAGTGGAAGAGAAGAAAACAAAGGAGCTTTTCTCTCCCCACTAATTGCATCCACTTGCTCCCTGCACTGCCAGAGCTGCATGACATTACATAGTCATTCAGTCAGTAAAATATGGACAAATTGACTGTATTTTCATTTGGATTTAGGTTTCAGCCCCACTGCCCACACTGTTAAGCTAACTGGGTGATTTACAGGCTCTCCCACACCGGGTGCTCCTGCTTGATCTGTCCTGTGGTCTCCAGGGCCCCCCAGCTCACCAAGGCAAGCAGGTCACAGGGAGCCAGTCCTGTCCTGATGGGCAGTTCATTAGGGAAAGTTGCTGCATTGAAATGTTTTTTTTTTTTTTTTCATTTTTTTTAACTAAACCAAGCAGTTGTTAACTCCTTAGTAACCTCAGCAAGATGCTTCTACTGCCCTCCTCTTCCTCAGCCACCCCCCAAAGCAAACAGCCTCTGCCTTGCTTTGCCTGCAGTGACACAATTCCAGGGCTTAAGTTTTGCCAGCATGGCTGGGACTGTGCACCAAAATTTAATTTATTTGTAGAAGTGGAACCACATTCCCTGGGGACTGTACTCTCAGGCAACCAGCATGGACAAAAGTCATAGAATAATGGAATGGTTTGGGTTGGAAATGGACGTTGAAAATCATCTTGTTCCAACCTCCTTGTCATGAGCAGGGACATCTTCCACTGGACCAGCATGCTCAGAGCTCCATCCAGCCTGGCCTGGAACACTTCCAGGGATGGGGCAGCCACAGCTTCTCTGGGGAACCTATTTCAATGCCTTACCACCCTCACAGGGAAAAAATATTTTCTAGCATCTAATCTAAACCTACTCTCTTTCAATTTGAACCCATTCTTCCTTGTCCTGCCACTCCAGGTTCTTATAAATAGTCTTGCCCCATCTTTCCTGGAAGTTCCCTTCAGGTCACCCCAAATCCTTCTCTGTTCCAGACCGAACAATCCCAATTCTCTCAGCCTCATGTCCCCCACATTCAGGGGATGTGTCCTGTCCCTGTGTCACTCCTCACCTGCTGGCTCAGGCAGAATTGTGTCAGCCAAACTCTGGAGAGGACATTGCTGCCCAAATGCAGCATCTCCACGTGTGTCAGGCCAGGCTGAGGCTCCAGCCACATCCACCTGAACATTTGATGGTCACTATCCAAACCACTAAGTCAATGTTGGCCACCCCCAATATACTTCCAGGGCTCTATCAAATCAAGAAAGATTCAGGCAGCAACAAAGCAGCGACACAGGACAGAATTCACCAACGTGTCAAAACAGCTCCGCGCACCTCCTGTCACTGACACACACCAGGGTTCTTCCTTTGCTCATTAGAGAATCCCAGCTCACACAGACACTCAGGTGGCTTGTTTACTTGACCAAGCAAGGGGAAGGAAAGGAAATGCAGCAACTTTGGACAAGACTTTTGTCACCGCTCGCTGCCTCCCCGAGCAGATGAAACGCGCGGCGCGGGTGCGCGATATGAATAAGCGATAAGCAATTGACGAGCAAGTGTTCGGGTACCTTGGCAAAAGACTTAATTTGCAACCTGGCACAAAATCAAAGGCTCTGTCAACGGCTGAGCGGCTCTCCTGCGTACGCCTTGCATTACCTGGGAAAGCTCTGTCAGGTAAATTTCCACTGAAAGTAATTAGAGGAATCCCCACTGTATAAAGTTTGCAGCAAAAAATTCTGGGCTCCCGGAATTTGATTCTCACCAGGGATCCGATACCTGCTCGCAGCCTGATCCTTCGTCAGAATTAACAGCTGAGGTTTAACACGTACACACAAAAGTGTTCTGCATTTTTTTTTAATGCCTTACCTCTATTTTTGTCTATGGAGCTGAACTGACAAGCACAGCTCATGTAATCTTGCAGCTGTTGTCTTGTCAGAAAAGCCAAAGATTCTGCTTAAATAACCTGGGCTTGATACACACAGCACACAGGGCTGGCTGTTCGGGTGCAGTATTGGTCCTCCTGGGTTTGAGGGCAGAGAAACTTCTGGGATGTGGAGTGCTATAAAACTCCTCTCCTGGGGCCTAAATAGTGCTTAAATAATAAAGCAATGAGTTCAAGAGCTTCCTGTCACCACACTGCCAGATCAATCCTCCCTTCAGCTGGGACTTGGGCTGACCAAAAAGAATTAAAATCAGTGTCAGCTGATGGTTGTTCAGTGGTCCAAGTGACACGAGCTGGTGGCTCCCAGCCCTGCAGTGACAATCCAAAGCAGCATCACTGGCCTGTGGCAGGCACAATGCAAAGAGAGACAACACCACCCTGCAGGGCTCCAAACAGGCAGCACAGACCCAGCTGCCCTGGGCATGATCCCTGCACATCTCTGGGCCCACGGCCTCTCCATGGCTAACTGCAGGCTCTGGCCCCTGTCAGCACCACTACATTCACTTGCAGATTCTGGAGGTTTTCTTGTTTTGCTTCCACAGTCAAAGATTCCAGCAATACAATTGCTCAAATCTCAGCAAAGCATTTTCATGATCCAGGTTTTCCCACTATCCCTTGTGCCCTGGACACTTAACCTCTCATCCCACCCAGTGCTGCCCTCTGTCAGAGAATATTTTGGCTTGGAAGGAACATTTAAGGGCCATCTAGTCCAGTTCCCCTGCAGTGAACAAGGTCATCCTCAACCAGATTTTGTTTCTCAGAGCCTCATCCAACCTGACCTTGAATGTTTCCACAGATGGAGCATCCACCACCTCTCTGGGCAACACCTCCAAGTATTTCAACACCCTCATTGTAAAAAACTTCTAATATCTTATCTCAATTGACCCTCTCTTTGTAAAACCCATTACCTGCCATGGTCAGCACTTCCCTCAGAGACAGAGTGAATATCATTCCTGTGCCATTTCCATTGCTCTGGACATCTCCTGATTAACAGAGAAAAACAGCACCCTCCTGTGCAGCTGTACAGCCTCGATCATCTCCAGGGCAGGCTCCACCTACAGACAAGCCCAGTAGCCAAAGGCAGCACCAGGAACAGTTGGCAGCCAATTCCCATTGCTCTTCTGGAGATTCTCACCCAGGAAGGAAGAGATTTTGGGTGCTCACAGCTTGTGGCAGGGCTCTGTTGGGTTATGGGTGAGCACCTGCCCTTGCTGCCAGTGCACAACTCCATGGAAACGCTTTTTAAATGGGTTTGGGATTTCATTCACGGCTCTCTTCTGACTTCTGCAGAAATGCTCTTTATCAAGATAACTTTAAGTAAAACTCTTGCCTGGCATGAAAAGGGTCAGGATTCAGATGTCAAGCACATGAGGTCAGTGTGAAAGCTGCCAGCTCTGGTCTGACCCTGAAACATCTGCCAGGGAGGTGGGGGGCACACTCCAGGTTACAGCTCCAGTGTGTTAATTCTTCTTTCCTCATGCTGTTGTCCAGACCAAATGACCAGTGAACCCCAGCAAATATCTGTGGCCATTATGTTCAGGAAGGAAAAAAAAAAAAACCAAATCTCTATAGGACATTAACAACAGCAGCCCAAAATCACCAAGCACTGTTTGAAACCTTCGTGGGCTTGAAGCAAATAAAGATCATTTAGCCCAGGCTCCCTTGTCCTGCATTTCTCATTTCTTAGAAAGGAGGGGAGAGAAAAATCAACCCCATTTGTTAAGCCAGTTAAGCACGCTCCTGGCAGGAAAAAGCCACATTATTTGTAACCCTAATAATCCAACACTCACCTCTGAGCACAGCTCATCTTGGACAGAATAACGTCTGTTTTAAAAGTACCTGCCTCTCTCTAACTTGTCATGGCATTTGTTGACAACCCTATTGAAAGCCGCTCTGGATGCGGCTGTGAAGGATCTTTCAGCACCTCTTTCTCTTTCCTAGACAGTTTTTGAAAGGGAGGGGAGAAAAAAAAAAAAAAGAAAAAAGCCATCAATACAGGGGGAAAAAGGCATCAGCAGCCAACATCGGCTGATGAAGCGCCTCACCTGGGCCCCCAGCACACCGCCTCCAATTAAATCAAAATGGTTTGTTTTTAATGGTCTTTTACACTGACAAGTGGGCTATCATTCCAGGCCTAGAGAGCTGTCAGGGAGCCGAGGCAAATCCTCCGTTGATAATGCCCAATGCTTCCAATTAGGAGCCGGGGCCGCTGCTGGCGCTCTAACGATTCCCCAGCCTCCCCCAAGGCCCCTTCGGCGCTGGCTGTTTCGTCTTGGCTCTTCCTCCTCCGCAAATTACTGACACAAAACGGAGGCGCCCCGGTGCCTCCTCACCACGCCGGGCCCCGGCCCTGTTGGATTTAATGAGGCGATGGAAGTTTTTGCGGATCTTTCGCTAAATTCTTTTCTTGTTTGACAGCTGCTTGAGTGTTGACCTTATAAAAGATTTAGTGTTTCTCATTATTTTCTGTCAAGCTTTACAAGCGGTGGCTTGGCGGAAAAAAATCATTTGCATCTCGATGCGCGCGCGCGGGGTGGGTTTTTTTTTATTTTTTATTTATTTTATTTTTTTTATTTTGTCTGTACGGGGATGCTCGGCGCTCTGAGCGTCAGTGTGTGCACCCTACCCCTCTCTGTATTGTTTGTTTTACTCCCTCCTCCCTGCCTTTCCTGAAAAAAAAAAATCACTGTTTTGTGTTGTTTTGGAAAGAAAAAAAATAAAAAAGCACCAAGATTTGTTAGATTCCTGTAAATGAAGGAGGGTTTGGGAAAGGAAAAAAAAAAAAAAAGGAAATAATAGAGATTGGTTTCCTGTAAAGTGAGCACAGGAAAGTGTTTTGTCACCCGCTAAAAGGATTCGATCAAATGGATGATGGAGGAACCAGGCTGAGTCCCGGGTGCAGCTTTGTTGTTGGAGTGAAAAATGGTGCAGGGGAGCTGGGAGCTGCTGGGAGCAGGTGGGCAGAGCCAGGCAGGTGCTGGGAGAGGAGCAGGGACAGCCAGGTCTCCATGGATCCTTCCAGGCCATGAGGAGAGCCTGGTGCTGTTCATTACTTCAGGCCTTTCCACCACAAACCATTAAACACAGCTCTAGTAAATAAAACTCCCCCCTTAAGCTGAGCTTATTTTGCACCCAAAGGTGTTCACAACAAGAAAACCCAGCTCAGTCATCAGGGGATCTCTGTAGGGAAAACATTCTTCCCTGCACCTCCTTGGCCTTTCTGCATCTCACATGCAATTTATCAGCCCTCAATTAACACACCTGCCTTAATGTACCCTCCAATTTAACACATTGTTGGAACCATGAAGCTCTAAAGATAATATCCCCAAATAGATATTGAAGTTTTAGGAGTGGGAATTATTGTTCTTGCCCCTCTAATTCTGTGAAGCAAACACCGACATTACAATGTCCCAGCTGCAAGGGTCCTGCAGGTTTGCATTTGTCAATAATAAATGAAATGAAGAGCAGCAAACATTGCTCCTGAGCAGCAGCTGGAGCCCATGGCAGCTCCATCATCCTGCAAGGAAAACCTTTCAGCTTTTTCCTACAAGCCATATTGGAGGACTGGCTGCAGCAGGACAGGAAACAAAACCCTGGCATTAACAACCCATAACTGCAGCAGAGTAATGGCAAAGATCATCAGCTGTCTCTAGAGGAGCTACCTTTGGGTTCATCATTTAAAATATGAATTAGAAGAATCAGAGATGAGGATCCATCACTGGCATTGACTGCTCAACACCAGTCTCTGTCATAAGGAGACCTCTGACCCAAGCACACCCTTATCTGGGCTCTAATGACTGGGAGGGTTTCTCATTTTTTAAAGCAGCACTTGGCCCTGTCCTACACCTGGTGCTCCCCACTCACTCATGCTGAGGGCAGGAGCTGGCATCCCCCACAACTTCCCAAGGCTCTGCTCACTTTAATTACTGCCAGTTGTGGCTCAGTGGGACATTTCTCACCCAGGAGCTTTGTACCAACATTGGAGTGAATTAACTGCTGTTCCCTCTCCTATGGCATCGCCCCATCCCAGGCAGAAATGTCCCTGTGCCAGCTCCCAGCACTGACAGGAAGGCAGAGGAACATTCAAGAGAAGCAGCTCAGCTGTCCTTACCTGCAAGCACTGGATTTTTCTAAAAAAAAAAAAAAAAATCCCAGCTGCAGAGGAAAAACTGCTGCACCTTTAATGGCAGGCTGGAGTTGGAATGAGCAGGGATTGTCCCTGCCAGCTCCTGGGGTTACTCACCCCCTGCTTCTGCCTTCCCCAGCTCTCCCTCCCTGAGAGGGGTTATGTCACTGCTGCTATTTGTGAGGAAGCAAAACCATCCAGAAACAGCTGTCTGAAGTTAGGCACTCAAATGCATATTTAAGTACCTGAACGCCTTCCTCCAGAGAGGGGGAATAGCTAAATATGCTTTGTTTGTCTTGATTAATGAGATCACTAGCAAGCTTTTCAGGGCAAAGACTGCTCTGTATTTTTACATATGCAAAGCCTGACATGCAGCCAGCCTGAGCAGGGTGGATGGGGGAAGAGGGAGGCAGCTCAGCACAGGCACACAGGCAGATGTGTGGCACAGGGAATGGTGCTGGGGCAGGCAGAGCCCACAGAAAACACTCCAGTCACTGCATCCCCCGTGCTGGTTTGCTGCTCAGAGCTGTGTGTGAGCCCCACTGCTCACCCCAAAGGGCCCTGGCACCTTTCTACCCTCAGATTAATTCCCTTTGGTTTGTTGGCATGGGTATTTTTTCACCCTGTCCTCACTCAAAGGTGATTCCTGGGCAGCTGCTGCTTCTGTGGTTTTAGGTCCCCTGACCTCACCAGGGATTTCTCTGGGAGCTCTGAGCCCATCCTGGCCCCTCAGTGAAGCACCCAATCCTGTGCTGTAGAAAACAACTCCTACTTATTTCAGGGCCCACCTTAGGGCATAGCAGCCTTTGAAAATGTCAGACAACAAACACAGCTTAATAAAACTACAGGGGCTTGATGCTAGAGCAGGATAAGAACCTCCTGAAGTCAATCAGAAAGCTACTCCTCATTTTAAGCAGGTTAAGTGTTTAACTCCAGCTGGAGACAGAGCTCCCAGCCAGGCAGAACCCTTGTGCAATCTGCAGTCTCCTCCCTGTCTGTGCTTCAACCCATTTTCTGTGGATTGCCTGTAACCAATCCTCTCTCTGCTCCTTCCCTCATAGGCTAAGCCTCATCTCAGGACTTTTCCAGACCCTCAGTCCCGTCAGAAGGCTCTCAGTGCCTCCCACTGAGGAGTTGCTGTGAGCTGCCCCTTCCCCAGAGGGCCCCCAGAACAAGGATGGTGCTGGGCACAGCCCTTGGACCCCAGGATTCCACATGCAATAGACTTTCTCTCAGTTTTTACAGTTATGCTAATGCAGATATAGCCAAATAAATCATAAATATAAGAGGAATGATTCAGTGTCAGCCTGTTCATTGCTTTGTGTCAGGTGCACAGCACAATCCTGATGGTGCTCAGTGCTCACACCAGCACAGCCCCACAGGGAGGCAGGACAGGCTCCTTCCCTGCTGGCTCTGGACAAATAGATTGAATGCAGCCATATCCTAGCTGATACCAAATCTGTAATTTCTCATCAGGCCTCATTTCTTTGCCAAAAACGCTTCCCATCAGTGCCTGATTCAGCAAAGCCATTGCCTGTGTGAAGGAATTCAAACACCTGCTTTGAGTGCTCTGCCAAACTGGGCCTCACCAGGCAAAGCTCTGCTTTAAGGTGGCTCCAGGCAGCTCCACGCTCATCCCCAGCAGCTGCTGCAGCCCCCAGGGCTGAGCCTCTCCAAGCCCTCACTGAACAAACCCAAATTGTACCAGCACCAACTCAGCATCACAGCACCCAAACCCACAGGCTCAGAGAGGAACCAGCACATTTGGAATCCATCTGGTTAAAAGTGCCAAAATTTAAATGTGGATCTCCATGATCACTAAAGGAATAGTTGATATCTCTTACACAGTCTGCTTCTCACATCTACCATTACAGCTCAGAGTTTACTGGCTTTTTAAGACAAATTATCTCCCACTTTTCATATTCTCTCTCCCGTTGGCATTGGAGAGCTCAGGAGTGTTCACCCCAGAGCTCTGGGAGGTGACATCTGCTCTGCTGGGCAGCCCCAACTGCATCCTGAGCTCAGGTGGATGTGCCAGCACCATTTTTCCCCCCACACCTTGGCACTGGGATTATCCCACTCCCACATAAAGCCACCAGCAGCCAAAGGACAGGAAAAACCCATGTTGGCTCAGGGCTCATTGGCCCTCAGATTTCCAACCAAACCTTTAACCCCAAACCTCAGAGAGAAGAGCTCTTGCATGGCTCAAAATGAAACAACAAAATAAATTACAAGGGCAGTTTGCTTTTTTTTTACCTCTCAGGACAATGAAGGCTCTCCAGGAGCTGCTCCAGCTTTTCCAGCTTGCACCTCAACCTGCCCTTTTATAAGGCAGGAGCTGTAACAAACCCCACCCTGCCCACACCTGAGCTGAGGGAGGAACCAAATCACCTGCTCCACACCGGGAAAACCCTGCTACGTGTTGTTTCTTTTTAGTGCAGGACTCTAAATAAAACCCATCTAAAATAACGAGGAGGATAACAGCAGGGCTTGCCAAGCTGGCAGAGGTGGATTATAACCAAAGGCCTTTCCCACCTCCCCAGGGAGGGAGGGAGTTGGGCCTTAAATGACTTGTCTTGCTAAAAATGGCACTGTTTATGAGAAACCCAGGCACGGGGTTTGTCCTCCTGCCTGCTGGGAGCAACATCCAGCTCTCAGCCCGGCCCCAGCATCCCTGGGGTGTGCTCAGGGAAGGGAACACCTCCAGAGAGTCCTGCCGGGCTGGGCACGGCTGGCACAGAGCGGCGTGAACCAAACCAAAGCCCCGCAGAGCTGCTGGTCGGGACAAGGAATCAGCAAAGAGACCAGAAAATCATCTGACAAACCAACAAAGTGCGTTCAGAAAACACCTCTCAGTGCAGCTCAGAGCCGACAGATCTGACAATGAAACGCTGGGCAAGGTCGTGCCCCAATGTCCCCGGCGTCGCTGCTCGGATGGGCAGCACGGGGCACCCCTGCCCTGGCACCCCCGGTCCCAGCCCGGCCCCGTCCGAGCGGCGAGCAGCGATCGCGGCCCCGCTCCTTGTCCTGCAGTGACACCCACCGGTAACGGGGCTCCCTCCGCCGCTGCAGCGGCTGCTCCCGCCTGCCCGAGCCCCCCGTGCCCGCCGAGCCCCCCTGTCCCTCCTGCCCTCGCTGGGTCACCGGAGCATCCCTCGCTGTGCCAGCCGGGCACGGCCTCACCCGGCACCCAGCCAACCTTCGGGAGGGTTCCTCCCTCTGCCACAGCCTTCCAGCGCACCGGGCCGGGCAGATATCTCTGATTAACCCTTGTTAGCCACCGTCAGAGCTCTGCAGGGAAGGGAACGCCTGGGTCAGCCCTGCCCCGGCCCCAGGGCCAAACCTGCACCGCTGACAGCAACCAGGAGAGCCCAGCAGGGCGGGATTGACAGCAGCTCCCAAAGCTGCCAAAGCCCTAAATCCAGCCCTGGATTGTGGCTGTGAATGCAGCTGGCATCAGGGCTCTGCTCTTGGCTGAGTGCTTGTGAAAAGGAGCAGTTGGGAAATCGGGGTTTGGGGGCAGCACACAGAGGGAAGGAGTGTGCCCTGCTCCGTGGTCTGTGCACAGGGTTTCCTGTCTGTGCTGGGAGCCACAGAAAAATCCTTGGAGCCCCACCTGGCCAGGGTCTGGTGATGTGGGAGGGACACCACGTATGGGCAGAATGGGGCACATTTCTGCCTTGGGGAGTCTAACTCTGAAACAAGTTAATAAAACAATAGCATGAATAATAGTAATAATAATTTTGGTGTCATTAGGACATGAGTAGCAGTGCATCTGTAGCTGCTGGGAGCCCCAAGTGTGGCCTAGGAGTGACCTGTCTGTCCCCAGGGGTGGGCATGGCACTATACAGAACCTGCTCTGGGAGGTTCCATCAAATACACCCCAAAATCTTGCACATCATCAGGAATTTGGTCTCATCTGGGGACGTCCTTGTGCTTATTTGAAAGCAGGTGCTTTATTCAAGGGCAAGCCTCACCAGCCCAAACCTGTCCCTGCATGGCTGATCCAAATCCTGATCCTAATCCCACTCCCTGTCCTGCTGCCTTTCCCAGTCCCATTCCTGGTCCCAAACAAAACCTCAGCGCTGGTTCCATCCCAGTGCAAATTTCCACCCCAAATGTGAACTCCTGGTTGAACAGGGAGGCTGCCAGAGCACAGGGACCAGCACAAACACTGCCAGGATCTCCAAACCCCATCGGGGTCTCACCAGAATCACTTTCTGCACACCCATCGCTCTGTTCCAGTCCAAAGGGACACCTGGCCCAGCCTCGTGGATGGGGGACACTGCAAAAGTGACCTGTCCCCACTCGTGGCTCTGTGTGCTGGGAGGGACACGGGGCACAGCAGCAGCAGCAGGAACCCCTCACAAGGGCAGGGAGGCTCAGCACGAGGTGGGGGCAGGCTGGGACCGGGGCTGATGATGCCGATTTCGTTCCTGGGCTTGTCCTCCTCTAAAGTTCTTTTGTTCCTGTGCCCCGATCTGGCGGCCCCGAGCTGCGGGCAGGAGGAGCGGGGGCCCTGCGAGCGCCGCTGCCGACAGCTGGCAGCCGGGCTGCCCCAGGGGGCTCCCCATCCTTGGTCGCCTCCAAGCTGCCGGCCAAGGGCGGCTTTGGAAGAGGGACAAGATGCAGCTGACTGGCCGGGAAGGTGGGCGACAGAAGAAATCGGGTGTTTGAGAAATAACCAGCGACATCGCTTTAAAGTGACGCAGCTCCGCGCGGCCGCGTGTGGACATTTTCCCCATCTCCTCGGTGAAGGCTCCATCCACGGGAAAAACCCCTAAATAAACCCTGGAGGACACGGCAGCCATGCTGACCGCGAGGAAGGTGGGGATCCTGCGGGAGCCTGTCCCTCTCCAGCCTGGGAGACCAAGAGCAGCAAACCCCGACGGGGCGGGAGGGAGGAAAGTTGGTGTCCCCGGCAGAACCGGGCAGGACGGGGCAGCCCTGCCTGAGGCCATCGGTGTTTTATTTAAAATGCGACTGATGGCAGGAAAAACCCGTTCTGAGCGCGGTCCCTGCCCGGTTGCAGCAGCAGGTACCGCCCTGGGCACGAGCAGAGTGGGCAGAGCGATGCCCGCTCCTCGCTCTGGTGGCGGCTGCCCGGCTGCCCCTTGGACCTCTGTGCTCGGCCACAACCAAATCGGTTGTGCATGCAACGAAATTCGCAGCTCCGAGGCTCATCTCGGGCTCAGAGCATCCGCCTCGGTGCTGGGGGTTTTGGGAGGTTTCGGTGCTTTTTTTTCTCCCCGTTTTTATTTTTTATTTCTATTCTTTTTTTTTCCTAAATTTTTTTGTTTTAATTTTAACGCCCAGCAAAACTTTCCCTGCTCGGGAGGGACCGATCAGATCAGCTAATTGGGGGGGAAGCGCGCAGAAAGCAGTAACCCCTCGCTAACCCACCCAACCCACACCCCCCTCCCTCCGCGGCTAATCATCCCATTAAGAGCCCCATCAGCGGGATAATGACAGCAAAAGAGGGCGGAAACCGCCCGGAAAGCGCGGGGATCCGGGCCACAATTAATTCCCGTTAATCAAGCTCCGAGGTGTCGCCTGGTGGGGAGTGACATCCCCCAAATCGCCTGGCGGCCAATGGGCGCCTTCACACGGGCTGGGTGGGGGGTGCCGGGGTCCCTCAGCCGGGGCGGCCCAAATTCGGCTTTTTCTCCCCATTTTCCCCGATCCCCCCCGGGGAGGGCGCGGCGCTGCCGCCGCTGTCCGAGGTGCTGAAGGCACCGGAGCGGCTCCGGCGCTGTCCGAGGTGCTGCGGGCTCCGGAGTGACTCCGCTTCCCCCCGGCTCTGTCCGAGGGGCTGGCAGGGAAAGGGGGGCGCCGCGGCCGCCCGGCGACTGGCCACCCCCTCCGCCCTCCCCTCGCCCTTCCCCATTGATTTCTGGATCATTAAGTGGTTAAGGCGCTGCGAAGCCTTCACTATCGATCGCCGCCTGCCCAGCTCCGGCTGGGAGCCCCCGGGCTGCCCCCCAGCCCCGCGCCGCGGCTCCGGGCACGGGTGGGGTGGCCGGGAGCCCGGGTGAGCTTGGGGTCCGTCCCCCCTCACCCCACCCCCTTGGCGGCCAAAGTTTGACTCTGCCTCCCTCTCCCCCCCTCTCCTGTCTGTCTGTGAGTGCAGCTGGGCGCGATGCTGAAGACGGAGCAGCCCTGGATCTAACGCGCGGCGCCTCGGAGAGCCTTGCAGCAATTGTTGTCCGGACCCCGGACTGAACTTTGCTCCTTTTTTTTTTTTTTTTTTTTCCTTTTTACCTTGTTTTTATTTATTTTTTTTTTTAATTTTTGTTTTGTTTTGTTTTTATCGTTAATTATCATTACCAACCCGCTTCCGCCGCGCCCTCCCCGCCAATGCCCGTGTGAGCGCCGGCACCTCGCGGGGGCCATGGAGGGCTCCACCGGCTTTGGGATCGACTCCATCCTCTCGCACCGAGCCGGCAGCCCGGCCGTGCCCAAGGGGGACCCGCTGGTGGCGGACGGGCGGTCCCCGCTGGAGCTGAGCCCCCGCTCGGAGGGCAGCAGCGGGTGCCCCTCGCCCCGCTCGCCGGGCCGCGAGTGCCTGGAGGCGGCGGCGGCGCCGCGGCCGGGCCTGGATGCGCATCTCCAGCCGGGGCAGGGCTCGGCTCCCTCGCAGTCCCGCACCGTCACCTCCTCCTTCCTCATCAGAGACATCCTGGCCGACTGCAAGCCCCTGGCAGCCTGCGCGCCTTACTCCAGCACCAATGGACCTCACGGCGGGCAGGAGCCGGCGGGCAGGATCTCCGCCAAACCCGGCGAGGATTTTAGGGAGAAAATGGAAAAAAACACCAGCAGCTCCTCCTCGGACTCGGAGTACAAAGGTAAGAGCGGCTCAGCCCGCTGGGCTGTGCGGACCCGCAGCCTCGCGGGGCTCTGGGATCCCAGCCCCGCTCAGGGCAGGTCACGGTGTCGGTGGTGCCCGAAATGACCGAGGAACTTGGGGAAACTTGGGGGTTCGGTGGGGCTCGGCCCGGTGGAAGGGGCTGGGGCAATCGGCGCTTCATGGAACGAGCGCGGGGGATGCTCCGGGGCCGCCTTCCGCCGCAGAGATCCGGCTGAGCCGCTGCACCCGCCGGGAAAGGAGCAGCGGAGACGGATTTCTGCCTGAGGGGGAAAAAAAATAAAAAAAAAAAAAATAAAAAAAAAAGAAAAACCAAAACAAACAAACCAAAACAGAATAGTAATAAAATAATGACGGATATGCTGTGCTCCGGTGAGAAACGAACAAGCCGTTCAGCGGGCTTTGATTCGGTTGTTTGTTATTTGGGTTATTATTTTGGAAATCGTTCAAACCCCAGCAGTGCAGACGGGGAGCCCGGGCCGCATCCGCAGCACCGGGGGGCGTGGGGCGGGATGCAGGCGCTGCTCGCCCCGGGCCGGGGGCTTCGGCATCCCGGGACCCCCCAAGCCCTGCCCGGCCTCCCCCTGTGGCACTCGGGGCAGGGAGAGGCACAGGAACAGCTCGGGGGGTTTGGGGTCAGAGCTCGCCCCTCGGAGCCATTTATCCCCCGTGCTTTCTGCCATCCCACCATCATCAGCTCTGCAGAAACTTTTCTCCGGGAAAAGTGTTCGCCGGCTGTTCGCGAGGGAAGGGAGAGGGAATCCATCCAGCTGGGCGGAGAGCAGGGAGGTGACGGCACCTTGTGGGACCGCTGAATTTGGGGGGATTGGCTGGAAAAACGGGGACAGACTGAGCCCCGTCCCGGCTATAAATGCACCCTGGGCTCGCCCGGAGCCGCTGGGCTGAAATCTGGTTCATGGAGGAAAAAAAATTCACCCAAGTAAGGCTCAAAGGTGGCGGCAGGTTCTGGACATCACGGGGCGATTTTTGCTCCAAACGAAGGACGGAGTTCGGGCTCGGTGCCGGGGCTGGAGGTGCCCCGGGAGGAAACATCGGCCCCACCGCTTTGCAGGGCCGGCAGTGCCGCGATTCCCACTTTGTTTGTTTGTCCTCGCCTCCTACACCCGGCCCCAATTCCTGCAGCTCTTTTCTCCTGCCCCAAAGAAGGAAAAGAAGCGAGGGGAGAGGAGAAAAGGGGATTCTCTGCATCCCCTGAGCGGGCCGGGGGTTCAGTTTTGGGTGGGCGCCGTTTCCCGGAGCCCCTCGGCTCCTCTGCCGTCCCTGCCGCGGGACAGCCACGGCCACGCTGCAAACGCCGTTTAAATGGGGAAAAAAATCCTTTAAATTGCAAGGGAAACACCGCTTAAATGGGGCGCAAAAAACCCCCACCGCTTCAATGAAAGGGGAAAAATACTGTCTAAGCTGAGGGAAAAAAAAAAAAAAAACAAACCAAAACCCAGTTTAAATAGGGAGGAAAGCACAATTTAAATGAGGGTAAAACCCCCGCATGGATGGAGGAGTGAAGATCCCCGCTCCCAGAGCGGTTCTTTTTGTGCCGCTTTGGAAATTGCCTTTCCTGGGGCAAAACGCCCCGGATTTATTCCGCAAAGGGGCTGCAGAGCTCGGCCTAGCCCCCAGCGGCCAAAGTGCTGGAAAAACCCAAAATATATTTTTTAATACTTGTATATACATATATATATATATATTTTTTTTTTTTTTTTTTAAGCTAGGAGTAGCCAGGGTTCGGTCCGGACCGGGCAGCGAAGCCGTGGCCGCCGTTCCTGCGGCTTTTTGGCGAGCAGGAACTTTTTAGGAGCCGAGGATCAGCCCAGGGGCCGGGGGGATTTTCCTCCTCGGGATGCCAGAGGCCAGACCCGCTTTACTCGGGAAAAAGTCCCGCAAACTTCGGGGCCGCTCCCGGGAGAGGTCGGGGCCGCTCCCCCTGCCCGGTTCCTGCGGGTCGGGGCTGCCGCGTCCCCGGGACCGGGACCGGGACCGGATCCCCCGCCCCAGGATCAGCCCCGGCTCGTTCCGCCCGCTCGGCCACAGCCAGGATTTCTGCTTGAAGGGTTTCGCTCCCCGGTGGCTCAATTAACCGGATTATTGTCTTCCTACAGAGAGAAATCAGCTCGCGTTCGGCTCCAGCCTTGTCCCTACTCAGCCCCGCCACCAGCAAATTTAATATAAACCCCTGTAAAAAAAAAAAAAAACAACAACAAACCCAAACGCCGGCGATTTGTATAAATCGAACCTATTTGCTCCATAATCTCCTCCAGGAGATAGGAGAAGGCGAGCGCGAGCAGGAATTGACTTTTCCCCTTTTATTTTTGTTGCTGCTCCGTAATTTTTCCATCGCCTTGCAACA
The DNA here is from genome assembly GCF_035770615.1 of Melospiza melodia melodia. NCBI lineage: Eukaryota > Metazoa > Chordata > Aves > Passeriformes > Passerellidae > Melospiza > Melospiza melodia. Next base: position 9,516,020 of record NC_086215.1, read on the forward strand.
TTTTGAGGCGTAAATTCCCGCATCGCTCCTTTCGGCGCGTATGCAACGAACCACCATCAGCCCCTCTCGTTCGGCCTTTTTTCAAGATAAAAATCAGGGTTAAACAGGGGTTTGCGAAGGGCTTTCCCCGGTATTTCGTTGTGCGCCCTGGAGAAGGGAGGTTTGCTGCAGCATCCCCGGGAGGACGGAGGATTCTCCGCGGAGGGGAGAGGCAGCACCGCATTATTCCCCTCCAAAAAAAAAAAAAAAAAAAAAAAAAAAAAAATAAAGAAAGAAAAGTGGGCTCGCAATTTTCGGTTTTGGTTGGTTTGTTTTGGTTTTTAAAAAGGAAAAGAAAATAAAAGAGAGAGAGAGAAAGGTAGATAAAAAAGGAAGGAAATAAAAAATATCCAAGCGCCAAGAAATCTTTTTGAGTTTGGGGGAATACGCCCCGAGGAAAGTCCTGCCCCGAGAGACATGAGGGGGATCAGGGGGGTCTGGGCCCGGGGTTCTCTCGGCACAATCCAGGGTTCCTGCTCCGATCCCAGACCCTCGGGACGGGGAGAAGCCGGGCCCGGCTCGGGGAGCCCCTGAGTTCCCCCTGGCAGCCGGGGCTCAAATTTACGGGGGTGCAAAGCGAATGTGCCGTGAGCGCCACTCGGAGCCGAGCCCTGCTCTGCTGAGGGCGATTCCCTTCCTGCCCTGACCTGGCCTCTTTTCCTCCCTGTGCGCTCAGTGAAAGAAGAGGGGGACCGAGAGATCTCCAGCTCCCGGGACAGCCCCCCGGTGCGGCTGAAAAAGCCGCGCAAAGCCCGCACCGCCTTCACCGACCATCAGCTGGCCCAGCTGGAGCGCAGCTTCGAGAGGCAAAAATACCTGAGCGTGCAGGACAGGATGGAGCTGGCCGCCTCCCTCAACCTCACCGACACGCAGGTGAAAACGTGGTACCAGAACAGAAGGTAAAAAATGCACCGTTCCCTCCCGCCCTGCTCCCCTCCCCGGCCGCGCACCCCCAAAACCACGCAGGGATTTTGCACCCCAAAACCCTCCCGGCACAGCGATAGGAGCGATGTCCGGCCCGTCCCCCCCTCTCCCAGGGCTTTTTAGGGGAGAAAAGGGGAGGAAAGCGATGCTGGGTGTGGGGCAGGAGGGGCAATCCGTGCCCCCAGCCCCGGCAAGGCGGGGAGGCAGGACCGGGCTTGCAGCGAAACACAACAGCATAACACATCGGCCCATTAATAATAGATACCAATTACTGCTTTGGGCATCAATAATTAACACTCTTTACAGTAATTACACAATTATTATTATGATGAATAATTTACTGGTGGAAATAGGTTTTAGCGCTTCAGCGACAAATCTGTAAAAGGGCTGGCGGCGCGGTGGCTTCGGGGCGTTTGTCCCGACACCGCCAGCCCCGAGCATCGCCACGGCCACCAAACGAGGGATCCCCGGCCGCAGCCCCCGCCCTGTCCCCTCGCCCGTTCCAGGGTTTTACCCTC